>NC_056735.1:1049209538-1049249538 GCF_019279795.1 Protopterus annectens
TGGTATATGCCGGGGGGTTTTTAAGGAGGAGTTTAAGCGATGGTATTTAAGCACAGAACCTGAAGAGTATTTGTAATTAATGGGTTGGATTTTAGTGGGCAGTTTTGCTGGTAAGAGAAGTAGAGAGGTAGTTGGGTTGTGACTGGATAATTGAGATTGGGGGATAGGCTTGTTTAAAATAAATGTACGAGTAGTGGGGGTGTATGGAAATTGGGGGTAGGGTGGGGGTGCAGAGTGAGCCCAAGCAAAGTGAGGCCGGATAGAGCATGTAGATTCTGGTCTCTGCTTAGCCCCAGGTTGCCCACTTTTGCAGCTGAAGTTCAAGAACAGTTGCCGCACTCTCAGTGAAAGGAGGAGAATACAATGCTGACTTAATGGGATTATGTATACATTTTAGGGGCACACCACGGAAGTCTGACAGCTGCTGTGGGATTTCAAAACAGCATCACAGTTTAAGAAAGTTATCTTATAAAATAGGCAATATACAGACATAGAGACTTTTTTAAATGCATATTTTGAAAAATGAAGGCCACACGGATTTGGTCTTGGCCTATTTATCCCAGATCCATTCTCCGGGCCAAGTGGCCTCTGATGATGATGTTCCCCCTCTCCTTACTCCCTGTAAAGAAGCTTAATTTGGGGAAACCACTGTTGATACGATAAAACATTCTGAATGGGAATCAAAGCATGTTACCTCTTGGAAGTAGGCACACCTTCTCCTTCACCTGTTCCAACCTCTGGAGGCATTTCCTGATGCCTTTGTAGCCACTTCCACTGCTCCTGACTCACAGCTAATAGGCTTGAAAGACTTAAAGTACCTGAAGACATTGTACAAAAACCCAGTGGCAGACCTTCTTTGTTTTTCATGACTATAGACAAATCCTCTAAGTTACTTCCTACTGCCAGTGCTCCTTCTTCAAATAAAGGCAGCACAGCAATGTACATTTTGGGGTAAAAAGGTTTACACATCTTCCACTCTAACGTTACAGCTGTGAATTATAAGACCAAAATGACCAAGTGCTTACTGTCCACTCTGGGCAATTTAAATAAAACATTGTTGTCCCCTGAAGAACCAGGCAGCAGGTCTATTAAGTGGCTAGGCAAAGAATAAAATGCAGCTATGATGCAGGAGAAGTTTCTTCCAGGGAAGCAGCTAAAAATTCTGTGATCAGGAAGTGTGCATAGCTATATTTTTATTGCCTCCCCAAAGAATATTAAGACAAAACTGTTAGACTCTCCTTTAAACAAAGGGGCCTTTTGTTTAGTCTGGATGATGCTACTCTTTTCAAGCAATTACAACAGGGTAAAATTATAAAGGACTGTCGACAGATCTTTATGACTTCTGTACCCAGATACCAGAGGAACTGCCCTGCAAAATCCACTTCCTTAAATCGCAATCTCACAAGTCCAAGAAAATGCCATGGAAAAGATTCCAAGACAAATCAGACACAAACTCAAGACCTGGGAGTCTTCCCTACCCAGACAAGTCTGCATGATTACCCTCAATCACCTGCCCCACCCCTCTATCCACCCCTAACTCTGTCCAAAAAGCTTACCTCATCAGTAAAAAAAGGCTACGCATCACTTCAAACAAGTGTGCTCTCTCCACCACTCAGAATGGGTACAAAATGACTTGGATGAGGTTAGGCTAATCAATGGCATCCCCACCTCCACCTCATAATTAGATACAGTTGCTATCTCCCATCATTGAAGCAATTACAGTAGAACCAGTACCTCCACAGTATGTGGGAAAGGGATGCCAATCCAGACAAGGAAAGGAGGAGACTGGAGACCAGTCCTGGATCTTTCTCTTCTCTTGTGTTCCATTTTTCAAAATGTTGCCCCTACAAACTCTGCTACCATTTATTCTTCCACAAGCCTTTCTGGTGTCTCTGGACCTAAAAGATGCCTATTCTCCACATTCCTATTCAACCTGCATACAGGAAATTCCTGAGTTTTGTTTTCACTTACTTATCACATTTTCAGTTTTCTGCTTTTCCTTTTGGACATTTTACACCAAAGTTTTCACAAACTGTCTCGCTCCAGTCATACAGTATTGCAAGATTCAAGGTAGACAGATATCCCCTTGTTCAGATAACTTGATAATATAATTATCTTCTCAGAAGATACTCTTGACTCATCTCAACTTCACCTTGTCCCTGTTTCAAGGTCTGAGGTGCACAATGAACCTAAAAATGTCCACAGTGAAACCAGCCTAACATCTAGTTTTCTTGGGATGTAGACTAGAAACTAAACTTATACAGGCTTTCCTACCACCAGACAACATGCAGAGGCTCACTAGTTACTTCCTTTCTCTTTGATCCTGTACTGCAAAGGAGATCTCAGACCACTGGAGTTCATGGCAGCAACCATCTCCATGGTTCCTTTCACCAGACTCCATATGAGGAGGATCCAGTGGTACCCGTAGTCCACCTGATCCAATCATTCCCATCACCTGGACTTGCCGGATTCCTTCCTTGCCTTGCTTGAAGAAAAAAATCCTTTGGTGGATGGCTATCACAGATAAAGTTTGACCCAGGTCTACCTTTCAAACTGCAGAGATTGCAACAGAAGTTGCACACAGATGCATCAGATGATACATGGGCTGCACAGATGGGCATTCTGAGAGTTCAGGGACAATGACCAACAAATCTAACATCAAAGCACATCAATCTGAAGGAGATGGATGGAGGCACCACTTTAAGCACACAGATCTTCTCCCATTCCTGGAAACCAGGTTCCTTAACAATGTTCACAGACAACACAACAGCCATGTGGTACATAAACAGAGGGAGGGGGACCAGATCCTATCAACTGTGCTGATGGCCTCTTTTGGCATGAGAGTAGGCCATAAAACCCTGTGGTTTACATTCAGTCACAGGACAAGATCCTGACAGACTTTCTAAGCAAATCCAGGGAAGATAACCAAGAATTGATGCTGAACAGGGAGATCATACTACACATAGCCCACAAATGTGTGTGTGTGTGTGTGTGTGAGGGGGGGGGGTGCAACAGATCTATTTACAAACATCAACAACACACAACTTCCACTGTTTTGCACCAGGACCTACTGTCCTCAAGCTTGGAAAACAGACGCAATGTTCTTTCCCTGGAGAGAGAGATTCTTGTATGCCTTCACTCATCTTCCTTTTCTTCCCAGGATCTAAATATAAGATCCAAAAAGAATACCAAAGATCTTACTGATGACTCCCTAAAGGCCAAAGCAGCACTGGTTCCTGCTTCCCTTCCACCTGGCCAAGCGGCACCATCAGACGTTGTCCTCTAGTGTGCACTTTCTCACAACAGAGGGACTTGTTACTTTATCCCAACCTGTCATCCCTCAACCTGGCATTATGGATGACAGGATTCTGACCCCTTTTTGACACCAATATTCTAAGCATTTCCTTAAGGTTATCCAAGAGGCAAGGAAACCTACTATACAGCAAAATGGAAAAAGGTTTACTTTCTGATGTCTGCCTAAAAAACAGGACCTAATACAGGCTAATAGTAAGATGGTCCTCTCTTATTTGTGCGAGCTTTTGAAATGTGACTTGGCACACTCATCTATTAAGGCAGACGTTTCAGTCACATTTGCTTGCCTAACTCTGGATCCTCCTCTTCTGGCCAGATTAGAGGTAAAGCAGTTCTTAAAAGTTGTACTCCATACGAATATCCAAGGGATCTCAACTTTGTATTGGAACAACTTACTCTCCCTCCTTTCAAACCAGCAGCTTCTGCCTCTCCCAAATGTTGTACATGGAAAACCATTCTTCTGGTAGATCTTACCTCGACAAAATGAGTCTCCAAACTACAGGCCCTTATGGCATCCCTTCTCTTCTCTATTTTACACAAGGATAGAGTGTCCTTGAGGGCCAAGCCCTTCTCTATGTCTAAAGTGGTGAATAAACTGTCTGTCAACATGCCATAAATCCCCCACCTTTTCCCCTAATCCACAAAACAAGGAATAAAGTATTCTGAATTATCTTGATGTGCATAGAGAACTCAGATTCTACCTTGATAAGACTAAAGATATCTGTAAGTTGGAACAACTGTTTGTCTAGTTCCAGGATTCCACACAAGAAAACCCAGTCCCTATACAAACTATTGATAACTGGATTAAATATATCACCTTTGGTTACACACAACATGGTAAATCCTTACCTTTTCAAGCAAAGGCACATTCTGCTACACCAGTGGTCTCATCTGGAGCCCTTTATGAGGGGACTGATTCTAAAACAATACTTGAATATCTTCTTGGCATATCTTTACCAAACATTACAGAGTGGATGCTTTCTCTTAATCCAGAGTCATCTTTGCCAGATTACTGGATATTTCTCAACCAACCACCCCATAAAATTAAAAAGCTCTGGGAGTCACCCAAACGTTTGGAATACTAAAGCAGTGATCTAGGGAAGGACATTTTACAGTTGAGTAAGAAAGGTACAGTTGCATAAAATCTTACCATAACAGTAGATATCCTTCTCTTTACTGTTGCAGTATTCTTCACTGAAAGGATATCCTGCCCAGGATAGCCAATCGGTTGGCCAGTATGCCAGAGCATTTAGGTCTTATATGTGCCGTATGTCATATGTATGCTTCCTACATAAGGCATAAAGGTGAGAGACAGATGTAAATACTCAGAACTGAGCTGCCCCATTAGGAACAAAGCACTCCCAGAGATAAAGGGGAACATGTACATCCAGAAAAAAAAAGTTCAAAAGGGAAAGAAGCGAGGGCACCTTGGCTAGGAGGTTAAAATAACACATGGGCAAGAGCTATAACAGGGGAAAAAGAAGGGGGAACCAGTGCTCTGTGGGCCAAAAGGGAGTCATCAACAAGATTTTGACAGAGTCCTCCTTGATCTTTTGCAGAACCCTTGGCAGCAGAGGAAGGGGAGGAAAGGCATATAAGAAAAAATTCCTTCCAGGAAAAAGACAGGGTGCCCACTATCCAAGTCAGAGGACTTGGTTTTCTCGAACAGAAGGGAGGCAAAAAGCTCTACCTGAGGAATACCCCACCAATGGACTATGTCCAGAAACATATCTCTGTGATGCAACCATTCATGAGTCTGTGTTCTGGACCTTCTAAGTCTGCCACTAGATTGCGCTCTGAAGGAATGTAAACCACCCAAAGAGTCACCTGATAACAGATTGCAGACCAGGTCATCAGGCCTGAGATTTGACCAAGGAGATAAGACATTGTATACTCCTGCTTCTTGACATACCACATCATGGTGGTATTGTTTGTGAATATTTTCATGAGGCCTGGGAGAAAAAGAGAATGAAAGGCCTGTACAGCCAGTAGCAGAACCCTCATCTTTTTTACACTAATATGGTCTGACCTCTGATGATCAGGCCAGAGACCTGAACTTTCAGAGTGCCACAAGAAGCACCCCACCCCAGGTCAGAAGACTCCATGAACAGTACTTGGGAAGGAATTGGAGCCTGAAAGGGCAGCCTCGGATTGATAGACATATGTTAAATCCACCACTGTAGCTTGAATTTGAGACAAGGAAGCAAAGGGACAGGGAACTCCAGACAGTGGCAATGTTGAAGCCACAGCAATTTAAGGTACCACTGAAGCTTCCCCATAAGGATCCTGGCAAGATGAATTATGGGGATGGTGGAGGCCATAAAGCCCAGAACCCTAAGAAATTCCCTGGGTGTGACAGAGGACAGAGAAAGAAGAGAAGAAGGTTGTAAAAGGACAAAAGCTTGGGAGCTGGAAGAGATGCCAACATGGGAATGGTCTGAATCCTACAAATGAGAAAAATATGATCTTGGGATGGGATAAGGACTGACTTCTTGAGACTGACGGTGAACCCCAGACTTTGTAAAAGAAGAGTAGTGAAGCAGAGATCTTGAAGGAGACTGCTGGGAGAAAGTGCCTGAATAAGCAAGTCTTCTAAACAGGGGAATAACTGTATCCCAAGGCCTGCAAAAACCAATGACAGAAACAAGGCATTTGGTGAATACCCTTGAGGCAGTAGAAAGGCCAAGAAGCAAAGCAGAGAACTGAAAATAAGAGGAAGAAACAGAGCAATATAAACATTTATTGAACAGAGGGTGAATGGGAATATGAAGAGAGTCATTCTTGAGATTGAGAGAGAGAGAGAGAGAGAGAGACTAAGAATGCCTGAGAGAAGAAGGAGAGGAAACAAAGTTTGAAGAGAGAGCATCCTGGACTTTGAGGAAGGTATTTTTTTGTAGAGAAAGGTTCAGAATTGGTCTCTAAGTCCCGTATTTCCAGGAAACCAAAACCATTCTGGTGCCTTGATCCAAAAGTGACTGCAAAACCTCTGGGAAATAAGAAAGCTGGCCTGGAAGAAGTTGCGGAATGCCTGAAAAGGGGTGGGGGGAGAGCCTTCCATACCATGAAATACTCCTGATGAATATCAGACAGCACCCAAGAATCTGAGGTGATCAGTTGCCAATCTGGGAGGGACAGAGAAAGAGGGAAGGACAACGAGACCTGGCTGAGGGGGCAGGGACAAAATATCAGACAAAGAGAGGTTTGTCCTGAAAGGAAGGTTTCTGAAACATAGGATTCTGAGTAGACTTAGCAGGAGGAATACACCTAGTCCTACTCCTACTTTTGGAAGGCTGGCGAGGCTGCCTAGGGGCAAAGGCAGATTTACAAGGGTTATTTCTCTGAAATTTAGGAACAGGAAAGACAAAAATATGCTTGAGTTCCTGTGTGCCACTACCTTTATACTGGAGAAACTTGAACAGGTCAGGTGAGCTGTCCCAAAAAAAAAAAATATATATTTTTATTACCCAGAGTAGCATGCAAAAGCTATAATATCATAAATAATAAATAAAGGTGAAGCAAAAAATAATACCTCATTACAGAACCAAAGAAAGCAGCCCTGGAAGAGGCATTAGCAGCATCACAACTGCATTTTATGGAATAGAATTAGTATCCAAACCCTTGAAAAAAACACCAGTAGAAGCCACAGTCCTAGTAGAGTAAACCTTAACAGAAGAAGCAAGGTTCTTGCTATGAAAGGAACAACAAAAAGAAACAGCTTTAGAAATCCAAGAAAAAATAGTTTGCTTGGAAACAGACAATCTTAAGGATCTAGGATGAAAGGAAACAGAGTTGATCAGATTTATGAAAAGTTTTAGTCTTAGCCAAACAAAATCTGAGTCGTCTATACATATCCAAAGTATGCAGCACATTCTCACTAGCACACTGCAGAGAAGGAAAAAAGTGGGCAAATGAATAGACTGATTAAGAGACAACTCATTCACCACTTTGGGCATAAAAGAAGGATTATTATGGAGGGACACCTTGTCCTTATGAAACACTAAAAAAGGAGGACAAGCCATAAGGGCTTGAAGCTCAGACACCCATCTGGCAGAAGTAATGGCTAACAAAAAAAAAGTTTTCCAAAAACAATGCTGTAAGGAAGCTGAAGTTTCAGGCTCAAAAGGAGACTGGTTCAATTTTTCCAAAACAAAATTAAGATTCCCAGGGAGTAGGCACAGGCTTCCTGGAAGGCCTAATATGAAGAACATCTTTAAGAAACTGTTTTAGTCTCAAATCTAGAAGCTAAAGGAAGTGATAAAGTCAGACAAGCAGAAATAGCTGATAAGTGGGCCTTAACAGAAGAATATGCCAACCCAGCACGGAGTAGTTCATACAGATGAGAGAGAAAGAACCACAAGAACATCCACAGAAAGTGAATCCAGGTTATGAGAAAGACCTCAAACAGAAAACCTCTTTCATTTGGATAAGTAGGATTTACTAGTTGCAGGCTTCCTGGCCTCCTGCAGGACCCTAAGCATGTCCTCAAAAAAAAAAAGGTGTCTTTATGTAATCAAAATCATATCACCCACAGTGTCAGCTGAAGAGTAGATAGGTGGGATGAATGAAAGATTCCTTGTCTTGTGTGAGTAGGTCCACCCTATGAGGTAACCTGTGATGACTGCCCTTGGCTAAATGCAGAAGAAGAGGGAACCAATGCTGTCTAGGCCAGAAAGGAGTCACCAGCAATATTTTGGAAGCATCCTGTCATATTTTGAACAGGACCTTTGGAATGAGAGGAAAGGGAGGGGAAGGCATACAGAAACATCCCCTTCCAGTAAAAAGAGACAATGTCACCTTCCAGACCAGAGGACTTGGGACTCGGCACAAAAAGGAGGAAGTGTCTGTTCAGAGGGGAGGCAAAAAGTTCCACTTGAGGAGTACCCCACTGATGGACAATGTCCAGAAATTGATTCACTTCATAACACTGAAAACTCAAAACACTGAAAATGAGAAAGCTTCATAATATAGAAGACCAAAACACTGAAACTTCAAAACACTGAAAACTCAAAACACAAACTCAAAACCCTGACAACACATATCATACATATACTGAGTTTAAACAACATAAATCATAGCACTTTCCACCAAGGGTAAACAGGGGGCAAGCACCCCTGCACCCCCCCACAACCCCTGCTACTTAAATATATCAACTCCAAGATTGCACTTAGTTTAGTGAAGTGCAATCTTGGAGTTGATATTTTTGGAGTTTTTACCCTCGTTGACCCTCATGGATGTCTCATGGAATTGGAAATTGAAGTACAATAAGATTAACAACCTACAGTGAATGCCATACGCAATGTATGACAGAATGAAAGGTAACTGCTGCACAGCAGCTCTAAGACTACACAGACGAGAACATACCTTGCTGTTTTACCCTATTTCTTGCTCTATGTTGCACAGCACAGCCACAATGGTAACTGTATTTCAGCCAAAGTATGTGTGTATTTATATTTATATATATATATATATATATATATATATATATATATATATATATATATATATATATATACACACACACACACACACACACACACAAATGCGCTCGTGCACACACACACAAGTACAGATAAAAAACACATGCATTTTTTTGCAGCACAGAGAGGCAAACATCTCCCTTCTTAGATTCCATTGCAGTAATGTGCCTATATGGGACAGTATGGGATGACTCATACAGCCATAACACCTGAGAGTAAGCGAAAAACTAGAAACTCCGACATTTGTGGTAGCAGGGTGCTACTCAAAACATTTGTTCAGGTAGCCTCATAGACAACTAATCCCTTTTTATGAGACTGCCCATGTTCCTCTTTTACTTTGTGCTTCTCTATACATGCATATACTCATACAGGTTAAGAAGCAGTAGCTGAAGCAATATCTTGCAATTTTTATGCGCTATAAAATGTTATTAAAATGTTCAACTCTCCTTATTAAATTCTTCATAGTAAATGAAGCACTTTGTACAGAAGGTATAAAACTGAACTCTTCACCTACACAAAAGGCAGCACAGATGAGTATAAATATGAAGGATATGAATGCCCCAGTCTACTGAGGAAAACCTCAACCAAGTAAAAAACAATGTCAAACCAGAAGCTTTACTTAGAAATTTGAAGAAAAGGGTATTTATACCAGGACTGATGGACAAAAAAAAGATTCAAAGCAACATGATGACTCTGGAAATGAAGAAAACGAAGAGTATTCCATTTATAACCAAGTAGGCAGGGTACTTCATTTATCGTGAAGCTCCTCTCAACTACTATGACTCAAGACAACAATTCCATATGTTAGGGGAGCTCTGGCTGCTGGAAAATCTCTCCTAAACTGGCATCCATCCCAGAGCAAACAGCACCTTTGTACAATGAATCCTGCACAAACGATCTTATGTATACTTGATGTTCCCCCAGGGCCCATTCCCAGATCCTCAGAATCCAATATATAGGGGAAAGGAATGATTTCCATGCTATAATTATGCCATCTGATGGATTACAATGATCTACTGTGGAATGCAGTCGATTCAACATGTCCTAAGACCATTTCAATCTATTTAACACCATCATAAAATCTTCAACATACATAGGAATTATAACAAACTGCTATTTATCTGACATCATTTTCAATCAAATCCATATGTTGCAAGGCATTATTTTACAATCAAATCTAACATTTTTCTCAACTTCTGTATAAATCTGAGGATGGCAGTGATCTTACTTATAAAATACACCCTGCTAACTTAGAACAAAATTACAGCCATTTCCTTTTAATCACTTAACAATACCAAAATTGAAATTCAATCCAAACAAATAACTATATATTTTTTTCACACAATCTCTTAAAAGATATTGCATTCCACTATTGCATGTTCTATATAGGACAGACACACTGTTCACCTTCGGAATGGTGTTTAATCTTATTAATCACTGAATGCTGTATTTCAGATTTGGAGCATACACAGGCTGCGCTCAAGTCCCAAGGAGTCAAGCAGTCTACGTATTATATTCTTGGCCAATGATTCAGCACAACAAATGGAATAAGCACTGGAATAAATGTGAAGAAAATCATTCAAGGCCTAAAAGGGCTTCATAGTGCTCTTAAATTAGGGATACAGCTATAAGCTTAAACAGTAAATTCTTTGCTACATACTACCTTAAATAAACATCACCATATGGCTGTAATGCTCCACTCATTATCCTTCTCTCTGGCCACTATTCTTTTCATCCCACACATCTGTACATCCTGGAGACCCTCGTTTTCTTCTTAGCTTTAGCCATGTGGTTAAAAAGCTGGGAGAAAATGAGGCATACTTCTTGGGGTAAGCCTAACCTTCCTTCAGGTAAACTATGGGAAAAAGAATGTGTCAAATTTAATACCGTCCTCAGTACTTTGCATTCTGGTGAAAACCTTAACAGCCCAGAGTTCAGTAATGTATTTTATTAATGACTAGATCTTGGTCTTTAAAACCTTTACTACTCATGCCAAAGATATTCTACATTTGTGTCAGCCCTTAAGGGAGAGCAGAGGTCACCTCACCTGCCTTCATTTTAACATATTTGCTATTAGAATTTCATAACTTATTCTTACATTTCTCCAGTATATACAAAGGAATTTGCCATTGCTTTTTCATTAATGTGGAAAGATCTAGAATTCTCTTTTATACTGCATTAAATTATCTTAGTCTTTCTGGCATTAATTACTAAATCTTTATCATCTTTATATTCAGTGCATCCTTCATTAACTATTCCAAGTGGGCATACAGCCACATTGCTTTTCAATTGTTGGAGTAGGAGTTTTCAGTTTACAAAGTTTACAAGCATCCCCTTGAATATTTATCTCAGGCTTCATTGTTACCTATCCCTGTATTTATTTTGGAGCCTTACTTCGCAAAAGTCCAAATTTACAAAAAAAAAAAAAAAAAAACCTAAACCATTTGTTTCTATCTATCAATCACTAAAGCAGATACCTTATTGTCTTTATTATGCATCACCTGGAGTATCTTTTCCCTTGCATATTGTTTATTTTTCTCCATTAAAAACGTCCCGTATCTTCACTCATTGCAAGGTAAGTATTATTGCCTCTGTCTGTCACCGTTTTCTAATGCTTCTATAATGACCTAAATTATACCTTAACCATTCTATATCAAGCAATGTTTCCACACTTCATCCATTACCAGTACTCTTGGCTCTAAAACTAACAGAAACCTTTGCAATAGTCTCAGAATATATCCTTGCTTAAAAGAGAACCACATCTACAGACTGAAAAAACATATTTATTTCATCATGATGATGTTTTCTACATTTTAACACAGTTTTTGGACTCTATATACGTTTTTATGTTTTTAAATGTAATTCCAGAGTCTGCCCACATGGGGTCTGGCATCTTGATTTTTTAGTCTACCGCTAAGTATCCCACATTGCAGTGTTTGGCTTTAAAATATCACATCATAGCCCATATGCACCTGTCAATGCATTGACTTTATATGGGTTTTCACTTATACCCTGCTTTCTTTTAGTCAGTCAGATTTAATTACTATTTCTTGCCTTTCAATGACTACTTAAAGGACAAACATGGATAATCAAACAGAAGAGTATTCTCAGTGCCTGTTACTTTTTTTCTTTCTAAAGTGGCCAATTGCAGTACTCTCAGTGCCTGTTACTTCTTTTTCTTTCTAAAGTGGCCGATTTTCATTATTTTGTTATGCCTCAGTTGCAGTCCTTAAACTCATCTCCCCTCCCCCTAAACACCTCCCCTTCGCATCGGTCAAAGTGGAAAATTTGAGCTGTTTGCCACTGTCACTGACAGATCACAGCAGGAGACAAAAAGTTCATGTGCTAAGACAGTACAGCTATAGCAAGGAAAAGGTACCGGTCTTATTACTAGTAAAAGATTTTCTTAGTAATACGATATGTACCATTCCTTGCAATAACTGTACTAGCTGTAAACATATTTTAAATTGTGTTAAGTTTTTTACAACCTAAGATCCAAAGGCAATATGAATGTAATTGTTTTGCTATGTATAACTCAGATAACGTTGTGCATTTGGCTACTTGTCAGGGCTGAATGCTGCTAAGTATCGAGTTGATTTTAAAGTGTAAACTGATGAGGTTATAAATGTAATGTTTTATTGGCGGTTTAAAGTGTAAGTGTTCATATTTGTAAGATTTAATTTTACTGTTTTTAGTATTCATCTATGCTGCATCTTTATGTGTAGATTTTGATTGTGTCTTTCGGCTTTTCCCGGTTAGGGGTCGCCACAATGGAACTCCGGTCCGCTAATGATTGGCAGTTGATTTTTACGTACCGGCTTGCCAGGCCTGACACGCAACCTTCAACGAAGGTACGCCCATTCACCCATGTCTCCACGCAGAAGACGCTCTAGCTGAGAATCGAACCGGACAGCGTCTTACTATGAGGCGACAACGCTGCCGCAGCACCAACACCGCGGGTGTGCTGCATCTTTATGTAGATAAACTTGCAAAAAAAACTTTTTTTTTTTTAAATGTATCAAGGACGTGATCGGTTTGTTGTGTCATGTGATATGTATAATTTGAAAGAATGTAATTGACTTTTAATATGCACTGATGAAGGGAGTTTTTCCTGAAAACTTTGTGTGACTTGTTTATCAATAAATGTATCTGGCATTGGCAGTCCGGCAGTTTTTGTACACATTTTTTTTTTTTTTTTTGCTGGTGACTTCATTTGCACTGTGTTCCTGTCCATTTGGGGAAGTAAACAGAACAGACAGCCAAAAAAAATAAAATGGATAAAGATACTAAAATGCATTTGTTGTTGCTCTATTTGAGAATTACTTGCAATGAGGCTGCAAGATATGTACAACTTCTGACTGCCTTAAGCATAGAAATCGCAAGTGGGAAAGTAGATCTGGAGCAAGCTAAGATAGCCATTATGGATATAAAAGTATGCACTGCTTCAGCAGATAAAAAGGGCATGTAAACTTGAAGCTGATGTGAAATATATGCGCATACTCCAATTTTTTAAGACTTATGGTTGCCTTTTCTACATTCTGATTTGGCATCCAAACCTGAAATACTTAATGACTGAATTACTTAAATGAAGGTGTAATCTGTGCTCAGACAACACTTTTGATATGATTAAGAACCTCATAGTTTAGTTGTTTCAGCTAAGAACAGAATAATTTAGCCAATTGTGTATTTAAAAGTCTGGAATGTACAACTGCTTTAAGCAAAGGGAGGCATGATCTCATGCTGTGGTAAAACTGTTGACTTTCTCCCCTTACTTTCGGTAGGAATTTCAGTTCCTCATCCACATATGAACAGGGATGCATGAAGGGATACTATTCCAGAAAACTTCAAACCATATATAAATGGCTTACCTTCTTTCAGGACTAATGCAACAGCATTATTGTATAAAATGTGACTGACCCAATTGCATCAAAATATTTAACATGGAGGCTTCCTTTACTAACTGCTTAAGAATTTCAGCTTGTTTTTTTTCCTTTCTAGTAGCAAACTGCACACTCACATCTGACAGGTTCAGAAAACAGATTAAAAGATTCTACATTCCTTGAAATTTCATTAAAGCTGGTTTGCCCTCAGACCAAGGCATCTGCATTTTGGTTCTTACTTTTCCAGAATGAAGTTTCAAGCCTTCTGATGACAAAATATAATCAGTGCATCTCATCTCTGCCTTTACACTTGTAATCTTAAGATAAGGAAGTGTAAGCATTTCAGTAACCCAAAACATCCTTGCATCATGCTGTTCCTTGGTGTAGTCCAATAAATGTACAGAGTAATTACAAACACCAGAATCAAACCCTTTGATTATCCATGCAGCACGCCTCTAAAGCACTTAGCATAACTCTACATCTTCCCAGATGCAAATTACACAGACACAGTCTGGATCTTTCCTCATCAAGCTTTATGTGCCAATTTATATCATGCATAGAAAAATACTTTGTCTCAGGCATGACAGATGGTACTTCAGCCAGACAAAGCAGATGACAGCATCATGCAGTTCAGCTCTTTCTTGATTCTAGATCACAAAAGTAAGGGAACTATCCTTTGAGTATGCACCACAGGTTGTTGCTGTTGTTGTGTCTTTCGGCTTATCCTGGTTGTTGTGTCTTTCGGCTTATCCTGGTTAGGGGTCGCCACAGCGGAACTCTGGTCCGCTAATGTTTGGTAGTGGATTTTTACATGCCGAGTTACCAGCCCTGACGCACAACCTTCAATGAAGACACGCCCATTCACGCATGTCTCCACACAGAAGACGCTCTAGCTGAGAATCGAACGGGACAACGTCTTGCTGTGAGGCAACAATGCTACCGCAGCACCACAGGTAAACATCCTAAACCATTAAAAATATCTTTGAACTCAAGTAAATCATCACAATGAATATTTTGTGAACTACTGCATGCATGAATGTGAATTATTTTTTACCATGCCATACAACTGACAAATCTAAATGGCCCATTATCAAATGATGCATTCACAATATCATCTATACAGAGGTGGATGTGTGTAGGATCGTATATCTCACACCACTCTACACACATCCACCTCTTCTGCAAGCTCTTTCAAACGTGACATTATTTCACTTAGTCTATACGCATTAGCAGCTTTATTAACACTAAATCTAATTATCTCAATAATATGTCGTTGTTTGGTCATTTTTGTTACCACACACAATTCTGTCGCAGACTAATGAACTTCAGTATTTTGCTTTACTCATTAACAAATGCATTAAAGGATTCTGTTGTACTTCGGACCATTGTGAAGAAAATTTGGCAACTAAATGGTACACTCATTCCTATTTGACAGTGCTCAAATTTCTGTCTCATAAATGCAATGCTCTCTTTCTCCCACTTGAAACAGAATTATGACCTACACTTCCAGGGTTTCTTTCCCAGTGCAAGCAGAGATGCAGTATTGTTTTGCTGAAGTGCACTAGTAGCAAATATATGAAAGCTGGAAACACACAGAGAAGATGAGGATGCCACCTGCATAAAACTGACATGCATGTGATTCTACAGCTAAGGTGCACTGCACAGCCTAATGGCTGTGCATGAAATCACATACTTGCAGTCCAGAATGTAACACACAGCATTCTTTCTGGCTTCTTTGAAATTCTACTCAGAGTCAGGAACAAAATAATAAACTAAGTCTTCAAGATCTACAGTCCACAGGCGCAAACAGCAATGTCTAAAAACTAATTTACTGAAAGAGTACTCAAGCACTTCCGTTTCAACATTTGCAAAACTTTATCAGAGTACCTGATGCACCACATATTTCGAAGTGTATGACTCAATCACAGTAGAACTAGCACATTAATTCAATTAAATCAATTATCTCTTAAAGGTAAATGCCAGTAATGTTAAAAATATAAAAGATTCTGAAGTGAATCATAGAGAAGCATGTAAATAGTAGTGGCAAAAGTAAAATATTAGAAATAAAGAGAAATCACAAAAATTATCTAAAATAAATCTTCATAATCCAATCTCAAATTCACAGCCCTAAGTTTAAGCACACTGCTGATGGAAATATCATTTAAACCAGTAAAAACACAAGTATCTTTGACACAACACTGCAAATGTAATGAGGCAAATACATGTGAAAGTAATTTTCAAATGCTACAACTGTGCAAAACCAAGTGAAATTTTACCAAAAAGATTACGACAATTATCAAAAGACAAAATAAAATGTAGTTTTCTGACATGTGACCTGCAAAACTACTGTTAATGGGATGTCTGACGTGGCTTGTTTTTGCACAAGTGGCTACGTCAGCATTAACTGTTGCAGTAGCAATGTAAAGTGCATCTGTGATAACAGATCTCAATTTGCTTTTCACGCTCTTCCTTCTGGAAAAGAGCTGCTTCCAACAGTATGTGATGTCAAAAAGTGAAGTAAACTTCATGGCATTTTCTGTGATACTTCGATATATTTCTACAGAAACATATTTACTGTAGAAATACAGGAGACTGTTCTATGTGAAGGCTCTCTTTAAATAACTGCTGTTTTGAAGCTCAATAGGTTCCAACTGCATGGTATCAGAAGTGTAAGGATCAACTGCAAATGGTTCTCCAAAGATCATCATATTACTATAGTGTTTACGGAAGTCGTCAAACCTACATTTATATTTTTCAATGATTTTGGCTATCAGGGAACAGTATTTTGTAAAATTCACTTTATCAGCAAGTCTTGTGCTTAGGCTGAAAAATGAGACACTTTCCGCTTGGACAAATGTATCTACAGCAGTTCCAGCTTTTGAAATGTAACTTCATTTTCATACAGTCTTAACCAACTGATCCTTCCCCGTTAGTTTCATATTTAAGTCAGCTAACAATCTGGTGATGTCTACAAGAAAGGCTAAGTAATTTAACCATGGATCATATTTTAAAAAGTGGCATCTATTCCTCTGTTGGCCATGATGGATTTTACTTCTTCAAGCAATAATTAAAATCTGCCTACAGCTGCTGCTTGGCTCAGCCACCAAACTTGACAGAAGTAAATTACATCATCATGATGTGCACCTACTTCTTCAAAAAAGGCTTTAAACTGCCTGTGATTAAGACCACTTGACCTTATGAGGTTAATAGCTGAAATGACCCTTCCATGAACTCTTTCATTTAAGGTGTTTTCAGACACAGGTTCTATTGACTGGATTATACAGTGATGTGCCATGAGCTCCTGTGGCACTGACTTCATTATTAAACTTACAAATCCACTTTGCTTCCCTGTCATGGATGGAGCCCCATCAGTTGTCACCCAACAGAATTTTGCTTCACTAAGCTTCATTTTCTCCCACACTTGTTTCACGTGATCAAAAATTACCTTTCCTGTTGTAGGGCCCTTCACTGCACAAACTTCCAGCATTTCCTCCAGCACATCAAAAAACTTGTTAACTCTTCGAACAAATATAGCCAGTTGAGCAACATCCCCAACAACAGTACTTTCATCCATTGCCGAGCTGAAGAACTGACAATGTTGTAGTCTTCAACAAAGATTATCTTTGAGTTTCAGGAGAGCACTGCTACTGCTCTTGCAATGGTCTGATGTGAAAGGCTGAGATTTCTGCCGATTTCTTTTCTGGACATGCTGCATCTGCAAGTACTCTAAGGCAGTCTTTGACAAACTCTCCATTAGAGAATGGCTTCCCTTTTTTGCCATTAGTTCCGTTATCGAGTATCTGATTTTTGTTGCCACTTTACTTTTCTAATTAGTTTTCGACTTTGAAAAATGACTGTTGGCTTTTAAAACCTTGTTTTAGGGCTTTTACTCTGTCACTTCTCAGTTGCCTAGTGATCCTGTTAAATTTTGTTGCATGCTTCGTAGCGTAATGATGCTTTACGTATATTCCTTGGGCACAGTTAAAGTTTTTTGACAACTTAAACATACAATAACACCATGCTGTTCAATGACAAAATATTCCTTAGCCCAGAAACAGATCCAGTACAGGAGGCTGCTCTGGTTAGGACATGTGTGCAGGATGGGCACCCACCACTTGCCATACAGATTATTATTGAGAGAGTGCCTCGCAAACTGGACAGTTCACAAATTTGCACCAAAGTAGACATGGGCTAAACAAGTTGAAGAGGACCAAAGAAGCCAGCGCCTCAACCTACAGGAGGCCAGAGACATTGCCATGGACTGAACCGTATAGAAAGGCATCGTGAAGAAGTCTGGATTCCAGCAGCACCCACAACAGCGTAGAAACTTAGGGGTCAACCACCTCCACTGGCCACCAGCTAAGGAAAAAAGAAGAGGAGTCCTCAGCCCATGATGTTTTGAAAACCCAACCTTGACTGTAAATTGTTCTTTACTTAGAAGCAGACAGTTTTGTGATACGTATCTGTGGTAAAAGAAACTAATAAAGACATAAGTCAAGCTGACTAACTTCCTTCAATTACTAACCATTCTAGTGTAAGATTTTGAAAATCTGACCATATTCCAGAACTAATGTCACAAGGACTCAGGTCTCTATACAGTAGTAACCACTTCCATGATGCAATCCTCACTAAAAGATTCTGAATACTGCCACACACAATGCAACCTCAATGCTGCCCCCCCCCCACCCCCACCCCCCCAACAAGCCATATTAATATTTGGTGTACCTTTCCAAAAAAGGCACAGTTTTCTCACTACTGCTGCATGCTTGTGATTAACATGAAAATTCCATAGTGGTATATTTCATTTGCTGGGCATACAGTTACACACAGAACAAACTGCATCCTATTTTTTTTTTACCAATTCAGCCACACCAGTCTAACAAGAATACCTTAAAGAGGTGGGCAACCACAGACGAGGATGCCATAATGTATTAATAGACATGTAGCCCTCTCTGCTCTTAACAGGTTTGGAACAAGACATGAAGTCAGAAATTGCATTCTGTTTTCTCATACGAATCACCATATGATCTACAAGAGGAAAAACCCAAAATGCAGGCCAAAAAACTGAACCATACTAATCATTACATTAAAATACCAGCCTAAGTGAACCAAACAACCAGAATTCAATTACACTACTACTGTAATGCAGAAAAAAAACTGAATGTCAGTGCTGTCAGAAAATCAGAGGATTACAATAGGAAGAACTGAACCATGCCACCTCTTCATAATTACAAAAACTAAACATCAGTGCAGGAGGAAAAACAAACTGAACGACAATCCAGGCAGAAAAAAATGATCTGTGTGTGTCACAAGTGCAGAGAAAAACAACTTTCATTCTCAAACAATCCTGCCTATACCAAGCGATTATGCACATCAATTCTAGCACACCCCCAGAAAAGAAATCTGTCTCAAACAATCCCTCCTCTCCACCAAATCAGTTATGCACAGCAACTAAAATTCTAGTACACCCCGAGAAATGCATACCAAGTCAGAATGGCGCACCCAAGTGTACTGTACTTCGTAGAGTTCCTTTACAAATACCTCAAACAGATGAAAACAAATGCAGGAATAGCTAAAATATACACAATGGATAAGAATATGCACACCTACCTACACATATCAATCAATAAATTATACACAGATTCAAACAAACCCTCCCACATTAAATAAAGTAGACTGCATTTTAGTAATTAATGTTACTTACACGCAAACATAAGAAAGAAGAAACAATTCCCTCTGTAATACACACACAAACACACATGCGCCACTTAATGAATAACTCACAGATTCATCCACTACACCAAATAAAAGCAGGCTACTTTTCAATAATTACTTTTACTTCTATTTTTTCTGCCTTAAAATCAAAAATTAGTTGACAAAGGCTTAGAAATTTCCCCAGATTCACTAATCTTCTGTGCAGGACTAGTCTAAATAGTGTAGTGATCACAGCATCCGCCTAACCAGCAGGCATTCCCGGTTCGAGTCCCGCTGCAGCACATACCATTTTCCATGTGAAATCTGTATATGAACATTTCTTTACAGTTTTTTGCTGTATAACCTACTAAATAACATTTAAATGTAAAATGGAGTACTGCATTAAGTGCACATGTGAAGTGTCAGTGTCATAATGAAAAAGGCACTAGTAAGCAGGTTTAAGCACAAATAAGCAGTAATAAGCATATACAAACACTAGTAAGCGTGTTTAAGTGCGTTTGCGTGGGGGTAAGCATTGCCTACACCGATTAAGCAAAGCAGAAGCAATGAGTGTAAGAAACTGTAACCGGAGGTTAGCATTGCTTAGCTCCATGCAAACCGGCACACACCCGCTTACAACTACTTTAAAGTGCCTTAATCACTCTGTACCCAATGGCCCGTGTTCTGCCCAGCAACAAAATAAACAGCTTCTGTAAGGCGCGAACTCAGGACCTTGTACACCACAGTCACAGTAGTTAACCACTAAGCTATCACAGCAATACACACATATCAAATATCCACCCGTAATACTAACAATGCATTATACAAGCATTCTATTGTATGCCCTAATTTTTCAGAATTTCAGTTTGCCATATTAGATAGAGTTTTGCAAAACCCGAGAGGAGGTGATTTTAGAAGCTATATTGAGGAAAGAGAGGTTAGGTGGCAAATCAAGTTACAGGCAGGTCAAGATGCAGGACTTAATTATAAGATTTCCATCAAGCCCTTGTTGTATAGGAAAGCTGCTTTAATGAGATAATTTATTATTTTTTAATACTTGCATGTTTAAGATTTTACATATAGTACATTTTATTAAATTTATTTTTTTAAACAAGTTTCTTCAAAGAATATGGAGCTTTTTTAGCTTAGTTTTTATATGTGACACATTGTTTTTGTAAAAAAGGAATGGGTTCCTTTATGAAGTTAATTGAGTGATGTCATTAAATATTTTAGTATTTAAGGGGAAAGTTTTGGCGGTGTAGTTGATTCTGATAAAATCCCTACTCAAAGAGAAGAAAGCACTCAATCTGAACTTGTTATTGGATGTGGATTGTGTTTTACAGTAAACTGGAAGAGTTGCATGTATCAGGCTGCAGCAGTGTATTTTATTGTGTTTTTGGTGACTTTTCACACTGCTATTGGCTCTGGTTTTGGCTTTCTTAATACATATAAATGAGATATCAGCAAACTAATCCTCACCACAGGAAAATCAAACCAAACATGTGAACTGAATATATGTACAGTGTGATGTTGTATAATCTGCCACAGAACATAAATATGTGAACTGGAGTACTGCAGAAAGCATAGATTTGAGGTGTTATTGTAATAAAGTGCAGAAGTCCCCAGGACCCCATACAGTGTATGTACACATGAAACACGGATACCAGACACATATATAACCTGTAATGAATAATAAATCACTGCCAAAAGGCAAATATAGTACTAATTAACTATTAAGCAATGCTAACCGCATGTGTAGGGGAACCAATTCAATCTGCCTAGTGGCATGCCTCTTTAAGCACTGCCAACCTTAGGTAAGCAGGTGTGCCCATAGCTTAGCCTTTTCAAAACCGGCCAATCAAGGAAAAGTGTGGGAAATCGGCCGTATTTAAACCCCACAGGCGGGAATACTTCCCATAACTGGTTGTAGCTTCCTACTGCAGGCAGAATGGCTGGTGCAGGTGAAGGCACTCGATTTAGAGTGCAGCGCTGGGGCATCCAGGAGTCAAAATTCATGGTATGGCTCCTAGTAAAACACCATGAGCAGAGACTACTGCAGGGCCAATACCAGGGCTCGCAGTATAAAACGGAGGCCTGGGACAGTCTCGCCCGTGACCTCACCAGTGCCACAGGTATCCCCCGGACTGATGAGCAGGTCAGGCACCACCATGCTGACCTGAAGCGGCAGAGGGGGGATGTACTGTAACAGTGGATCCTGGAGTCTCGGCAGATGCCTAATGCCCCATTACTGAGTAAGTACTCATTCTACTAAGTAGTCAATAATTGCCTAGTGTGTGTATACTATGGATAGGTATGGTTAAATACCACTGTAATTCTCTGACAGCTGCAGATGAGCGGGCTGCGAACCAGCAAGCCCATGATACTAGGTTGCAAAGGCTGCATCACAAGACAGGTTAGTAACCATTCAGCATGTACTGTCATAACAAATAAATATAAGAGCCTTAGAAAGTATTGTACCAGCAGAAATAAATGTGTAATATTCTGTAAATAAAGGTATAACCCCTGGAGTGCTTCTGTTTACTCTTATGTCATATGTTGTTGAACTGTTGCATACTATAAATAGTATTGTTGTATTAAGCAGTATTGCCCACACTGTGGTATGCAGATAAAATGTGTGTGAGGTTCTGTATAACAATGTTGGAAGTGCCAAGAGGTCAATCATATTGTACAAGTGAGGGAGACTTTCGCAGAAAACAGTAGAAAGCCTCACGTCAATTCCCTGATAGCACAGTGTACTGTGATGTTAACTGTAATTTTGTCACACACAGCAGGGGTTTGAATCCCGGGAGTGCTAGTAAGTTGTATGCATAATCGTACCCCGCAACTGTACAGATTTTGTTACAATGTTCAGATAGAAAGCTGTATGCATAATTACACCCAACTGTACAGAATTTGCTAGAAAGTTCAAATAGAAAGTTGTACGAATATTCACACCCCACAACTGTTGTAATTAGTCCAGAATGTCCAGATAAATGACCCACATCACCAGCCTGGTACCCTGTTCCCCTGAAAAATCAGTGTGATGATCCAAGAAATGTAGGCAGCTGTTAATGACATATAACTTTTAGTTATGTACTCACCATAACTTCAGATGTTTGGGATCCATCTCGCCTACATTCTGACTGATGGGTTCGGAGCCGATCCCTCGGCTCCGACTCGGCACGCGTATGCCAAAGAGCGAAGTCTCTTATTGGCTGAGCTTACTATATCCCAGGATGCACCACTACCAGTCCCCCAGATCTAGTTTGTCCGCATACATACACAGACACACATGCTGCTTATATAACATCGTCAGATGAAACAAGATAAAAAACAGTAGAACTCAAAACCGTTCAATCTCTTCTGATCTCCAAGGCAGGGGGAAGGAGGGTGGGTATTAGGAATGTAGGCGAGATGGATCCCAAACATCTGAAGTTATGGTGAGTACATAACTAAAAGATGTTATGTGATCCTATCTCGCCTACATTCTGACTGATGGGACAGCGTCCTTAGCACCGGAATCCTGGGTGGCTCACTGGAAAACACTCCTGAGTACCGTGGAACCAAATGATGCTCGCCCTTTAGATGCCACATCCAATTTATAGTGGGAAATGAAAGTGTGCGGGTTGGACCAAGTAGCCGCAGCACAAATCTCAGAAATAGCGAGCTTGGAATGAAAAGCAATAGAAGTAGCCATAGCTCTGGTAGAGTGAGCTTTGATAGATGTTGTAAGTTGCTTATTTGAAGAGGAATAAGCCTGAGTTATACAATCTCTAATCCATTTGGAGATAGTAGCTTTAGTGATGGTTTTACCCAATTTATTATCTGAAAAGGACACAAACAACTGGTCTGATTTTCGAATTTGCTGAGTCCTGTCTAGATAGAAGCGCAATTGCCTGTGAACATCCAATTTATGGAGGGTGTACTCCTTCGTTGGAGAATTTTGGAAAGAAAACTGGTAGCTCTAGAGATTGTTGGAGACAGAGATTAGAACAAACCTTTGGGACAAAAGATGGGTTAGGCCTAAGTGATACTCTATCCTTGTGAAAAATCAAGTACGGTGGTTTGATAGATAGGGCTTGAAGCTCTGAAACTCTTCTTGCAGAGGTAATTGCAACTAAGAAGGCAGTTTTCCAAGACAGATATTTTAACTCACATGTAGCAGCCGGTTCGAAGGGAAGATGTTAAGGCACGGTACCAAATCAAGATCCCACGGAGGCGAGGATGAAAAACTGGGGTCTTAACAGCCCAGCACCTTTAATGAAAGTTTTGCATAATCTGCTGCTCATCAACGGTGGATCCATGGATTCGTGAAATTTAGAGATAGCTGCTAGTTGGACTTTAATAGTAGAGACTGAAGATCCTTGATTAAACAAGGATGTTAAAAATTTCAAAACCTCTGGTATCGGGGCAGTGATAGGGTCTAAGCCCCTGAGTTGAGCCCAGATAGCAAACCTCTTCCACTTACTGAGGTACAATTTCTTAGTGGTGGGTTTGTGGGCCGAAGATAAAATGTGAATAACTTCCGGGTCTAAGGTGTGATTTCTGACTAAAGTCGGAAGTGGAGGAGCCAAGCTGTCAATTTCAAAGTGTGAAGGGGCTGGTGTTGTCGTCCCGACTGATGAATCAGCAGATCCGGAGTTAGATCCAAAAACCAAGGATCGTCCACAGCATGTCAGGTAGGGAAACCATACCTGACGAGGCCAGTGCGGAGCAATTAGTATCATTGTGGACCCCAATTGAGAAGCTTTCTGGATGACTTTGGGGAAAAGTGGAACCGGAGGAAAGGCATAAAGTAGTCCTGTTGGCCAAGGTTGGACCAGAGCATCCATAGCTGCCTCCCCCTGACGTGGAGTCAAGGAGAAGAACCTTTTGCACTTTGCGTTTTGTGGTGTTGCAAATAGGTCGCAGCACGGGGTCCCCCATCTTCTGAAAACCTGAGCTGCTACTGTTTCGTTCAGGGACCACTCGTGAGGAGAGAGAATCGTCCTGCTTAATCTGTCTGCCAATATATTGGAATTCCTGGAATGTGGGTCGCTACCAAGAAACGGTTGGTAGCTACAGCCCATTCCCACACCCTCATGGCCTCTCTGCAAAGGGGTAAGATCTGGTCCCTCCTTGTTTGTTTAGATACCAGACCACCGACATGTTGTCTGTGTGGATAGCGATAATGCCTTGAGGGAGAAACTTGTGGAGGCCTGTAGGGACAGAAGTACAGCCCTCATTTCCAATACATTGATATGGAGAAAGGTTTCGCCTGGAAGCCAAGAACCCTGAACTAACCTGCCCAGACAATGCCCCCCACCCTGTCTGGGAGGCATCCGTCGTCAGGGTGGCCACCGGAGGGGGATAACAAAGGTCTTCCCTGATTCAGATTGGATGGCTGAAGCCACCAGCGGAGGTCCCGTTTGCACGTTTCTGTAATCATAATGGGGTGATTGAGGGGGAGATTCTGAAAGGACCATTGAGTCGATAACAGCCACTGAAGAATCCTCATGTGCAATCTTGCCAGTGGAACTAGGAGAACCGTGGCAGACATCGAACCTAAAAGTTGCAGGACCATCCTGGCTGGGGCTTTGGATCTTGAAAGCAGGGCTTGAACTTGACCTTGTAAAGTTTGAATTCTCTCGGTAGGAAGAAAGACGCGCATCAATTTTGAGTCTATCTCTGCTCCTATGAACCTTATGCGCTGAGAGGGCAGCAAGACAGACTTTGACCAATTGAATGTAATTCCCAGGGTAGCACCCAGGGAGATGGTGGCTTTGAGGTTGTCCATTAGTAGATGCCTGGTGGTGGCAGTCAGGAGCCAGTCGTCCAGATAGGGAAACACTTGGAATCCAAGACTCCTCAGGTGAGCAGTCACTACTGCCAAACACTTGGTGAACACCCTGGGGGCTGTGGTGAGACCAAAGGGCAGTGCACAAAATTGGAAATGACTGTCTACCAGGCTGAAGCGCAGATACCTCCTGGACGCCTGATGTATCGGTATGTGATAATAGGCGTCCTTGAGATCTATGGAGCACATCCAAACATCCTTCTCCAACAGTGGGAGAATGGATTGTAAAGTGACCATTCGGAATTTGGATTTCATGATGGATTGGTTTAGTTTGCTGAGATCCAATATTGGTCTCAGGTCCCCTGTCTTTTTTGGCACTAAAAGAACCTTGAGTAATTTCGGATCCGATCTGGCCTGTGGGGACCGGTTGGATGACTCCTTTTTCTAGCAGCTTTGACGCTTCTGCGGCTGCAATTTCCCTTTGACTGGGTGGTGGGTCCGGGATTTTTATGGATGGTGGGGGTGGGTGTGTGAAGGGAATGTTGAAACCTCCGGCAATAATCCGAGCACCCATCTGTCCTGAGTGATAGACTCCCAGGCTTTTAGGTGCTTGGCAACGGCACCCGACTGGCTCGAGCAGCACAGCCGGGCAATCCCTCATGAAGTGTGGGAGGCTGAAGAGCCACGAAAGGACTCGCGGTCTCCAGAATTGCGGGGCCCTCTGCCGCCTCTGGGACGGCGTCTCCCAGAAAAATTTCCCCATCCTCTGCCTCTGGAAGGGGAATCTTCCTGCTGTTGAGGAAAAACTTACGTGATTTATGGAACCACATCTTCCCTCCTCCTTTAGCCTTGGGATAAGGCCGAAAGGGAGTGGAATAACGTGCACCTACGGCAGATAAAGTTTTTCCCTCTTGCTCACAGCGGTTAAGAGTGTCTTTAACCTTAGGTCCAAACAAAGAGGACCCATCAAAGGGAGCGTCGGCGAAGGAAGACTTGAAGGCCTCCGTAAAATGACACAAACGGAGCCAGGCTTGTCTCCGTAGAGCCACGCCTGTGCCTGCCGCTCTGCCTGCCCCTTCGGCCGCATATGAAATGAGCCTCATGGACGAGTTAGAAATCGAGGTAAGGATAGCCAACTGAGAGCTAACCGACTGGGCTAGCTGCTCAGGTAGGTTACCTGAGAGGGAATCTGACAGCTCCTTGACCAGATCCCTCTGTAGCCTGGTAAAATGTGCCAAATAATTCAGGGACCTTAGTGTAAAGGCCGCTGAAGTCAGGGTGCGCTTCCCGTACGGTTCCATGCTCCTAGACTCCTTATTAGGAGGATGGACGGACGTTGAAGCCTCTGCCACGTCCTGTTGTGTAGCAGATGCCACCACCATGGCATCTACAGCCACGCCTTTTGTCAAGAACTCCTTCTCGGGTGGGGCAGAGAAAAATTTGTTAGGGCGAGAAGGCACTGGTTCCACAGTATCTGGATGTTCCCACGCCCTCCGACAAACCAAATCCAGGAGCTCGTCGAAGGGCGGAGACACCCAGGAGGCGGAGGGCTGAGCCCCAAAGGCCTTGAGAAGCACTGACTCATCAGCAGAGGGGGGTTTGGATATCCAGCCGCCTCGTTGCTTGAGGATCTCTAAAATGTCTGCGAATGAGACATCACCAGAGGACGACTTCAGGGACCCCTCCACATCATCAAGATCAGTGTCCGATGTAAGAGACTCGGGGGAGTCCACGTGCTTCCTCTTGCACGATCTCTTCCTTGGGGGCTCCTCTGAAGACAACTCCGAAGAACCCTCAGGAGGAGGGGAACCCCCAGTGGGGGTAACCTCAGGCCCCGGGGCTCCACTGCCTAGGGACAGTGGAACTGCCAAAGACCCAGTCTCCACGCCCAGGGAAGGTGCAGGTAAAGCCAGAGAGATGGCCGAAGAAGACTTGGCCAAGGCACTCCTCATAGCTCTGAAAGCCGGACCCCCAGAATCCTGGGAGTGTCCGGTCCCCGGAGCCATGATAGCAGATGGAAGTCCCGCAGCCGAAGCACCGAGAGGGAGGCTCGGAACCGACAGCATAGGTCCCAAAACGTCACCCCCGGGTCCGGCCGAAGAAGTCCGTGTGCCAAACTCGGACCCGAAGGCCGGGGTTGGAGTAAGGGTCGGAGCCGACCCTAGGATCTCCACCGGCTCCAACAGCACCTGCTCCGACGGAGCCGAAGCGGTCGGAGGAGGAATGGCAATGGCATGGGCTATCGGCTCCGAAGCCAATTGGGTCGGAGCCGAAACAAATTTTTGAAAGACTGGGGACTGGAACAGTCTTTGGAGCACCCTGTCTATGTCCAAATCTGACATCCTCGATGACCTAGAGGATACTGAACGGGTTCGAGTTGGTCTCTCCAACGGCCCCAAGGGGCTAGGGGACCGGCTCCGAGGCGACTCGATGACTATCGGCGCCGAAGGAATACCCAAACTAGTTTCCATCGGTGCCGAGGAGGACTTAGGCGCCGAGGAAGTGTCTGAGCGGACAACCTTCATCGGCTCCGAGACCAGTGGAGCCGATGAAGGTGACCCGCCTCTCGATGCCCCAGCCATCGGCTCCGAAGCCAGAGGAGTCGAGACTGGAGGCATCGAGGCAGACTGTTCGCCTCGGCTCCGAAGTCCTTGGAGCCAAGGAGAAGCCTGCCTATGTCTTTTGGCGGTCGGGTCCGACGGACTGGTCGGAGCCGCCTTTTCTTTTAGCAGGAGAAGGAGAGGATGCTAAAGCTTCTTCAAAAGAGGGTTTTATAAGGCCTTTCAAAATAAGCTTATTTTTCCTCTCTTGGAGGACCCTCGAGGAAAAAGCGTGACACACGCTGCAGGACTCCTGCAAATGTTTGGCGCCCAAACAATATACACACAGAGAGTGGTCATCCGTGATAGACATTTTAAAACTACATTTAGTGCATTTTTTGAAGCCCGAAGGCTTAGGAGCCTGAGACATTATAAGAAAAACTGAGTACTCTCTCACAGACAAAACTTTGTTGGGAAAGACTGACCCTACAAGATTAACTTGCCGTTTACAATGATAGCCAATTAAAATAAAGGCCAACTGAAGACATACAACAGTGAATAAAGTATACAGGAATCCAAGAACCCCTATGGTTCAAAGGGATTAACCAACAGGAAAGGCCTTATGGATGAAGGGAGCCTGTACCGGAACAAACACCAATCACACACAAATTTTCTTACAAAAAGTTTTCAAAACACACACACAGCACAGAGTAGCTGTTAAAACAGCTTTTTGTTAAAGAATTAGCAAATTTCTGACAGAAAAAGTTAGTGAAAAGACACTACTTAGCTCAGCCAGCTCGAGACCACGTCTTTGCTAGTTAGCGGCAAACGAGATCTGGGGGACTG
Organism: Protopterus annectens; assembly: GCF_019279795.1. Lineage (NCBI taxonomy): Eukaryota > Metazoa > Chordata > Ceratodontiformes > Protopteridae > Protopterus > Protopterus annectens. The sequence goes on from NC_056735.1 coordinate 1,049,238,064, forward strand.
GTAGTGGTGCATCCTGGGATATAGTAAGCTCAGCCAATAAGAGACTTCGCTCTTTGGCATAAGCGTGCCGAGTCGGAGCCGAGGGATCGGCTCCGAACCCATTAGTCAGAATGTAGGCGAGATAGGATCACATAACATCTGATAGTCAGACGTGTACATACTCAGAGAATGTATATGAAAACAAACCTGTCATTCTAGCACCTCACCCAAAGTGTATGAGAGCAATTATCAACATATGCTGCATTAACACCTGCATCCTGTCACGCCTGTATGCAAGACACAGGTCACGTATATAATAATATATAAACATACCAGTGTACAATATAAGGCCACAGGGTAGTGTAATAATACATGTAAGGGACAGATCACTGCAGTGACTAAGAATGTTGTGAAAACTACAAGGATATATACGTTGTTAACTGAATCTCTCTCTCTCACCCCTACCATATGTGCAAAACTAACACAATGACACACCTCAACCAGTATGTGTACACTCCAAACTTATGTTGGGACATACGTCCTAATGGTTTCTAAATATTCACATTTGTTTCTATGCATGTGCCATGTTAAAATACACCCATATTGGTGGCTTGTTGCCATCAATGAAACTTGCATGCTGTTGTAATGGCCACTGTTGTTCCATATATGCATGTGTTCTGCTTGCTCTGCAACTATGTTAAATCTGGTGTTTTGGGTTAATGGGAATACCTATGCATGCTGTTATAACTAATCCCGAATGCTGTTGACTATTACTAACCCATATCTGTCATAAACCTGCTACAACATAGCTTGTATGGGAAGGCCGGTCCCAGCGGACCCACCTGTCCCACCTCAGCTGGCCGTGGCACTGCGCACCAGCACTTCTGGGGCTCAGCCTGGGACCTCCTCCTCCATTGGCCCTGCGCCACCTTCGGTGGAACTGCCGCAGGGGATGGGGCTCGCCCCCCCCCTCCGGGAATGGGCGCGGAGAGGAACATGTCACCCATCGTCAGGTCCAGGCCGTGGTGTGTAGGGAACTTGATATGGAGTTTCGAGACCGGCTACGCCAGCTTGAGGGCAGAGTGGCACAATTAGAGGGTGAGCCCGCCCCTACTACACAGCCCCCAGCACAGCCACCTTTGGGGCCATGAAGGTACAGTGGTGACTACTCATGGGTGGGAACCTCAGTCCCACTGTTTCCATTTGGGCTCATGGGCTTGTGACTTCCAAACACCCCTCCTCATCCAAGATGTCTCCCCTCACGTGTCATATACTGCCCCTGTATGCTCTCTTGTCTGTCATCCTACCCAATTTATCCTCCCCGAGCATATCTACTCTCCTTCCCCAACATCCCACTCTCACCTTAAAAAAAAAAATAAAAAAAGGGCAATCTGTTCTCAAAAAAAAAAATCACGCCCCATACATAGCTGTCCATTTTGCACACATGTCCATTGGGCACATGTAATCAGGTCTAATTGGCAGCACAACATATTATTGTTGTCCTCACCCCTCTCCCAAGGGTTGGAGTGTTCATATGTACCTCCAAACTCATTGTATATGCACAGCAGTTGCTGTAGAAGAAATGGGCAGCTATGGACCTTCCCTACACCCTTCCTGCACATCCCTAGCTATCTTGCCTACTGTCTTTCCCTCTTTGTGCCCCTTTTTCACCAATTTCCTATCACCCCTTTTTCTTTTCCTTTAAAGAAATTAGTGCGGGGGTAAGCGGGAGTATGCACATTTAAGCAGCAGTAAGCGGGTTTCAGCCTGTTTGTGCAGGGGTAAGCACTGCCTACACAGGTTAAGCAATATAGAAGCCGAGTATAAGAAACTGTAACTGGAAGTTAGCAGTGCAAACCCGCTTACAACTGCTTTAAAGTGCCTTAATCACTCTGTATCCAACGGCCCATGTTCTGCCCAGCAACAAAATAAACTGCCTCGGCAAGGCTCGAACCCAGGAACCTGCACTCCATACACAAAGAAATTTAGCACTAAACCATGGCAGATATACATAACCCTGATGTTTTCACAAACATATCATCCAGCACAATCAGTCAACAGTACAGGAAATGTAGTAATATCATACCACACAAACTGTTAATGCAAGAAGTCTGGACAAAGTGTGCCACAATGTGGGTACAAATAGGGATATATATATATCAACTACTGCTCTAATACACTTAAAATGTTGGTAGTTACACAATTATATGTATTAGAACACATATGTCGGTGTCGGCACTAGTTACTGACTTCAATGCTACAATCGTCCATGTCAATTGCCAAGAGAATGAGGTACAGGCCAAAATATGAGCCGAACATGCATCGAGATATAGACAAATATATATCTGTAAAAGGAGAAAGATAGACAGCTATATATATATATATATATATATATATATATATATATATATATAATATGTATGACACAAACAATCATATAACATCAATTGTATATAGATAAATATGTTCATATGTGTGTACATATATATATATATATATATATATATATATATATATAGATATAAATACATATACACATATATATATATATATATATATATATATAGATATAAATACATATATATATATATATATATATATATATATATATATATAGATAGATACATATATTTAGATATAGTTATATGTGATATATATAGGTACATACACATATATACAGACAAAAGGTATTAGTAGCCATACATATGTAGAAGTAGTGTGGAAGTACTGGGTGCAAAATATATCCCTCAGCCACAAGCCCTGTAACTGGCACCTGTGAAATATGTAGTGTAGCAACCATTCCCACAAATCAGAATACTTACATTAAACATATACCCACCCACAATTCAAAGGAAATGACACGACACACAGTTACACATACACAGAAAACCTTTATTTGTGTACTATACAATAATGTATGCCAGTACTTACATGACATAAATTCTGAAATATGTAATCAGTGATGAATGCAGGGCCAGGGACATACCTGTCAACTGTGCAGATCAGCAGTGAATGGCAAAGATGTGGCCCATGATATCTTGTCTTCTGTACATTACTGTGGCCAATGGCTGGTGGTGGTATTAATACTACCATGATAGACACATGGGTGTAAGAGCACACCATCTGCAGGACAGTCATATTAAAGTGTAGCATAGCATGCCCAACTGCCATAGCAGTATAATATGCTTATCTAAAATCTGTAACTATACATACCCCCCTAATGTTAGTCTGTGTTCACATGTGACACCTGTCTGTGTTGCAGCAAGGCAGAACAGTTCAGCTGTGAAGTAAAGAGAGTTACAAGAGTGAGGACGAGATGTTTGTATGCACCCCACATACAGATAAATATATGTGTGATATATAATCACAGCTGTGTATGTCTACAGAACCTCAGACAGTTATACATATATATATAGGTATATAAACAACACATAATGATATCTACGCACACACACACACACACACACATATATATATATATATATATATATATATATATATATATCAATATATACACACACACATATATATATATATATATATATATATATATATATATATATATATATATATATATATATATATATAAATATATATACATATGTGTGAATATGTCTACATATCTGTCTATATATATATATATATACACACACACACACACACACACACACACACACACACACACACACACACACAAAATACTGACACGTATAGGTATATACATATACATATATATATATATATATATATATATATATATATATATATATATATATATATATATATATATATATATGTCAGAACATGTCCCCTGCTATGACATGTGTGAGAGAACATCACACATCAGTACACAACATATCTACACACCAGTACATGGCTGCAAAATGGAGTGTGGTGTGTAACCCATGTTGGGAACACATCGCAATTGTTTGAGAAGGTGGGATATATATGATGGTGAAGGGTAGTAGGCACATATTGGTATGTAGGTTTGGTTGGGTAACAAACACGACAGCATACAGGGCTAGTATATGACACATATGGTGGGTCAACACTGTGGATGGGTAGTTTTGTTTGAAATGTGGAGGCCATTGAGCCCCCATACGGGAACAAAGGGAAGATGGTGCCCACCCATGAACAGTCATGACAGCATCTACATCGACATAACGGTGCCAGGGCTGTGGGCTGAGCATGAGGAACATGCATGTCTAACCTTGTGTATGTGTGCTGCATGCCTCCAGGTTATGTAGCACATACCCCATGTCTCTGTGGAGCTCCCTATGCACCAGACCCTGGACCTAACTGTGGGTGACAGACATATGTCTGTGTGTGCTCCTTGGGGGGGGGGGGACACCATCCCCTGAGGTGGTTCCACATGAAGGTAGTGCCGAAACAGTAGATAATGAGGTTCCATGGTGGGTCACGGATGTGATGTGTACTGGTAACATGTCCATATTAGGTGGGAGCAGTGTTCCTGCTAGCAAATAACCTCTACACATACTGTTGTGTCACTATCATGGAACATATGTGGGTTGTAATAGTCCACACAATCCTAGAACATGTCCAACAGCATGCATAGATATCCCCAATAACAGAATGGCAGATGTGTAGCAATCACAGAGCAAGCATACCACATGCATCTGTGGAAACATAGTGGCAGTGACAATGGCATGCAGGTGAAATACTCTGCAACAGCCCAGCAACTCTAGTGTCCCTAAGGGTGCATGTCTATAAACACATAGCAGAAAGTGTTGTACAATACAATATATGTCCCAATGGTAGATAAACTGGAGACATACCACTTGCGTTGTGTGAACATTAAGTTGGAGCTGATATGGTGGCGGGAGACTATGTGTATTGTATTAAGGTAACCGTGCCATATGAGTTGCTCAGACATATTTCCATCTTTATGTCTTTCAGGGACAATGGCACACTCAAGGAATCCAGCATACAGTGCCACTGAGGATGACATCATAGTCACCAGCCTCATCCAGCACTATCAGCTACAGTTCTCCAGAACAAGCCATGATGAGCAAGAGCGCACCGCCATATGGAATGATGTGGTCCGCAGGGTAAATGAAGTGGGCATGCACAGCCGTACGTATGAGCAGGTCTGCCATTATTGTAGTGACCTTCTCCGCCATGTACGTCACCGTGCCCCTGCAGTGCGGGGTGACCACCTTGCAATGGGGGGGGGGCATAACATCCACCCCCCCACCACAGTTGAGGAGCTGCTCATGAGCCTGGTGGCACCTGCCCGCCCACAAGAGCTACAGACATATGCAGTCATGGAGGTGGACGCGACCCACACACCAGACATGGAGCATGCAGGTAAGGTTCCAGGGCATAACAGTAGACCACTGCTGTGTATGCATCTGTACAGGTAGATCATGCATATGTGAGATGTAGAGTCTGCTGGCGTGTAGAACTGATAATCAGTTGTGCATAATCTGTAGTACTGTGGACTTCAGCTGTTTTACTGTAATATTGCACCCACCCTGTAGCAATGCCACAGCTGTGACCACTGACATCAACTCTATCTCATCCCAATGTAGGTACCTCTGGGATACCAGCAAGGTAGCGGCCGGATGCTGGTGAGTATGGTTTAAGGTTATGTTTGGCAATACACTGTGCATGTCATAGCTAAAGTGTAGGCCATGTACACATCTAACACACCTACCCATAATGCATGCTGTACATGTTCACTGACAGAGCACACACCTCACTATTGGGATTACCAGCCTCAAACATATGCAATAATACAGACCATCTCAGACAACTGTGGCTACACTCAGGTGCACATTGCCCAGGCACAGCTAACATCTGTTCAACATACACAGCTATGTCATACACAGAGTAGTTGAACATGCTACACATAAGGAAATCCCAATCTCTCTGCAAACACATGCTTCTGGGTCCTAAACCTAATCAACACATCACACAGAACATACTGGAGGGATAGGGCCCTGTCCTCGGGAATTCCCACACTCTGGAACAGACTACCCATTCATGTCAGGCAATGCTACTCATTGGCCCTCTTTACAAAACCACTTGACAACTGGATGGGAAATGGGGAATTCACCCTGGGTAGTACGTCTGTGCCAAAGCCTGACAGGGGCACAGGTGAATAATATTATTGGGTGGTACATGCCTAGGAACCCCTGTGGCTAGGCTTACGTAGGCCCCAGGATCAATAGACCAGTACTCACCTATGAACTTATGTGTACCACAGGCAACATCAGCCAAGGCTCAATACAGATATGACCTGCATAATGGTGGGACACTGGCAAAGTCATGTGTTGCAATGTGTTGTAATGTACCAGCACCATGTTGTGGAAGTCCAGAAAGTTGCAGTTATGATGCATATGCTGCACAATCCACACCTCACCCCAACCCAGGGATGACATCCCCATCTGTACGATGCTGGTGCCAATGTACACCTGCATGTTTGTCCTGCATTGGGATGGAATATGCCAGTACACATGGTGTTCCTAGTTTGGGATACTGCAATATGACTCATGTGTAGACCACAGATGTCGAGCATTTGCAATGTAGCAGGAGATGGTGAGGGTGTCACATCCTGAAACACAACAGTGCACTGGAGGGGAGAGACTAACCCACTGAGAATGGCTGTATCTGCACACAGTCAAGGTCATGACGTGTGGCAGACATAACCCTGATGCCACGGCACTAGTGATGGTACTGTATAACCTCCAAGGGCTGTGCATGTGTTTAGCATGCAAACATGCAGGTTTGGGGAACATTTGCAGGCCTGACTGACCAACTACTGGCTCCTGATGATGACTTGTGCAACTATACCCCTGCCAGGTATTGTGACTGCAGTAGTACACATAGCAGTTATTGCTACACACCATCATATGTGTGTGCACACATATGCACCCACAAACAGTATGCATCCCAATCAGCATCTGCAGCCCTGACACATATGGCTTATAATGCAATTAACTGTCTAGGTCATATGTCACATATCAGATATGTGTAGTGTTGCCATATGCAGTAGTGTTGCACCATGGCATGTCATGGAAGAGAGTGCCATGTCAATGATGGTCTGTACACTCACGATAGGTACAGTACATTGTGTCTGTGGTCAGTCTAATGATATTCTCTCACTCATACATGCACCACTGATGATAACATCTGTGAATACACATCAGGCATTCACAAAACATGCGTCCAAATATAATCCAGAAACACACAGAGGCTGTGAGCAGCAGAGGAAACATAACTGATACACAGATACACATCCTGCAATGGTGTGTACACCTGTGAGGTATGGTGCACATTACATGCCAGGGTGCTGAACAGATGCACAGCAATCCTGTGAACATGGGTGTAGTGTGTTCCAGGGGGAAGGCCATCACCTACTAACAGAAGCCATGCATCACAGCCATGTATAATGTTGGTAACGAGGATTGACTGCAGTTGCACTGCATGCTGTTGAGCACCACATGTCCTGCATACTAACATGTGTGTAATTACAGGTTTGTGTGTGATAATGTACTGCACCATCACCTGCTATTGTGTGTGTTATGGGGGTGCTGGAGTTGTCTGTAGGTGATGTCTGGTGGAGTGTATGGGTTGTCATCTATGTCAACTGCATGTGTGTATGTCTGTGTGTGTGGCCATGTCTGCACACACGTGTGTGTGTGTGTGTGTGTGTGTGTGTGTGTGTGTGTGTGTGTGTGTGTGTGTGTGTGTATTTACTGTTTAGTGGTAATGTACAAGTCTTACAGTCTTGTTCCCTGTTTTCCCCTCACAGGTGGTGATGTGGGGCTGGGTCCCTCATGCAGAGAATCTGATGTCACTGATACAGACAGTGACCATGAGGATAGGTGTGTTGAGGCACAGGCAGGGTTGTCAGAGGCTGCCGCTGGGCCACCAATTGACATCCCATAAGTATCCACCCCATCCACGCACACAGTCATACTGCCTCTACATATCGCATCACCACTGGCCTTAGCTGAGGGACAGTTTACGGTGGGCATTGGCCAGGACAGTGTGGTATCTATGGCATGTGTGTTAGGACACAGCAGCCATAGTCGGATGTCCGATGGGGTACCACATAGGCAGATGTTCAGGGGTGCTCTTTGAAGCACTGCTGGTCATCATGCCCCTGGCAGACATGCCACATCTATATCTACCATACGCATGTTCCAGGCTGTCATGGAGACAAGCATGAATAGAACGGTACACCAGACAGGGTCTAAGGGCACAGAGGGCTCATCACACCTTTGTAAATTACAGCATCTGTGACCTAGCAGGTGCCATTCGTAATTACACCGAGGTCATGGATAGACGGTGGGATGAGACATTGGATCTCATCAACAATGTCATGTCCATGCATCAGGACAGGGCGGGACGGCTGTGATGGCCACGTGGACGTATGCCAGCAACATCAGCAGCTGGAGGTCGCAGTGGATGTCCCACCAGTCACAGCCGCTCCCATAGTGGCAGTACCAGCCCCAGCACTGTGGGGGGTGCTGTCCACAGACTGTCGTAGTAGACCACGTGCACATGGCCCTGGCCAGTCCCAGGAGGGACCTGGATCAAGTGGACATTTGTCAACCTCGAGGGACAGTACCCTATCTGGCTTTGTACCTGGTACTACCTGTGGCACCCCTGCCAGGCACAGGTCCCGTTGTCCATGGCCGGAGAAGGTGAACTGCAAACTCTGCCAGGTACAGTCTGCAGCTGTCTCACAAATCCCCGTATAGGGCAGCCACATGGTGGAACTGTGTGCATGCAAACACACACACATAAACAACAAACCTAGGGCAACCCCATGCCTGCACACACATCACTATTGGCCCATAACACTACTCAGCCCCCTCACACACAAGCATTGTCAATTGTATGGCTCAGCCTAGGCCTCTGACAAACCAACAACACACCCTGTGCATATACCTGTGCCACATCTTGTCATCCGAAACATCAATGCAGGGACAGGCTAACATGGTGCTGATGCACAGGGTGACCATACAACAGTGTAGCAATGGAATACTGTGTAGCATGTTGTCAGCAGTAAAGTGAAATGCTAACATCATGGAAGGTGCAGCTGTACAACCATGATGCAATATAGCTGTAATTAGCAATGTTGTATTGTTTTCACCATTATCTACGATGATTGTGTTGTGGTTGTCCATGTGCCACATGACTGATGGGTGTAGTGGTGTCAGCAGGCCTTCTACAGTGGGCACCAGTAAGTGTAGTGGGTGGTACACATGATATGGCTGGGTACAACACATAGAGCCTTTGGTTTGGATGGAGGTAAGTCCCTGTGCAGGTAACACATCTGTTGCCCATGTAATCCTGCCAAGACAGGATAGGCACAACCACACACTGGTATATATGCAGTCTATTTGAATGACATTGAACATGCCAACAGCAGGGTGTATGTCCCTTTTCCCACTCTACTGCGATCCACACCTCAGTAACATGGGTGTGCCAATACTGGTGGCATAGCCCTACCCTTAGGAGGGTGTGAGGTGCTCTACTACTGTGAATGGTGTAAACAACTAACCAACCTGATAACATACACTGTACAGTCTTGCAGACAGCTATGTGGGGGGATAGATGCAAGAGTAACTTCAATGATGGTAGATGTGTCCACAACAGCCACACCCATTGAGTTATAGCAACCCCAGTATTACTGCACACCTCTACAGTGTGGAGGAGGACATTAACACATCTATGACCTGTGAAGGACTGTATGTCCACGGGATGGCACCTGTGGAATGTTGGCATTTGCCAAGCAGTCCTGGGGGAAACATATTCTGTGAATGGAGGTAGATCCTTTAACACCTACACACATTCGTACATGTGGGATGGTGTACAAAAGCCTGCTATGATCTACATAGGCTGTGTGCACCTCCTAACCCTCATCTACACCTGTCATGACTGCATCAAGGATGTATACCAGGTTCAGGTTGTATTCTCTGCCTTTGACAAGTCAATCATTGGAGGGGTTCAGGGTTTTAAGATTACCAGTGACATTGGCCATGGGTTCATTGTTGATATGTTCCATGTCCCTGCAGACCAGGCTCATCAGTCTACTGGGTGGTAGTTCCCAGCTGACATGGTGGATTTGTGGTTGTCCCTGCCAACATTGGTGAATCCAATGTCAGGTGTAGGCCTGTTGCATTGTATGAGGGATTCCAGCTACTTACTGCTCCTGACCAGGGGGTTCTCCCAAGCATGACACTTAATTTGACTGTACTGCATATGTTAGTAATGGCAGCCTGACATCCTACAGCTGGGATGGAGTACTGTTAACATGTACTGCCCTTGTCATGTAGGGTCCTGGTTATGGTATCTGCTAAGGTTGGTAGTATATTGCCGGCCAAACATGTTTGGCTGTGGGGGGGGTACCTATCCATGCCAGAGGTATGTTGTTTGGGTCTCTCAAACCCATTAATGGTGCATGTGGACAAGTATGTATTGGTTATGTTCCCAATTTCATCTACAGATGTATGTCCATATATACCTATATAGATATATATGGGTTTACCTTTGAAAGGGAGGCAATCATTTCGCTGAACGGCCCTTTCTGCTAACCAAAAGGACAAATCCGTCATTTCGAATTGCACTGAAGTTCAAAACTCAGCAAATCGAAAAGCAGATTCGCTGATTTTCGAACTACAAGTTGGAATACAAATCGTAATGCAGGGGGGCAAGCCCCCCCTGCACCTCCCATCTGGGGATACCACCTCCCACCCCCCCCACTTTAATATTCTAACTCCGAGATCACACTACAGTGGGCAATGGGACATTTTCCTGATCCCCACTGTAGTGCAATCCACACACAAAATGATGAATCTGCAAAGAACGAATGCAAAGTGACATTCGCTCATTGCACCCTCAATGCATTTATTCCAAGATTGTGCAATGTTGAAAACCTACTTTCGACCTTCCAGCTTTCGGAGAACTGATTTTCTCCCTTTGAAAGGTGAACCATAAATATTCTTACACACACACATATATATATATATATATATATATATGTGTGTGTATATATATATATATATATATATATATATATATATATATATATATATATATATATATATATACACATACACATATATATTTATTGCTGTATATATGTGGACATATGGATGTATACATATATATCTATAGATATATGCATATCTATGTATATATGTATGCATTGGCATACATATATGTATATATTTCTATATCTGTATCTACATATATTGATATGTTATATCCATTTAAATATAAATACACACACACACACACACACACACATACATACATGTACATGGTGGAATACATTCCCTGTAGAGCTGAATACCTGGGCTGGATGATATGTTTGTGAAAACATCATGATTATGCATGTCTGCCATGGCTTAGTGGTAAATCACTTTGTGTATGGTGTGCAGGGTCCCGGTTTCGAGCCTTGCAGGAGCTGTTCATTTTGTTGCTGGGCAGAACACGGGCCATTTGATACAGAGTGAT
>NC_056735.1:1049254538-1049329538 GCF_019279795.1 Protopterus annectens
ATTGACATGTTGCTGTGATACCCTCATACATTTACTGTTGTAACAGGATTTGTTGCAACATATGTCCTATGAAGGATATGAAGTCAGTAACTGTCACAGCCTTCACCATCTACAGACTGCAATCCTCACACTACCTTCTGCAGTCTACAGATAGATTCTCTGTGGCTACCACATGAAACCAAAGGCACAACACAGGTTAGTCTGCAGATGACCCTGCAGATGGGGATTCCTCATAAACATGGAACTAACATGGCAGGTATTGCAACATGTACGACAGCCATATCCAGACAAACACTGTTAAACCAACATTACTTCAAATGCAGTATAGCAGCACTTACAGTCTGTAGTCAGGTCAGGCACATCTCCCTTCTGTTTGTTGCCCTCTTTCCACAGTGTATGTTGTTAGAGGTAAATCCCCAATCCATTTGAGATGCTGTTTGCCAAACAACACATCTAATTCATGCTCACAGTGAATGAAAAGGGCCAACACCACCATGATGTTCCTAGATATTGGAGTGTGTTTCCATGCAATTGGCTATGGGAAGGTTACCACAGCTGTTCCACATGCAATCAGCTAGGGGAGGGTTGCAATTCGAGCAGAGGCCATCAGCTGATCATGAGCATCACTTAAAATACACATGCTGCTGCCCAAGCATAGCAGGTGTGGGTCTCCACATCCACCAGAGAGGGGGTGGGAGAGGCAAACAGAGGTAAATACCTGTCAGGAAGGGGTGGGAGAGTAAAACTGTAGCATATTTGTGTCACACACCTACCAGCACAGCGCATCAAACCCCTGACAACTATGTAGTGCTATCACAGTTAGATGCAGTTATTGGATGCACCACATAGGTTACCTGTTGTGGAGCACTCAGAACATATATGTGATGGTGAGTGACATCTGTAACAGGGATATGGTACATATAAGGCAGGTGACGTACACGTGCCTGTCTGCATGAACAGGTGCCAGCGTCAACACAGCCACAGTCTCACAGGGATGCACACACACTGACACACTTGGCAGGGCCAGGAGTACAACTCATCAGTAGTGGGATTGCCACAACACATCACTGTGCAGGTATCACATGCACCACATGGGTCATACGGAGGTCGTAAGGGCAAAGATTATGAGGAGGTGTCAGACATTGGACAACATAGTTCAGTATGCCCATGGGGGTTGTAGTGAGTGTGGATGTGGCCATACGTGCCATACAAAATACACACAAACACACTGGGTTCCAGTACTGACATGCATGGGTGCATGTCTGCACGGGTGTGTGGTGGTCAGTTGTGCCAGCAGGCTATACAAGGGTAGGTGATGGGTATACCTTGGCATCAGGCCACATGACAATGGTCTACATTGTGACTCAGGGCTGTAGTTTCTGCATTTGCCCACGCAGGTGGGTATTGTATCCCCCATCCAGCCACCTGGGTGACTATTGTGTATGGCCAATGCTGTGCATCGCCTGCCATGTTCTTTGTTCCTTAGTCCATGACATGGATGGTGTCTAGGATGTGCACACCTCCCACATGTATGTACAGTGACATGTACCTGGGGTGTCTGGCCTATGTTATGAACACGGATTATCATCAGATGTGCCAGTCTTGTCAACCTGTGGCAGGAACTGGTAATGCGACTGCAACCAAACCAACGAGGTATCACGCACGTGGGACTAGCGTGCACGGTCCAAGAAAAACAGAATCAAAAAACCCAAAGCGGACCAGCACATGTAGGATCATGAAATATAATTTATTGCTCCAACAAATAAATCAGCAGTGGTAAAAACCTGTGCTGAAACAGCAAACCGGTTTCGGCTAATGTTAGCCTTTCTCAATGCCAAATATAAATTAAAGTAAATGAAAAATTCCACCATCTTGAAACATATATATAGTCCCTCTCTTAAAGAGATATAACCCAAATGTAAATAAAATATATGTGTTTACAATACACAACACATATTTATGAAAACCAATACCAATGTTAAACAAAAATATATATATCACATCCAAAAACATCTTGCAGATGTAAAATATTTAATATAAACAATTTTATGTTATATAACAAATGTAATACCAGGTAAATAACCTGCCATTCTAAGTGCATTACAACTACCAATACATATATGGCTGGCATATATTATTTCTAATATTGATAATGCCACCCATAATAAATATTATAATAATACATATTGCATGGTTATTTACGTTACAAAAAATAAAAAATTTTTGGACCTAGTATGTTGGTTCTAATGTATTTAATCCTGGCCTAAAAAGACCCCCTAACCTAATAATCCATTTGTTCCCCATATCATTGAGTTTCTGATGCCATCCTGCTTTAAATTTACGATGTAAAATAATTCTATCTAAGATAATAAATGTAAAAGTAGCAGAAGGGTGTTCCAGGGTGTGTTTGTACAAAGCGTTAGTGATACGTTTGTTCCTAATAGCACTCATGTGTTCACATATTCTCAGTTTGACAGACCTAGAGGTCTGTCCCACATAAAATGCAGAGCAATTACAAGTGGCCAAATATATAGCCCAATCAGAACTGCAATTAGCAAATATCCTGATATCAAAAACCTGAGATGTGTTTTTACTAGAGAACTCATTGGTTTTGGGCATATATTTACAAAAAGAACAATGGCCACATGGAAAGCTCCCTTTAAGTATTTGTCCCTCTAAAGTGGTCTGTAATGAATTATGTGAAGTATATCTCTTGTAATGAGTGAAAAAGGAATTTAAATTTCTACCTCTGCGGTAGGAAAAAGAACATTGCTCCGGTAATATACGGTTCAGGATTTCATGTGAACGTAGAATGTCCCAATGTTGGTTAATTATTTCAACAAACCGATTGGTATTAGCCCCATATGTAGTGACTAACCTCAAAATAGACTTATTCCGTGATCCAGACACAGTCTGTTGTTTAGATTTATATTGTAATAGATCAAAACGTGATAAATGATTAACTGTCTTCAAAGATTTGGAAATATTATATGTTTTGTATCCACGATCAACAAATCTGTTGACAAGGTCATCACAAAAATAGGAGCCATCCTCTGGAGAAGAACATATCCTTTTCATTCTCATAAATTGAGATTTAGGGATGTTGTGGATGATGTGGCGTGGATGACAGCTATAGGCATGTAACAGAGTGTTATACTGAGGAAATTTCCTGTAAACAGACGTGGCTAAAGTATGATCCTCAAGTCTGGTAACCAAAACATCCAAAAACACAATGCTTCCATGTTCTATATTAGCTGAAAATTGAATTCCAAAAGAATTGTCATTTAGATAGTCCACAAAGTTAGAACGTTGTTCCTTATTACCACGCCACACCATCCAACAATCATCCAGATATCTTCTCCAAATATCTAAATATGGTAGAAATGTATTGTGTTGTGTATCATATATATATGTGGCCTCGAATTAAATTGTTTAGATTAAATATTTTACATCTGCAAGATGTTTTTGGATGTGATATATATATTTTTGTTTAACATTGGTATTGGTTTTCATAAATATGTGTTGTGTATTGTAAACACATATATTTTATTTACATTTGGGTTATATCTCTTTAAGAGAGGGACTATATATATGTTTCAAGATGGTGGAATATTTCATTTACTTTAATTTATATTTGGCATTGAGAAAGGCTAACATTAGCCGAAACCGGTTTGCTGTTTCAGCACAGGTTTTTACCACTGCTGATTTATTTGTTGAAGCAATAAATTATATTTCATGATCCTACATGTGTTGGTCCGCTTTGGGATTTTTGATTCTGTTTTTCTTGGACCGTGCACACTAGTCGCACGTGCGTGATACCTCGTTGGTTTGGTTGCAGTCGCAATTCTTTCTCTTCACGCTGGGGACGCCTGGATTGTTGCGCTTCTCCACCAGTCCTCTCTTTTCGGATATCGCTTATTGGATTATTGTGGACATTACTACTTCCATTTGTTCCATTTTTTCCATGACATTGGTTTCTTTTGAAGCCCTTCTACCATCGATAGAACAATTTTTTTTGCTGGGGTTCGTTCCGGATACGTTTGGCTTTAGTCAACTTTTGAATTACAACCGTGGGGCCTGGATTATGGTTTATGGCTTATGTATGGTGGTTTTACATGGTGGCTTTATATGTTGACGGGACTGTCACGAATTATCAGTTTTGTGCCAACTGCTTGTTTTTCGTGCGACTGGTTTACCGGAACGTGTGCTTTCTATCTCAAGGTACTGTGTGGAACTAGTTCATTTCAAGAGCTCTGAGGGGCGTCTACCATTTGGACTTTTTGCAGTCTTCTTATTGATGGACAAACTCATATTATTGAACATTGCACATCATTTACTGGCAATTGGGATACATATTTTCAGCATTATATTTTTGGACTGGTTTAGCGGAACGTGTGCTTTCTATCTTGAGGTACTGTGTGAAACTAGTTCATTTCAAGAGCTCTGAGGGGCGTCTGCCATTTTGACTTTTTGCAGGCTTCTCATTGATGGACAAATTTATATTATTGAACATTGCATATCATTTACTGGTATTTGGGATAAATGTTTTCAACATGAATGTTATATTTTTGGATGAAAATTACTTTTTTGATATTGAGGGTTTGATATTTATATACGAATAATGTCATTTGGCATATGTTAGGAGGGTTTTATACCTGGGCCAAGTCATACCATTATTGTTTTATTTAGAATCCGTTGAACGGACAAAATAAGCATTTGCAGTAACTGTTTGCTATTGGGGAAATTGATTACCACTGTCAGTTTGCCATTTTAGAACAGTGGTTTGGGCGGGCCAGTAACACTTCCTGGCTCGTTGATTAAGAATAGACATTATTCCGAATTTTTAGAACAACAAATTGTGTTTTGTTTGGGGTTAATAACTTGCATGATTGATTGTAGGTTTGTTTCAACTGATTTGGTTTAGACCATACGTTTTGACCATAATTTGCAACATCATTTATGTTTTTTACTAGGAATAACCATTGGACTTTTACCACAGACTTAATAAGAATTACTGATGGTTTTCAGGGCTAATTAGGCCATATTATCCAGCTAATATTTAGGATCGGCAGTCCTTAAGCCCTAGATATTATTTATTCACTGATTATGTGTTAGTATACAGTGAATATTATATACCAAGTTCCTTTGGGCACAATTATACAAAGGTTCAAGAAAATATATTGTTTAATACTGTTTTTTTGGACATTATCTAGCAATATTGGTTGGGCTAAATGTCGTTTTTTCTCAGTAAGAGAATATTTCATTCCTGATTTTCCCTTTTTCGGGACATCCTTACCAGAAATTTGCCTTATTAAAATAATCTATATGTTTTAGTTTGGTTATGTGTAGCTAATATGTTATACCACACTACCTTAATAATATTTTTTGACCTAGTTACGGTGACCTATATTATTTGGTTCGTGTATAACACAGGCAATATTAGTACCAGATGAGACGAAGGTCGATCTGGTCAAGAATAATTAATCTAGCTTTTTTGACAGTCTCAAGCTAGTTTACATTATTATTATACTTTATATTAGGTGGCCATTTGGTTTTCTCGACGTTTGAGCTTCATTTATTAGTACTGAGATACTGGTTGAGACGAATGTCATTCCAGTTATTATATTCCAGCTGTGGTACTGTTTTAATTCATTGGGACATGTACTAATATAGGTTTTTCAATATTTTTCATCTTAGGATGCATTGGATTACTGTCATTTTATCATCTATGGTCAGTAATTTGCTGGTCAATATACTTCATTGGTCACTTATAGTAACAGGTATTTTTAATAAATAGACGGGTAGTGTTGGTGCATTGACTACAACATTCCAGACTTCTTTAAACAATATTTCTTTTATAAGAAATATATTGTATTCATACTATTTCTGTTTGAGGCTGTTTCAGAAATTTAAAAGTACTGTTGTTTTTCTTTTCTTTTAATTGGCTATTTGAACTATCCAAACATGGATTTAAACGAAATTTTACATGGATTAGCAGCTGATAAGGATAATCTTGAGGTGTTTGGCCTGACCACTAATGCTAGTTCACATATGCCCAATTCTATAATCAATGATGAACAAAAATGCAGTTATGCTTTCACTAAATTAGGGAGACAGATGAAGATCTTGCGATCGAATGTATGGCATATGAAACTGTTCAAGGCTTATCAAGCTAAGGATATAACACCAAGGGGGTTGAGGGTACGGCTACAACCTTTGGTGGCACATATTGACAATGAGTTATCCAAAGATTGGGCTGAAGCACAACATTCATCTTCCATGCTTTTTGTAGGATGTTTGTTAAAATATTATGACAGAATCATTACTGCCAATCTATCGGATATTCAAAGTTTGTGTGTGGAGGCTGAACAATTTAATAAGCAGGAGAATTATTCCCAGCATGTCTCTAATTTGGCTAAGGATTTGTCCATTCTTGAAAAACAATTGATGAAAAGAAAGATTAACAAATTTCAGCGTGACCTTGTGGACTATGAAAAAGGGAAACCCTTTATTAGCCAGAAAACAGTCAGATTTAGTGAACAAAAAACAATCCAGAGGGGCAATAATAACAAAAAAAGACCTAGGTCTATTCTTAGACATCCAAATATCTCTTCAGATTTCACTTCTGAGGAAGAAACTTCTTCGGCCACTGATGGAGAAGTGTCCTCACGCCAGGCATCCCCAGTAGCCAAAATAAGACAGATGCCCCCTTTAGATCAAAGGGTAGGAGGAGGGGGGCAGAAGACACAGATCTAGGTTTAAACACCCCAACCTTACAGAATCTGTTGAAACAAATGATAAAGTAACCAACAATGTTTATAACATTTCTTCGACTGTTCTCTCCCCAGTTCAGATTACACTCTTAAATAAAGGATTGAAGTTTGTCCCAAGTTCTGTGGTTTCTGAACATGATTTATTAAATAATGTTAATAATTTTTGTAGATTACTCAATCTCAAAATATTTTTTTCAGACAAGGATGATTCTCAAAGATCAGCTGAATTTAGATTTGGAAAATCTTCTTTTGTTCCTCCGATGAACAAACATGTTTCTATCTTTAGGGAATGCATCATGAAGGAGTTACACTATGCCAATGTATATCAACCACAATCTAATAATTTATCTCCCATGGAAAGACAGGCCTTGTTAGAACTCAAAAATAATCATCAGTTAGTTATTACGATGGCCGACAAAGGAGGTGCCATTGTGGTTATGGACCATCAAGCTTATATTAATGAGGCTCTTCGACAACTATCTGATTCTAGTTATTACAGAGAGTTAAATGCAGATCCTACTCCATGCTTTAAGGATGAAATTGACAGGTTTTTGGAAGTGTCCATTAATCAGGGGGTAATTACTGAACAGGTAGCCAAACAGTTACAGGTGGAGGAACCTATTCCACAATACCTGTATTTGCTACCTAAAATTCACAAGGATGCTCAGAACCCCCCAGGTAGGCCCATTGTATCTGGGCGTGGTTCTTTAACTGAACCTCTATCTGCCTTCCTTACACAATATCTCAAACCATTGTTGAAATATATCCGATCGCGTATACAGGACACAACTGAGTTCCTCAACATTGTTCAAGACTCACAATTAGAATCTTCGTGGTGGTTGTGTACTCTTGATGTAGCCTCATTATATACTAGCATACCACATGAACTAGGTATCTTAGCTGTTTCATATTGGCTTTATAAATCCAAACTATATTCTACTGAATTTAACAATTTTTTGACTAAACTTACTGAATTTGTATTGTGCAAAAACATTTTTTACTACAATGGTAAAGCCTATTGGCAAATCAATGGCACAGCATTGGGGGCTTCGTTTGCCCCCATATACGCGGATCTTTTCATGGGTTATTTCGAGGTCACATATATATATGATACACAACACAATACATTTCTACCATATTTAGATATTTGGAGAAGATATCTGGATGATTGTTGGATGGTGTGGCGTGGTAATAAGGAACAACTTTCTAACTTTGTGGACTATCTAAATGACAATTCTTTTGGAATTCAATTTTCAGCTAATATAGAACATGGACGCATTGTGTTTTTGGATGTTTTGGTTACCAGACTTGAGGATCATACTTTAGCCACGTCTGTTTACAGGAAATTTCCTCAGTATAACACTCTGTTACATGCCGATAGCTGTCATCCACGCCACATCATCCACAACATCCCTAAATCTCAATTTATGAGAATGAAAAGGATATGTTCTTCTCCAGAGGATGGCTCCTATTTTTGTGATGACCTTGTCAACAGATTTGTTGATCGTGGATACAAAACATATAATATTTCCAAATCTTTGAAAACAGTTAATCATTTATCACGTTTTGATCTATTACAATATAAATCTAAACAACAGACTGTGTCTGGATCACGGAATAAGTCTATTTTGAGGTTAGTCACTACATATGGGGCTAATACCAATCGGTTTGTTGAAATAATTAACCAACATTGGGACATTCTACGTTCACATGAAATCCTGAACCGTATATTACCGGAGCAATGTTCTTTTTCCTACCGCAGAGGTAGAAATTTAAATTCCTTTTTCACTCATTACAAGAGATATACTTCACATAATTCATTACAGACCACTTTAGAGGGACAAATACTTAAAGGGAGCTTTCCATGTGGCCATTGTTCTTTTTGTAAATATATGCCCAAAACCAGTGAGTTCTCTAGTAAAAACACATCTCAGGTTTTTGATATCAGGATATTTGCTAATTGCAGTTCCGATTGGGCTATATATTTGGCCACTTGTAATTGCTCTGCATTTTATGTGGGACAGACCTCTAGGTCTGTCAAACTGAGAATATGTGAACACATGAGTGCTATTAGGAACAAACGTATCACTAACGCTTTGTACAAACACACCCTGGAACACCCTTCTGCTACTTTTACATTTATTATCATAGATAGAATTATTTTACATCGTAAATTTAAAGCAGGATGGCATCAGAAACTCAATGATATGGAGAACAAATGGATTATTAGGTTAGGGGGTCTTTTTAGGCCAGGATTAAATACATTAGAACCAACATACTAGGTCCAAAAATTTTTTATTTTTTGTAACGTAAATAACCATGCAATATGTATTATTATAATATTTATTATGGGTGGCATTATCAATATTAGAAATAATATATGCCAGCCATATATGTATTGGTAGTTGTAATGCACTTAGAATGGCAGGTTATTTACCTGGTATTGCATTTGTTATATAACATAAAATTGTTTAGATTAAATATTTTACATCTGCAAGATGTTTTTGGATGTGATATATATATTTTTGTTTAACATTGGTATTGGTTTTCATAAATATGTGTTGTGTATTGTAAACACATATATTTTATTTACATTTGGGTTATATCTCTTTAAGAGAGGGACTATATATATGTTTCAAGATGGTGGAATTTTTCATTTACTTTAATTTATATTTGGCATTGAGAAAGGCTAACATTAGCCGAAACCGGTTTGCTGTTTCAGCACAGGTTTTTACCACTGCTGATTTACTTGTTGGAGCAATAAATTATATTTCATGATCCTACATGTGCTGGTCCGCTTTGGGTTTTTTTAGGAACTGGTAATGGGCAGCAGGTTTACCCTGCACCTACACTGATAGGATGCTAACAGCATTCCCTGGTGTCAGTGGCATCTGTCCATAGAGGGCATGTTGTCAGGCATGGCATGTCCATTGTGGGTCACATGCGAAGGCACCACAGGTGCTGCAGGTGTCCACTGGGGAACATGGGGGAGGTGCACTGTCTGCATGTATGTGCATATTGGACAGATGGCCAAGGTAACATGCCCTCTGTAGCACACTATCACTCCATAGTCACTATCGCTGGCCAATATGCAGTGTACTACCCACATATTGGCTGTTGCCTAGGCATGTGTGTGTATGACACATGGGTAGAGAGTGTGATCTGGGTAATACTGGGGTTGCTAACTGTCATTGCCTGGCCTTGATGTCACATGTATGGGTATGGCTTTGCACCCCAGCCTCTTAGCTATTTTACATCTGCTATCCCAGTACAGTTGACATTGTGATATATAGTAGGGCCACCATATAAGAAATATGCAAAACCCGCTCCACAGTGGCCACGGGTGTCACACACTCACAACCACCTCTGCACAGGATATGAGTTACAAACATACACGCACACACACACACACACACACACACACACACACACACACACACACACACACACACCTGTCATGTCTTGGAGTAGAACCCCTACCTAACTAGTTTATTACACTACAGCCCTATGCAGTTATAGTATGTGCCACGGATATTACTGGAGTATTCCTTCCCCAAAAGTGTATTTCTCAATGGATGACATCAGCACGATTACCAAAGTAGGGCATTTCAAATGTCCTGCGAATGAGTAGCCTAAAATACATTGCTCCCCACACAGTGAGACACACACAAAACATCCACAACCGACATGTGTGGGTATAGAACCCCTGACCAAGGTCGATATCACACTACAGCATGGAGCTGTTATAGGACACACCACAGGGATTACTAGTGAACTCCTTCCCCAAAGGTGTATCAGCAGGATTACCAAAATAGGGCATTTCAAATGTACTGCGTGTGACTAGCCTATACTGCATTGCTCCATACACAGACATTGGAACACACACAAAATATCCAGATCTGCCACACTCCAGCAGTATGCAGTTATCGGACGTGCTACAGGGATTACTGGGCTACAACCTCCCCAGAGGTGTATTTCTAGGTTGGTGACATCAGCAGCCTTGGCAAACTTGAGTATATGAATTGTAAGGAGTGTGAGTACCCTAAAAAGCATTGCTCTCTACACAGTCAGGGACAGACAGACAGACAGACAGACACACACACACACACACACACACACACACACACACACACACACACACACAATATTGCCATGTCTGGGGTTTGAACACCTACCTAACTACTTTATCACACTACAGCATTACACAGTTATAGCACGCGCCACGGAGATTACTGGGAAAGGTGTTTTTCACAGTTGATATCAGCAGACATGCCAAAGTACGGCAATGGAGGCTGTAGTGCCTGTGAATGGCCTCAAAAATATTGCTCTCTTCTCTGACAAAGGAACACACACCAACATTCACACTTACAATGTCTGGCAATAGAACCCCTACCTAATTAGTTTATTACACTACAGCACTATGCAGTTATAGCACACACCACGGAGATTACTGGAGTACTCCTTCCCCAAAGGTGTATATCACATTGGATGACATCAGCAGCCTTGCCAAAGATGAGTATATGAATTGTAAGGTGTGTGAGTACCCTAAAAAGCATTGCTCTCTACACAGTCAGAGACAGACATGCACACAAACACGCACACTCACAGTTGCCAAGTCTGGGGTTCGAATTCCTATCTAAGTACTTTATCACAATACAACAGTACGCAGTTACAGGACATGATACAGGGATTACTGGGCTACTACTCCCCCAAAGGTGTATGGCTTGTCATAGTAGGACTATGGGGAGGGCAGTGTGTGCATGGGCCAGAACCCATTCATCTAGGGGTTGACACGCCACATGCAGGCACACATGGGGTTATATGTCACAGGTCCATGTATACAGCTGCTAGATGACTACTTCCTTGTACAGTCATGTTGCACAGCTGGCATGTGCACCACAAAGTCTGTAATGCTGACAGATACTGGTGGCTAATATCTGCAGTGAGTGACATCTGCACCTCATGTGTTTGGGGCCCTCTGGCTGTGTGCTGGGTGGGACAGGCCTGGATGGCTCCTTGTCACAGTCACCCTCTTCCATACATCTATGTGCATCTACCTTTGGCTTATTATAGCATGTTGTCCTGACATATATGTCTATATTCCTATCCACTGTGTGTGCAAGGCATGAGTGGTGCATACTGACAAGTGTCCACACTAACTGCAACTGCCAGATATGTATGGTCCACTGGTGTTTGTAGTCATGGCCTTCTGTGTGAGCATGCCCAGTATGACCTTTGAGTATGTTGTTGACTGACATTGCCTTCATTTCTGTAAGTGTGTGACCATGCCCAGTATGGCCTTTTGTATTGAATGTGTGGATCGTGTCCAGGTAGTTTGTGCTGCAGTTCTGGCCTTTGTGTTGTACACCGACAGGTAGCATGCTCTCTCTACAGGGTATTCATCAATCATTTGGCTTTGACTGTTACTACATTTCTGCATAGCAGGAGGGGGGCACACCTGACTGTTTCTACATTTCTACACAGGAGTGGTGGGGGCACACGTGACTGTTACTACATTACTATGTAGGATGTGGGGGGCACACATGACTATTTCTACATTTCTACACAGGGTTGGGAGGGCACACCGGACTGTTATTACATTACTATGTAGGATGTGGGGTCACACGTGACACTTGTACACATTTGCTATGATTGTACTGATATGTCAGGTACTCCATTTCATTCTGTACTGCTAACTATCATGCTGACTAGAGGCATACCAGTGTACTACAGATCATGCCTTTGGTTGCCCTACATATTATTGTCTGACTTCCTACCCTTCAGAACTAACATACCACTGCCTGCACTGCTGTGGTCTGTGTAGGCCTGGGGGGGGGGTTAACCATAGCCATCATTTTGGGGCCATGGCACAGGCTCTGTTTAGGTTTATCTACACCTGTCCTGCTGGCTGAGACTGTTGTTGGGTATGTGAACCTTCCTGACTGGCATGTGTGGGTCTTATGGACACACATGTCGCTCAGCCCATTTCTTGCAGTGGGTTTTGTCACCCTGTGTAGTACTGGCTACTATGGTGACTCCAGTATGTGTTAGAGATTTCATGGTGCCACTATGGGTGTCTACTGTCTGCTGCCATAACATTTGGCTACCCAATTCCCTTCCATGCTCATATCCATACTATTGCTACAGGTAACAACACATTCTACTCCATTTGGCAATTGGTAGGTTGATTTACTTACCTTGAGGGTGTGCCAGACTTGCGGATGGTGCTGAAGGGCTGCCTATGTCGGATGCACATAGTACACTCCCTATATATGGTTGAGCACAGGTAGTGTCATGTCTGCCATCCCTTTTACTGTATGTGCAAGTCAGAGAGAGGTGTCATTCCCTGGGTCCCTACTGTGTCAGTGCATGTGCTATGCGTTGCCTCTTTGCCAAGGCCAGGGCATACTGGGCATGCCTCCTTCTGCCTACTGGAGCAGGCTCAGATTGTTCTTCCTCCAAGTCACTCTGTGCCTGTGCAGGCCTTGACACTGGTGGGGGGTTGGGTGGCCCTGCCCCATGCTGTTCCTGCTGCAGCTGTTTCCGCAGGATCACACTGTGTAGCATAGCACATACCATAACAATTTGGGTACATGTAGCTGGTGAATATTGCAAGACTCCACTGGATGTGTCCAGTCATCAGAACCATAACCTGAGCATCCCAAACACATGCTCTATTATATGTCTGGCCTGTGAGTATGCCTCATTATGGCATTGTTGTTCAGGTGTGTGTGCATTTCTGATGGGTGTCATCAGCCAAGGCTCCAGTGTGTACCCAGCATACCCCCTAGGTGACCGTAGGGGATGTCCACATTGGCAAATCTCTGGTACAGCTGCATCAGATGCCATATGTGTGAATTGTCATAGCTTCCAGAGCAGCCAGCGCACACATGCATCACATACGACCTGGCAGTTGATGGAGGGGATGCCCCTGCGGTTGATGTAGGCCCTGCCCTGCTCACCAGGTGGTGCTTTGATGCGTATGTGTGTGTAGTCTATAGCACTCACTACCCCAGGGTATTCTGCTATTTGGTGGAAGAGACGCATATTGCTGGTCAACACCTCACGTGTGTTGAGGAAATATACTTGCGCACTGGCATGTGTTGACATGGCATCCAGTAACTGGTGGAATACTCCAGATGCTGATGCCTGTGATAGCCCCATGATATCCCCAGTTGTGTTTGGGAAGTAACTGTGGCTAGTATACCTAGGCCTACACATACTTTGTTATCCACTGGGATGGGTTCCCCTCGGTCAGTTTGGTGTGTCAGGTGTTGCCGGCACAGCTCAACATTTTGCTGTATGAGGTCTCTGTCCACCCTATTGTGCTCCACTATCTCCAGCTCATGTAGCCCCTGGTAGGTTACCCTGGGTCTGTACACTCTTCTCTGTCTCCTCACTGTGGGCTGTTTGGCAGTATTCACATCCTCACCACCCTCAGCCCCTTGCACATGTTGTTTTATGTTGCCTGCTGCAGCCCTTCTCATTTTGTAGGTTTGTTTGTTAAAATTTCCCTGCTTGTACACACTGGTGATGTAGAGTGTGGGAAAAAACAGAGGGGAAGATGTTTGTTTAGTTTATAGTAGTGTTCTGGGCTGGGCTGGTCTGCTGCCTGTGTAATTGGCTGATTCTGACACATTTCATCTGGCAGCTTAGCTAGTTCTCCTTGATTACCTTCCTACTGCTGTTTTCCCTTCCCATTGCCTTCCTGTTTAAGCCCGGGGGTGCGCCATGCAAACAGAGTGCTCAAATGTGCACAGAGCTGCTATTTCCCGGTTTACTTTTTTTTTCATTAAAACCTGGTGCGCGGCGCGCACACCCGCTTAAGCTATGTGAAGAGTGCTAGGCAGGTTTAGACTCACCCCCTAGCTTAGCTATGCTAAACTAGGAGCAATTCCGGGCCACAGGGCTCCAATCCGCTTACAGTATGCCTGACACCCCCCCCCCCATGATGTCACCTATATCTCAGTCTTGCACCCCAGCTATTCCTACTCTTACACTGTTGGGACCTACCTCACATGCTGGGGAAAACTGGGATTCACTATCCTTCACCTCATTTGCATAGGATTGCCTGCTAATGTATAGTTACATGTCTCACACTGAGCCTCCCCTCTTGGCAACCATTACTCACTGGCCAGGTTGTCTTCTGCCTGTTATTGACTTGCATGGCAAAATACTGATTTTAGTTAGAATGCTCATTTTAGGTTTAATTTATTATTTTCCCCCCGATCCCGTTTGCGCGCCGCTTGCCCTATGCTTAAACAGCCAAGATTGGCGAAAAAAAAGTTTTTTTTTATTGTTTGCAATGCCAATGGCATTATACTTGGCCATTGGCATGCTTCCTCAATGATATGCAGTCTTTATTTGGAGCTGTCATAGCTCCGTTTCGGATTTTGCAGAAATGCACTCGGTTACTAACCAAGTACATTTCTGTAGATAGCACTAGTCTTGCACAGACTATTGCAAGCTTCCTGGATTGCAAAATCACCTCATTTGCATGAATGTCTCCTGCAAATGATGTGATTTGTATACCAGGGCTTAGTCCGTGCATGATTAGTGCAGGAGCTCTCGTGCAGGCCCCTGCAGGCTGCTCCTGGATCGCAAGGCAGACATATTGCCTGTCAGAGCTCCTGCACTAATCATACACACCGTGCAGGGCATAGAGAATCTGGGGGATTATGAAAGAGGCTGCTTCAAATTACATTCCTAATAGCTTTGTGCATTTTACTCCAGAAGTACATGTACAATCTCTTAGCTTAAAAATAAGGTATGATGTCAAAAATAATGGGGTGGGATGGGGGGACAAAGACCAAAATCTAGAATAGATTTTAAATATTCTACATTATTAAGAGAAAGTTGTTAAAACAGGTTTTCTGAAACTCAAATGCCTATCATTTTTACTAGCTGCAGTTTTTACTAATTTCCCAAGGAAAACAAATGTTAAAATGAACAGACCAAAAATGATGTAAAATCAGGACACACCGAGTATATTGGACAAACTATCATGCAAGGTTAAAACTGTAGGTACATTTCCCCAGTCAACCTTCCTCTCATTGAAGACACACAAGCAGAACCATACACACAAAAACAATAAAAGCAGTCCATCCCAGCAATCAGTATATGGATAGCAAAGTGTAATCTGACATGATGAACAGCCACAGGGGAGAAAAAAATGGCACCTCAACATTCTGAAAACTAATGAAAAGACAGCCCTCTCAACCTCATGCAGTAAAGCACTCCAATTTACTTCAGAGAAGCATACAGCACTCATGTACACAATGGCAGACAAACAGGCATGCCTTTCAACTTATTTGCTCAAAAATTCCAGACAAAGCCTAAAGGGAGGGGGAAAAGACCCAATATCAGGGGGCAAATACTCAAATTCACTTTAAACAGGTTTTGTGTCAATATACATTTTCTGATCAAGTATGGCATTAGATGTCGCTGAGTGGAATACTTTTTTTTTTTTAAACTTTGTTAATCAGGTAAGACCACTGAAAAAAGTTCACCTTTTCACACAGTAAGCAAGTAGAGGTGGAAGGAATCAAACCTGGCACCCTCAACTATAGGAAGCAATTCATACAGCTGTTAGTCATTAATACTTGCAGAGTATTGCAAGATAACAAAGTAACTGCCTTAAAAAAAAAAAAAGAATACTACAAACTTTTGAACAATTGAGAAGTCTATCAACACTACTTTACTGAAATGAACTTTGCCATTCTGTTATTGACTGACTAATTCTCATGTACTTATCAGAAAATCAAATTTTATGACAAGCAAAGAAAGACTGATACAAAACCAGGAACGCTTTGCAAACTGTGATGCAGATGTAAGCCCCCCTTACTACCACCATCTTCTCAATGCCACCAAATATTGGCTGTAATCATCGTTGATTTACCAAAAAATCGTTTATCAAGGGACAAGGAAAAATGACAGAAAACCAAGAGCACTCTTTTGAACCCCCTCCCCCCAACTGCCCTCTCATCCTCTTCTGAAAGGGACTGTAATCAACAGAGATTTATGACAGACTCGTAAGTTTTATGAAGAGCAAGGAAAATGTGAGACAACCATATCCCTCAAACTTTAATACATGAATTCTGGATTGAGGCAAAATATTGGGAATATAAAGACTCAAAGATCAGAAACAAATTTTAAAACTATTGCCTTATAAACTTAGAACGTTGCTAGTACAACAGGTACTATATTAGCATGTATTTTCTGAAGGATATGAAGTTTGAAACTCTAAACATCTGTCAAACATCCGCCATTTAGTGATGTCAGTCCTCAATAACTTGCCAGAAATTCTGAGGCACACACCAAAAATTCTGTTGAGAAGTATGCCAAAAGCACTTTTTACAGTTGTGAATCTTCTCCCCTGCTCTTCCATTTTATAACTGTGAAAACCTTCACCCATGTGCCCCCCCACCCCCTTCATTCTGTGATTTACATGAAAATCAGACATTTCTGAGGGGCAGGAAATATGTGAGAGAAAACCAGGATGATTAGAAGAGTCTGCATACAGCAGCTTTGCTGATCTGGCCCCTCCAATTTGTTTGCTAATGTAGTCTTCATCAACCCAGTTTCCCCATTTTATACATGGGGTTGGGGTGCCATCTCAACTGTCGTCATCTCTCTCAATTCACTGCCATTCTCCCAACTTCTTGACAGTCATGCCTGACTGTTACAGGTCTTCTCTTACACAATCCTTCCATTTTTTTTTTTTTTAATGGGATGACCTTGTTTCCTCTTGTTTCTTCCTATCTGTCCCAAATTATTTCACCAGATTGCCTTATGCTTTTCTGCATGTGTCCAAACCACAGTAATCTGTTCTCCTTGATTTTCCATGCATTTGAAGCAACTTGGGCTTCTGCTCTGATCTCTTCTCATCCTCTTCCGAGACGGACTGTAATCTGAGTGATTTATCTACATCAGCTCTAGCTTTTTCGACTTCTCCGCATTCACTGTTCATGTTTCTGTGCCATTCAGTAGTACTGATTACATCACTCTTGTATACCTTATTTTTCGGCTTTTTTGGCATTCTTCTGTCATACACTATCCCTTACAACTCTGTGCCAGTTAGCAGCAGCCCTTCTCATTCTAGCTTTGACCTTCTCATTCAGACTTCTTTCTCGTCAACCACCTCTTCCAGGTACTTGAAGCTGTTAACTTGCTCCACTATTTTCCCTTTTATCTCAGTTCTCAGCTTCTTTTGATTTCCCCCATTTGCAGCCATTATAACTTATCTCTACTGAGTTTCATCCCATGTGCCTTCAGTTTTGCATTCCATTCCTCTAGCCTTTGTTGAGGTTCTTGTTCAGAGTCTGACAGTCACACCACATCATCTGCATACAGCAGCTTTGCTGATCTGGCCCCTCCAACCTGTTTGCTAATGTAGTCCATCACCTGTATGAACAGTAGTGGGCTCACAGATGAACCCTAATGCACACCCAGTCGCAGTGAGAACCCCTCTGTAAGTCCGAATATTGTTTGTACTTGTGTCATTGTGCTCTTGTACATAGCCTACACTAGTTCTACCAACGTTTCAAACCATAGCCCTGAACACCACTAACCTCTCAACTGTCCCTATTTTGGAGGCACATTTGTATTATCATGCCTGATTTACACATGCACAGAATATCCCTATTTTTGGATATATACCTCTATTTTCAGACTTGATTAACCCCTTCACACAGTTTTTGGAATCTCCCTAATCACGTATAAATTTTTGAAGCTGTCTGGTACAGAGAAACCACACTGCATAACCAACATAAATTACTGCTGCCACTAGGAAAGAAAGAAAGAAGACATCTCCCTTTTTCTAACTAACTTGTATGGTAGAATTTTGCAAAATATTTCATTGAAGTCTACAGATTTTATTTAAATGAGCTCTTTGATAATGTGCTCATGTTTTCCCTAATTTTTTTCACTTTTTAAACACATGTTTTTTTTAGTAGTATCCCACATTCCTACTGTAGGGTTGCCACCTTTTCAAATGGCCAAAGTGGGACATTTTCGGGATACACATCAGATTTTACAAGCCGACACATACCCATGGTCAGTACAAAGGATAGAACTTTACTTTTTTGCCTAAATAAAAGCTTATTCTTGTAGCAGTTTAGTTGCTTACTCTGTTTCTTGTAACATTTAGGTATTTTAGATACAGAAATAACTATTTTATGCAACTATTACATAATATATGGGACATAATTATGTCCTACAATCTCAGGACATTTGCTATTTTTAATATTTTTGGTCAGGACACAACTGCCCAAAGAGGGACTGTCCCTCGCAAGGTGGGACAGGTGGTAACCCTATCCTACTGGGGGTGGGAAGCGTTATGGCCAAGTATTCAAAACCTAATTAGATGTCCAGATTTTTGTCTGGATGCACCTACTTTTTCAGGGCTTTTGATAATATTTTAATTGTCTGCAGTTTCAGAGGTTTTCAACCTCCACACACTCCTAACTTTACACAAACACACTTTCAAATGACTGATGTGCTCATTCATACAAACACAGGCAAAATGCAAACACATACAGTCAATCTGATTTTCACACAAGCTAACATCACTCTGTCAAACAAATGGTTCTTGGGTCTTCCTGCTATTCCTTAACCACATTAACTTCTTTCTTTCCTCTCTTTGTAAGCACCTAATCCAGTCTCTAATGTTACACTTAAAACTCTCCCAATATATATAAAAATCTCCCAATATGTGGCTAGTGTTGTACATTCCTTCCAGAATTTTTCAATGTACATCCTTACTCTTCTCATCTCATCTTCCTATTTGAACAAAAGTATATCTAATCTCCATTCCATGCCCCATTTAAACCCTAAACTGTTGCTTAGCATAATCTGGAAGGCACAACAATGTCAGAGAGCAATGACTCTGTGCTTTATCTCTCTCTCTCTTGTGAGTATTCTCAGTCAGTGGCCAGAAATCAGTACTACTTGTATACATATAATCCAGCTCATCTGACTGTAACACCGCCCAGGCATCTAATAAAATTAATTTCTCCATTCCTTCATTTTGCATTTGTCCATGTCTTAGTAACGTATCCTACTTGCTGTGATCCTATCCTTTATAGGGTTACTTAATACACTGAAATCCTATCCAATAAAAACAAACATATTACCCTGCAGACGAGATTAGACTAGCTCCAAGAATTTTTTTTAACCATCATAACAACAAAGTCAAGTTGCGATTGCTCCTAGTGCCTCATTACAGTTTTTTAAGAATGTTTGTTTTCTGTTCTGCTTACAGAACTTGGTTAACTGTGTGTTTGTTAAAAGCTGCTTTATCTGTTTCTTTCACTTTCATTTCTTTCCAACCCCCTCTCACAGACTCTAACTTTGCCTTCCTTCCTGTGGCGCCATCTTTAAAATCCTTCTAGCTTTCTCTGCATTCAACATGGAAGCTTCTATTCTCCCCTGCCTGTGTGCTCTCTGGCTTCAGAAGGTACTGTGTATGACATACTATTTTATTTATTGCTATTTACAGTACTACTAAGCACTGTCTGTCAGTGCAGAGGTAACTGTGCTTGCTAAAGTTGCTTTATCTGTACAAGCTACTGCATTTTACTTCTAGTGCTACATTACAGTTTCTTTTTAGGACTATTTTCTGTTCTAATTACAGGGCTTAACTGTGTTTGCTAATATGTGCTACTTCTGTACAACCGACTGCATTTACTTTTAGTGCTCTGCTTTCATAACTTAGTCAACTGTTATTGCTACACTGGTTATTTCTTGTCTGCATTATACCTCACTTAAATCTCTGTTTTTCTAGGGTTTTGCTAGGTCTGGTCTCTCATGTGTCTTTTCGGACTTTCCTGGTCTAACCTTTTGTATGTGTTCCCCCTTATGTCTTGCAGCTTCTCCCGATGGGTTAAACACTTTGGTCATCCCTTGCCCAGCAAAATACCTTGTGAAAGAGTGTAAATCTGCTTCAGTTACCTGCCTGAAGCAGCTCAAAAACCAAACTAAAGAGCACAACTTTCTAAACTGTAGGTGTTCCTTCTACTGCAATTTATCCACACTCTGAATCTGATTTTAAAACTATCTGTTTTTAAAAAAGTAAACTGCTCCTTATTTAAAGTATTACTACAAGGCAGATGAGCATACACACAGGTTAGTTTTTTTCTGGCTGTAGTAACTTACTTTGGCCACCAGGCGGCAACACACTGCCAGCAGTCTACCACTGCATTACAGGGAAGCAGATATACTGACCTTACCCCAATTTGGCTGTTTTTTTCCTTCTATCTGTAATCTTGTGGTGGCTGAGCCCCGCTATGCTTGGCTCACTAAGCTTCCCTACCCTGTCCCCAATTCCCACCTGCCCCCACTACTTCTACATTTATTCTAACCCCCAATAACCTGACCACTCCCTACAGCCACTCACCTGCAACCACCCTAACCACACCCCTAATTTACCACTTGCATCCAAATACCACTAACTCAAACTATGCAAGCCTTACTTTCATCTCTCCTACTAACCCACAAACCCAAACTATGCAGGGCCTTACTTTCATCTCTCCTACTAACCCTCACAACTCTAACCTACGTTACATGCTTACACACAAGCACACCACTACCATACACCACCTACCATACAACACATACCTTCACACCTGTTATTACACAAATAAACATTCCTATAGCCCCCTCTTTATTTAGTGACAGCACAATACTATTTTTATGTAACAAGTATATTTCACTATTCTACACTAGAAAAACATCAGGTATACTCCACATAGATATTCTACAAACTACCAAGCTTCAACTTTCATTAAAGAAATACCTCCTTACCTCAAGGGATATTCACCCAAATCCAGGGGCAAGCAACATTATACCCCCAAACAAACACACTGCAGATCAACTCATCATAAATCTTAACTCTTGCAGTATATCATCAATCTTAACTCTCACAGTATATCAAACAAACTTCCTCACTTACACGCATTCACAACTCACGACTCCCTCGACATCCTTACCATAACAGAGACCTGGCTAAAACTCAGCACACAGAACGAAGAAATTCTCCCTCCAGGATACAATATCCTACGGCTAGATAAAAAAGGAAAGAAGGGTGGCGGCATTGCAATTATCTATAAAAATATGATTTCTCTCCAACCTCTACTAACTCCTCTACCTAAATTTAATACTGCTGAGATCGTAGGCTCTGTGCTACTGTTAAATAAGAAAAAGAGCCTCAATATTCTCTGTGCATATATCCCTCCAGGTAGCAATGCTCCAATAATTGAGAAGATTCTACAATGGTCAAAAGATAATCTCCCACATGAAACTATTTTACTAGGTGACCTAAACACTGACCGGCTAGCCTGTAACTCTAAAAACCCCACTAACCACATCAACCTATATGGATTTTCTCAACTCATTCAAGAACCAACTAGAGTAGACAAAAAAATCCCATAAGGAATCTATCCCAGATTGGACATTAGTAAATTAGTAAATTACCCTGAACATAATTACCAAGCAGGTAGTCTACCTGACGGACTTAGTGACCACCTCCCTACTTTCCTCCTACGAAAACGTACTAACTTACCTAAACCTACAGTCTATAGACAAGTCAGAAACGATCACAATGTTAACACTCTAGAACTCAACACTATATTAAAAAAAATTAACTGGGAACCACTACACAGCCTTGACCTAGACCAAGCAGTGGACTATTTTAATAGTACCCTTATTGACATCCTTGATTCAGTTGCCCCAGTAAGAAAAAATAGAGCTAAGCTACACTATACTCCTTGGCTTACTAAATCAACTAGAGACCTATTAAAAACCAGAGACAAGGCATGGAAAACCTGGAAGAAAGATAACACTAGTCTATCCAAATAAAACTATCAACACCTTAGGAATCAGGTCAAAAAACAAACAAAGCTTGATAAACAGAACTACTTTCTAGATATACAAAGTAAGCACTCCAATAACCACCAAAAGTGCTGGCATGCAATAAACTCCTGCCTAAAAGCTGGTAAAACCTCCACACCAGCTCCCACCTCCACCTCTACAAAAACAGATAGTGATATAGCCTCCCAATTTAATCACCACTTTATTGAATCCATTAAATCCATTAAATCACTATCAACTCAACTTTCCAAAAATAGCTACTCATCCATACCAACAACTCCTAACAACTCACCTGCCTTTACATTCTCTCCTGTCCCAACCTCAACAATAAACAAATACCTCTTAAAACTTAAACCCACTACACTTGCAGCAGGTGGTATACCTGCTCATTTCCTAAAAATGGCTGCAGACTCTCTATCCTACCCAGTCTCAATCTTAATAAACCGCTCCATACAGGAATCCCACATCCCTCAACTATGGAAAATCTCTTACATTATTCCCCTTCATAAGGGTGGGAATTCCTATGATTTCTCTAACTATCTCCCCATAACCAATCTGTCTCCTTCATCAAAGATACATGAGAAATGCATACACTCTCAGGTCATGCATTTCCTAGACTCTAACAATCTCTTCTTCTCTACATAACATGGTTTCTGCCCACATCACAGCACAACTTCAGCCCTTCTCTCTTTCACAAACCTGGTTAACCAACAGAAATAATAACATATTTGTATCTGCTATATTCTTGGACCTCTCCAAAGCATCTGACATGGTTTCCCACTCTATTCTAATAGATACTCTTATCTCTCTGTCCTTTGCCCCTAACACTTTTGCATGGTTTAGAAACTATCTATCAGACTGACAACAAGCTGTACAGTGGCAAGGAGTTATATATCAGCTTTACTCTCAACTACCATTTGTGTGCCTCAAGGTTCCATACTCGGTCAACTCCTCTTTTCTATCCTTACCAATAATCTACATACCTCTACCCTACAGGCTTCACTCATACAGTATGCAGATGCAGATGATTCCACCCTGATCTGCTCCGCCCCAAATCTCACCACCCTACAGCATCTCACCCAGGAATCTTTTACCTCAGTAGAAAGGTGGATCACAGATATTCAACTTATCTTAAATCCCAACAAAACGAAACTACTTCTATTAACCCCAAACAAATAAAAAAACACTCCACTCTCCTTCTATATCTCCTCCAATAATGGAACTGTCATTTCACCCTCTCTCTCCACACCAAGCTGCTTGGCGTTGAAATAGATAACCTACACTGACATCCATATCTCTCAAACTATTAAAAAGGTAAACAAAAAATGGGGTCCCTATACAGACAAAAATACTTTCTATCAGATCAAGCTTGGGTCACCCTAGCTCAAACCCACCTTCTGTCCACACTTATGTATGCAACACCTATTCTCACCTATGTAAGAAAATCTGACCCGGAGAAACTTGAGTCGTGTTATAACAAAATCACCAAGTTTGCAAAATATTCCCTCTTTAGAACACACCATTGTATACCTCTTAGGCAACTTCAGTGGGTTGCGCTCCCACAATTATTAACCTACCACCAACTAGCCATAGCTTATAACAACCTAAAATATCCTGAAAAATTAGGGAACTACTGACCAACTACATTCCAAATCTGCTCCGCTCTGCCAACAAATCACTCCTCTCTATCTCCGCAGCCAACAACACAGCAGATAAAGCTCTATTTTCTCACAGTGTAGCAAAAAGTTGGAATAATCTCCCTCCCTCTGTGACTTTTGCACCTAATACCAACAATTTAAAACCTCCCTTAAGGCTCATGGCTATGTCCATGTGTTACTTAATCCTAGTGTATGCTACCACCATCTTTCTCTTTTCTGTCCAATTATCAGACCCTCGGTAAAAATGGAAGTAACAAATGGTATCCACTGACATTTGGAAATGTTGTTGTGATCTCTGTCTGTATATTTCGATGATTAACTTAATGTTCACTTGTATATATTGCTGACATGATGTTTCTTTGAGTTCTGTTCTATTATGCACAAAATACTGCTCAATAACAAAGTCTTTACTTTACAGCATGTATTATTATCATTGTCTGTTCTATTAATTAAGTGGAGCTTTTCTCCCTGGGCCTCCGCTGAAAATGGACCTCATCCAGTTGAACCATCCTGGTTAACAAATGTAAAATAAAATACATAAAAATAAATAAATAAAATAGAGCTGATCTGCAGCAGATGCTTTCATAAATGCCATTATGGACAAACAGCCATCACTGCAATTGGGTTTGGGGTGGAAATTCAAGAGAAGTACTGGCAAGTGGCATTTTCCACACAGCCCACAATTCAATAAAATACACAATTGTGTAATAATGTATTAGTCAAAGTGGTACAACTTGTCATATCACTTTCAAAACATGCAATGCAAAAACACTCATACAACTCTTTAATAAAGATTCTAAATATGAGACACTGAAAAGTAACAGTATTTTCAGACTGTTTTTGCATTTGCAACTAACTTTTTTATACTGGTTGTATTCATGTGCATTGTCAAGTAATGCTGACAATGTGTATATAAGCATAGACAGTGGCCCTTGCATTGTGTACCTCCAAAACACAACACAACTTAAATATGTATGCATATGTGCAAAATTAATTAATGGTTCTAGAAAGAAAGGGGCACATCACAGGTTATCAAGCCTGCAGTTGTTAAGAAGGCGCACACACACACACACACACACACACACACACACACACACACACACACACACACAAGCATTTCACTACATAAAGCTATATAAAATAAGATGGCTCACTTGAAGATGAATGGCTATTACTATTCAAAGGTATTTGTTTGATTATTAAACATGCATTTCAGATTGTGGATTTTACTGGGCAAATTTCTAGACCCATGTACATTAAGGATTCAAAACTGCAATGTCTAACAATATTTGATGCAAAACTGCTGCAAAGATGACAGAAATAAGAAAATAAATGATGCAAGTGTTCTGCTGGCAAAATAGGCACACTGTGCTTTTTGATGTGTACTGGCATTCACATTTTACTAAAATAATGATGCTCTGTCTTGAGATATAGAAGGTTGGAAGAGTATGTACAACAAGATCTGGACATCAAGAAATTCAAATTAAAAAAGGCTATATTATCTCTTATACTTAAGCAAGCACTTTTTATAGAATGTGTAACAAAATCTGTAAGAGTCACTCATACGTTTAATGAGGATACTCAGACTTACCAGTATTTCTCATTAATTCCATTCTAAGTGAATGGAGATGGAATCTGGCAGAAGACACTAGGATGAATTAATCTCACAAGTGTTATGAAAAAGTAGTAGCTTTTCAAAAAAGCAAGTATCGCACGAAGAGGACTCCATGAGGGCATTCAGGGTTAGGAAAAGAGAATTAGTAATAAGTAGTGTAATGGGAATAGAAAAAACATATTAAAGTAAATGTTAGCTCTTTTTATATTCTGTAATTCTGAGTGCTTAGAGATGTATTTCGGTGTACTCTTAACTGCAGCCTTGAGATTAAATTCCTTTCCTATTTTTGTAACAGGCAGCAAAGCAGGGAGCAGGGTTTATCTTCATGGTCACTGATGATATAGTGACATTTGGTTTCAAGATCACTGCCCAAAATGAACACCCCCTTAGGAGGCCAGAACATCTTTCTCACCTTCTGGGAAACACCACATACTCATACACACAACTGACTCTAGAAGTTACCAACCAAAAGTGGAAATACCAAGGAGGGCTGTGCCATAGTTATGTATGCTTTTGGAGACTCTTATGGGGAGAGAAGACAATGTCAGTTGGTCATACGCCTATTTCTTGCAAGATCTCAGCAAAGTAAGTTGTCTAAGTAAACTTACTATAACAGTGCATGTTTGAATGATTACTGCTGCAGTAGCCTAAGCTATCTAGATTATATCCAGTAAAGGATATGACAGTGAGTCACCAGCTTCCAAAGTTACAAGGCACCCAGAACGTTGCCAAACAGCATGACTTGTACACCACGCCCTTCACATTTTCCATGCCAATAAGGAAACAGGGAGGATAAGCCCTGAGAAGACCAATGCTATGAAAAGAAAAATAAATGCCCACCCCTAGTATAAAAACATACAAAAATAAGAGGGAGAGGGAAGGAGCAGTTAGTGCAGCAGTGATCATTCAAAAATCTACTGTTATGGTTAAGTGTTCTTACACAGCTATGTTCTTCATATTGATCACTGCTGCAGTAGACTAAACAATATGGGTAGATTACCATAGCTTATGCAGACTGTGTGAAGGAAGGATGAAGGACCAGGAGACACTGGAGCATGGTCCTAGCAAAGCATGTCCTATACGTGGAAGAGGTATCCAGTTTAAAGTGTTTTCTAAAAGCATGTACGAGGACCAAGTTACTGCTTCTAGAATCCAGCACTTTCCAAAATGCCACACATAAAGCCAAGGCCCTGGCAGAATTAGCACTGACCCTTCTTGGAACAATTTTGTTGGGTGGGATTAGCACATAGTAATATCATGAGAGAACCATTTGGAAACAGTCTGTTTTGATATAGGTTGTCCTTTTGTCTTAACTTTAGAAGAAATTAACAACTGATCAGTTGTTGTGAAATATTGTATTCTGTCAAGATAGTACCCAAATGTCTGGAAATCTAAGGTATGGAGTATCCTTTCTCCCTCATTTTTAGGTTCTAGAAAGAAGACATGGGAATGGGTAGTATGGCTCAATGTAAACTCTGATACCACTTTAGAAATAAAAGAAGGATTAGTACTTAAAGAAACCCTATCTTTGTGGAAAAATGAAAATGAAAATGAAATAAGGCTGACAAACCATGGGAGCTTGCAACTCAAATACTATTCTTGCAGCGGTCAGAGCAATAAGCAAGACTGTTTTCCATGTCAAGAACCTCAAGTTAGCCTTACAAATTTCTTTAAATGGAGGAAGAGTTTTTTTTTTTTTTTTTAACACAAAACAAAGATCTCAAGGAGAAGCCAATGATTTTCTAAGAGTTACTGTTGTTTGAGGTTGGGGTGCATCAAACACCCCCTGTCTTGTGTGAGTGAATCGAGTCTGTGTGGAAGCTTGCTTGCAGAAGAAGGGAAAACCACTGTTGCTTGGACTAGAAGGGTGCCACTACAATGATCTTTGGAAAGTCCTTCCGAATCTTCAGAAGTACCCTGGATATTAATGGAAAAGGGTGGAAAAGCA
This sequence comes from Protopterus annectens, assembly GCF_019279795.1. Classification (NCBI taxonomy): domain Eukaryota; kingdom Metazoa; phylum Chordata; order Ceratodontiformes; family Protopteridae; genus Protopterus; species Protopterus annectens. The sequence continues at coordinate 1,049,282,400 of NC_056735.1, forward strand.
TACAAGAAAAATTTTCTGTCCAAGGTAACGGAAAGACAATGGTCTTCCAGAATGGAGTCCTTAAGCAGAATTCTGCCAAATGGTTGCTTATAGTGGAGTTCTAAAAGTTGTATTTGAGATTTTCCACACAAATTGATCAAATCTTGGAAGACTCTTTCATTCAGTTTCCATTTGTGAGGATATGTCCCTGTCCAGCTTGTCTGTCACACAATTTTGCAATGTCAGAATGTTAAGATGTCTGTAGAATGAGACTGTGCTGAAAAGCTAGATCTCTGGTTACCACAGCTAGTCTGCACAGAGGGAAAGATCTGGTTCTCCCTTACTTGTATATGTACCAAATCACTGTATTGTTGTCTGCAAACACTTGCAGAGGTCTTGGGGACAACAAATGATCGACAGAGTTCACAGCATTTAGGAAAGCTAACATCTTTTTAATGTTTATGTGCTTTGGTCTGTCTTTTTGTTCCAAAGACCCTGCACTTTTATTCCCACTGACACTGCTCCCCAAACAAAGTCTGAGGAGTCTACTGTAACTGACTAAGCTGGAGCAGGAGGTGTAAATGGGAGGCCCAGATTCTGAGAAATTTGGTGTTTCAACCAAATAATCTTTTTCACAAACCCCAAAACTGGAATCTGAAAAAAGTTAAAGGATCAATATGCTAGGGCCACAGAAATTACAGGTAACACTGAATCTTTCTCATGTGGAGTCTTGTAAGAGGAATGATAAGCATCTTACATGCTGTGTGACCCAGAATACTGAGGAATTCCCTTCATGAGACAGAAGTATGAATGGAAAACCCCAGGAAGAGATCTAAATACAGACATTTTTTTTTCCTGTGGCAAAAAATAACTTTGAACTGAGGTGCCCCAACAGACACCCTAGGAAAACAATCCATTAATTACAAGTCAGAAAAGACTTCTGAATATTCTCTTGGAATCCCAGCCTGCCAAGGAAATCCCTTACCCAAGTGAGTGATTCTTGACACTTTGAAAAAAGACTCTGTAAAGATAAGAAAGCTGTATAAATTAAGTAAAATGTGAATACTTTGCAATCTGCAGTAGGCTATCCCAAGAGCGACACACTTTGTGTACACCCTTGGAGTAGTAGATAACCCAAAGGGTAAAGCAGAGAACTGACCACGTAATCCATAAACAGAAAACCTTAAGAAACACTTGAGATCTGGATCTACAGGAATGTAACAATATGTATATTTTAAATCTAAGGTCACTAGAAAACTCAAATGGGGACTAAGGAGTAACAAGTTCTGAAGTGACAACATTTTGAGCCTGGGCACTATCACAGACTAGTTCAGAAAGGAAAGTTTCAGGACTAGTCTCTTAAGAAGCTTCTTTCTTTATCACCAGAGACATCACTGAATAAAACCCTTCTAAATGAGAAGCAATAACAGCTTACTTCACCCGCTGAGCCAGCAAATGCTGGATGATAGGAGGGAAAAAAAGAAGAGAAGAGTCTGGTCTGGAAAATTTGGAGGAATTCTCGAAAAAGAAAGACAAACTTGCACCACCATCTGTACCCTAGATGGATTATACTCAGAACCCATCTGTCTGAAACAATCTGTTGCCAAAGACAGAAATGGAGGTTTGGACCTCCAGGAAGAATTAAAAGATTTCCAGGGAAGTCTCTCATATACGCATTTGGACTTGTTAGGCTGGCCTTTGTCCTTTGAGAGTTCCAGCTTTCTTTCTGTAACCTCCCAGACATTGTTTTTTTAGACTGATTGTTGAGCCTATTTATTTATTTATTGAAGGTATTTATGTATTGAAGGGTGAAGATGGGGTGATAAACCCTTTGGCAAACTTTAAGAAGGAGGGCTGAAAAAAAAATCACTTGAATCAGTTTCCCTTCCTCTCTAATCACACTTTTTATTGAGCCCCCTGCAGCAGAAACTCCAAAAACTAGTTCTCTATTCAAGGGAGATAATTCAATGTTTCATTTTTGTTATCCTATGAGAGGTGTTGAGAACACAGCTAGGCAAACTTCTTCATAACAGCTTCAGCAGCAGCAGTCCTGGAAGTGACATCAGCAGTCATATTCACATTTTAAACAATGGGTAGTCATTTCAGAAACAGGAGAGACTAAATTACCCAACGTAGAGTTCTCCTCACAAGAGGCAACAGATGTCAAAATATTCCACCTATTCTCACAACTGGCAAGCATAATACCAACATATGAACCTGACAGTTGAGAATTCTAAAAACAGGTATTGCAGAAGTACACATTTTCTTCCCCAAACTTATGAAAAAGCTTTCTCATCCTTGCAAAAGGAGAGGGATTTGTATCAGGTTTAGTAGCAGCTGGGTTTACTAAACCAACAGCCACTGGGACAGATCTGGGATGCGTGTATAAAAGCTTAAAAGATTAAGATAGTTTACATAACCTTGCTGCTGTTTTAGGAGCAGCAGGCCGACTGTCAGGGAAAGTGTAGGCTCTGACAAAAACATGCTCCAAAGCAAAAAGAACAGGAGGAACAAGTGCAGGTTTGGGAAATTTCAGCTGTAATAAATCATAATATTTTCTGAGGGACTAACATCACTTTTCCCACTGAAACAAATGATTCATTCTGCAAACAGTCTCAGAGAAAGAATCCTTCAAAGGGACAGGCCAAAGCCACACTCTCTTCAAAATATGAGTCAGAAGTTTGTGCAAATGTTAACATAATCTGTCCCTTCACACTCAATTTGAAGCTCAGTCTCTTCAGAAAATAAAGAATTCCATTATTCATTTATCAGAAACATACATAAAGGAAGGGTCAAGGACCTGCACTAAACCCTGAGCCAAACCCAATAAATTACCCCATTCAGTGTCAGTAAGACAGGAGAAGACATGTACATATTTTTTGACAGGAATTTCTAAAGAACATAACATGAATTGCCAGCAATAACCCCACACAAACACAGTAAAAAAAAAAAAAAAAAAAAAAAAAAAACTTTAAACAAACACTTTCCCTAGCCCCCAAAAAAGAAAACAGGAGTAGTTTATCCACAGAAAAAGGTTTTAAAAACTTTTAGCACAAAAGTAAAAAAGTAATGCTCCTGCTTAAAAGATAACAAAAGTCATGTGATAAAAACATTTTTTCATAGCTTAAAAAAAAAAAAATATATATATATATATATATATATATATATATATATATATATATATATATATGTTTGTTTGTGTCTTTCGGCTTTTCCTGGTTAGGAGTCACCACAGCGGAACTCCGGTTCGCTAATGATTGGCAGTAGAGTTTTACGTGCTGGCTTGCCGGGCCTAACGCACAACGTTCAACGAAGGAACACCCATTCATGCATGTTGCCACACAGAAGATGCTCTAACTGAGGATCAAACGGGCAACGTCTGTGAGGCGACAACGCTACCGCAGCACCACCACCACAGTATATATGTGTGTGTGTGTATGTATGTATGTATGTATATATATATATATGTATATATATATATATATATATATATATATATACATATATATATATATATTAGTAGTAGTAGTAAAATAAGTTTTCTTGTCACAAAAAGTAAAGTGGAAGTCTACCTCTACCTCCTCCCCAAAGGGAGCCTATTCACCCAGCACGGAATAGCGTAGGCTGATCGTTTATGTTTGAAAACCCTCACAGGAGTGCTCTCCTAGGGGTCAGAAAGGCTCTGAAGGGCTTAGCACTCAAACCTGATTTTTAGTCAGCTCAGCTCAAGATGACTAGAAGTTTGGGTATGTGGAAGGAGCCATGAAGCTTTGGAAGCTGGCTGGCTGCTTTATCATTTGCAGGATATAATCTATATAGCTTAAGTTAACTGCAGCAGTAGTCAATGTGAAGAAAATCTAGGGATCCTCTGGAGATGTGTAAGGGGATGATACTCCTTTATTATCCATGTTTTTGGAGACCGATTCAAACAATTTGACCCCTGCAGAAATTTACTTTTTTTTTCTTAGGCATCAAACACTCCATCTCTTGCATGGGAGCAAAATGATGAAGATTAAGGGCCAAATGTGGCTAAGAAAACCTTAAATAGGAAGTCAGAAGTACGTCCTGAAGCAAAAGGGCCTGAACTTGCTATGAAGGGACCACTGCATCTGGAAAAACTGTGAACTTTACTGCAGGACTCAACTTTGTCAACTCTGCAAATAAGAGCCAAGGCTGACCTTGGGTAAAATTACATCAGCTTCTAACATCTGTGATACCAGTACAAGCTAAACTGACTTAAATGGGGTCAACAACAGGTGAAAAATGGCAATGGGGAGCCATACACTAACGTTACGACCACCACTGAAAAGGATGTCAGTTGAATCAACTTTTTTTGGATAGGCACTAATGGGACCAATACTAGCATATAGGTGTTAGGCAGGGAAGTGCAAAGAAGGACAGGACATCCAATGCTTTAAAGACACCTGCCAGATAAAAATTTCCCCAAACTGTGCAAGATCAACATAGGGACCTGGAAGGGTGAGGATTTACATTGGAAATAAGACCTATATAAAACAGAGCTTGATGCTTTCTGAGGGGAGGGTGTACTTTCTGTAAATTAAAATGGTTTCCGAACCTTCTGTTTGTGTCTGGCTTCAAGAAGCATGCTGACTGTGGGAACTTCTTGCTACTCATGTAAAAACTTTTACAAATCCTTACGTGAAGGCGGATATCAAACAAAAAGGCTAAGGAGATTTACCAAATGGGGAAAAGGCCCTTACAACATAGTAGAAATGAAAATTAACTCCTACGAATGTCTGAATAAGAATGAAAGGAAATATCTTACTTTGTCATATATTACACGTACTATCAAGGAGCAGCTTGGGCATGTAGCAATTTCTTCACCATTTTCTAAGTCCTCCTGCAAAACAAATATAAATATCACTAGCCAAAAAACACAGTATGAAAACAATTGTTTTTAACAATTTATAATCACACTAAAATGTGATAATGTGCACGTGGAATTACTGCATCATATGCAACAATAAAACACATTAATAATCAGCATTTAATTAAACACAACAAAACTGAAAACCATGATATTCGTACTGCAGCACAATTTCAACTAAAGACATATCAGGAGAAATAACAGGTATGTATTAAATACAAAGAATAAAAAAATAATTTATTTATTTACTTAACATTTGTTTATCGAGGTTGTACACTGAACTCAATGACCATTTGTAGGCACAGGCTAGGTAATTAGAAATGAACAAAACATACTTTCAGATACAAGGACATGCTGCAACATTTAGTTCACAAAGCAGTTTACAATGTCAAAACACTGATGGAAAAAACAGAATTATGATTAGCAGAGCTTTACGGATAAGTACTAGCTGTAATAACTGAGATAGTTTATACTGCAGGGATAGCAGCTTATCATTATATAGAGAGGTATGAAGACATGAGAAAAGGTAAGAGAAAGTAGCTGCTTGAAGGGATACCATTGGAAGAAGACAGAAAACTGGTGAGAGGCTTACACAGTGAAGAGGAGTAGAAAGGAGAAGTGTGACAGAGATGCAAAGAGGAGGGGAACGCTGGATGAATGGGAGGTGGTAAGTAAGAAGATGACAAGGTGAGCTAATGGAAGCATGGAATAGGGATAAAGGGGTATGAGAGAGCTGCAGGGTTCATGTAACATGACCTGAGTAAGTGCAGCTCCACTTTGGGTGGGGAGGTGTTACTTGAGCTGTTGTCTGAAATCCAAGTACTTTTGGATGTCTCTGATTGAGAGAGGAATGGAGCCCCATAGTTTAGGTGCTATGATGGAAAACGTGCAGTCAATGCAATAAAGTTTAGTTTTTGGGGTTCACATTGAGAGATACCCCAGAGATTATACATGGGGATTTTGGTGAAAAGTTTATGAGTGAGAGGGGATGATGTCTCAGGAGAAAGGGCTTTGTGAATTAGTGATCCTAGTAGAAGGTTTGGCTCTCAAATGTACTGGGAGCCATTTAGCTTTCCCGAGAGTTAGGCAATAGTGTTCATTATTAGGGGAGTTAGTAATGAAGTGACAGGTTTTACTGGAGATGGTTTGTAAGGTGGTGGCATTTTTCTTTGAGGCTGCAACTATAATGGATAGTCTACATTCACATTGTAATAAGAATATTCCTTTGCCTGTGGCAGCTTTGGCTGGCTTGGACAAAAGTGATAGCTTGCTCGCCCAGAACAGTAGTGTGTTGATCTTTTTGAATCCATTTTGAATGCGCAGTTGAAAGCTGAGAGACTGATCTAGCCAAATGCCAAGGTATTTGAAGGCTGTGTTAGTTTCTATGATGGTACTTTTAAACTCTTTAATATTAAGGAAGCTGGGTACTTTGGTTATTTTTACAGCCTACATAAAGAATGAAAAAGTATCGCAAAAGTTTGAAGCAAGCACTTCAACAATGTAAACCTTATAAGCTTCAATGACAGCTCAAGTCTACAAACTGATAAATGACAATAATCACACTTACGGCCTGGCCTAATCCCTAGAGAATGCAAACATTGATACGCCACAACCTACCGATGTAGCTACCATGCTGACCTCCTAAAAACATATACCCTGCATTACATTGTTGCACTTGCTTGTTAGTATGTCCTCCCCCTGCACCTGTGCAAGTGATGACTGCACCATGTCCTAACCCCCTATGTGTACAGTGATGTCTGATGCATAGAGTGGACAGTCTATGAACTGTCCTGCATAGTAGGGATGTGGTATATGCATATTTTATTTTGTGTTATCTGTGTTTTAGCTCACAGTTGTAGACAGTTTACTATGGCTGCCTCTGCCCTCACTGTGGTAGTGGTGGTGAGTGTTCCTCCCCGCCCTTCTGCTGCTGGAATGGAAAGCCCTGCTATAAAGTTAACTTCCTACTTTGTCTATCTGCAAAATGTTATGTAGTGCAGCATAGCAAATACATACAAAAAATCTTGCTACACATGACTTCACTGTATGTAGTGCCCCTCCTGAGATATCCAGACATCAGAAGTATCCCTTCAGTAACCCACACACACAAATTGCACAATACCTCACAATTCCAAATGGTCTAAGTTATAGGGCATTTCTTGCATGTCTGAACGTTGTGTATGTTAACTCCTCAATTAAGGATCTACGGCAAATCCCACATCAGCAGCAGCACCCTACAAACAATGTTATTAGAATTATTATAACGTTTAGCTTTGTGAAGGGCAGACCTTGTCTATTCAGTCTAGCAGATTTCTTTTAAATGGTTATGGAGGCTGTAGATTGTGACCATGCAGTGCACATGACACATATATTGACATGGCTAAGGCCTTTGACACCATTCCCCATGCTGGCATCATACAAAAGCTAAATGCTTTGAAACTGACCCATATGTGGTTAGGAGGACAGCAACATGGCTGAAAGACAGAACCACATAGTGTAAGTTGCAGGTGCCAAAAGTATAAAAGTGACCAACTGCACTCCCCAAGGCTTAGTGGTGGGACATCTCAATTTTGGTATTTACTTTTGAGATCTCCACGTAGAGAGCCATAAGTACATAGGCAAGTACTAGGCTAACTGCCCTTGCAGGCCATTTTAGACCTAGCCAATTTCCCTTCAAAAGTGAAACTCAAACTCTGTACCTGGTGTCTATGAGGTAAACACCTTAACCATTAAGCCACCTCTCAATCCCTTATGCCAACCCCCAACCCTATGAGCCCACCATGATTTCTGTCTAAGTCTGTAAATGACTGCAAACTGGGGGTTGTTGTTAAGTCAGCCTATAACATTCACACTTTCCCGAATGAACTCTCCTTAGTAAACTCTTAGTGTACTAAAACTGGATCATAAAATGGGCTTAAACTAAATGCTAAAAGGTGCATCATCATCACTCTTGTTAGACAATCCCTCCCTTAATCATGTCTATATCACTCTGTCAAAGGTTTAGTTCCCTGAACTTTCATTCAGTGACCCTAATATAGCAAACATTCATGTCAACAAACTACTTACCCATGGAAAGGAATGAGTTGGCCATCATGACAAATTTGTCCTTTTCCCCCACTGTAGTGAAATCAGGAGTTGGTATATACAGTTGCGGGGTAGCCCCCCACATGGGTGGGTATGAAATACTGTGCTTTGTGTGATGCTCGGAATGCTGGGCAATTCATTCCTTTCCCTGGGTAAGTCATTCGTTGAAGTGAACATTCTTTGTATTACAATCGATGAACAAAGGTTAACAAAAATGAACCTTTAGTGAACTGACAGAGCCTTAAGTTATACTGTCTAGACAACTCTCTCTACAAAATGAAAATGTTGTTAAAGGACAACAGGATTCTGTTATTAAATGCTCAACTTATCTGTCCTTTTTCTCCCTATTTACAGTCTCTGCTATGAATAAACAATACAGCATTTAAAATATTTTAAACAGACTGTTTCTCTCCACTAGAACAGTACCTTACCGTACTGTGGTGGTTTCGCTTTCAAAAAAGCTTTTATCCCGCCTTGAAAAAGCTTGCTGCAGTCTCTGATTCACTGATGTCATCAAAGCCAATGAATACAGGAAGTTTTCTGGCCAATTCCCTGCCCAAACCGACATCTCCACAACAGTCCTAAAAACCCAGCCATGTTGTGATGTCACAGTTCCCTGGTCCTTTCCCTATCCATACAGAAAGTAAAGGCTAGAACAAGGAAATGGTACAGGAGTCAGCTCTCCTGTTATGAGCTGTCAATCACAACAGGCAACAGTTCAAATTACCCTTAGCACTTTGATAGCTAGGGAAGTTAGGTGTGAAGGGGTATGGGATGGCATAAACCACTCCCTTGCCTGATAAAAAGTGTGTGTGTGTGTGTGTGTGTGTGTGTGTATATATATATATATATATATATATATATATATATATATATAAATATATCTTTAGAAAGCTTGTGAGGAAACTATTACTCTATTTTTGTTTCATTTGGATCACTTGTGTGTGTACTTAATAAAGGATTTTCGACTGGAAACAGACTGCCTGCCTTGCTTGGATTACTTTCGAATACTCAGTAATTCTGTACAATTATATATTTTTTATTATTTATTTTTTTTACTTAAGAAGAGTTTAAGTTCGCTACTTCTGCCACTTTTGTCTGATCTCATTAATATACAGTGTTTAACTAGAGATATATGGAATGAAAATCTTCCACACAGAAGTTTCTTACACTGCTTTGTTTTTGGACCCACTATACTTGTTTCCCCGACTTAATTTTCCTTAGTGCACTTCTTACCTCTTCATGGGTGGTTCTCCGTCCTCTTTCAACAAAGGCTGTGTATGTAGTAGTACTGTGAAGTTCATAAGCCTTACATCTAATCTTGATGTCCCCTAGCCTGGTGAACAGATTTTTATGCTTTATAAATGGCATCTGACAACTATCTTCAATATCTTTCTTCCTTTGCCGTGCAACTTGATAAAGTGACTAAGCTGATGGCACAAATTCTATCAGTCGAAAGTTTGGATCTGCAGCAGAATAGTTTGAAGTAAAAAAGTTCCCATTAAAACTTAAAAATGCTTCCCTTATGAGGGAAGACTATAAACAGCACAATGGCAATGACAATGAATATCAAGTACTGGTACCAGAAAATTACCTTAAATCCAGCACAGCAAACCAGATTTGAGTAATAAAGAAAGTTAATTGTTTGCAATGACAATGTGTTAGTTTTGAAAATTACTTCCAAGCAAAAGTACCCAAGAACTATTGGGATAATAGTTTTCCCAACATATGGAAATAGCAAGCCTGAGCTTCCAAATGAATGAACAGCTTTGTACAACAAAACAGGAATGGTATCCGTTTAGCTTATTGCTAAACATAATGAACTCAAAGAAAAAGAGCTGGGTAAGGAAATAGACTATCTAGATGCCAAATTAATAATTTCACTAGTATTAATTGACAACAAACTGGGATATGATAATGATCCAGGATGTTTCCATTTATGAGCACATACTAATTAATACTAAACTGTAGCAGATTTACTGATAATGAAAAAGATTATCAAACTGACAATTATAGAAACTGATGTGGATAATAATGTCAACAGAACTGTGCCACATGGAATTTCAATAGACTCACCTAATTTAAAACTCACTGGAATAAATAATGGTCATTCTAATGTCCAAGCTACATCAAAGGCTCAAAATGTCTTACGGTTACTTCAATGGGAAAAGAATAAAAAAACGTATTTAAACAGAGAAACAAACAAGCAAGCTCAGCCATTTCTGAGAAAATTTTCAGAGACTGACTAATTGGGAGTTACCCCGAACAGCCAATGAGAAATGTGAACAAAGGCTTCCATAAATGAAATTCAGCACACAACACCACAAACAATCATACAACTATGAGCTAAGACCAGGGAGGATATGGTAAACTTATGGTTAAAAATCTTTCTTCTGTTGCGCTAACTATGCATGAAAGAGCTGCTAAATTATCAAAGTTTATTCCAGCTGATTTGAATTCAAAAGTACCATAAAAGAATAATATGCAGCCATTTACTGGTCATTTAAAAAATAGCAGGTTTGTTCATATATCTAACCAAGCCATTAAAGCTTTTGAGCTTATGAGTGAGAAGGAAATAAAAGATGTACTTAAAAATACTTGCATTTGCAATTTCTTTAATATGACTACTTAGATACATCAGGTTTTACAAAACAATGCTTAACAACACAATGGCAGAACAATGCATAATAACATAATGGCACAAACACTCAAATGGGTTGCACAACTGTAGTGTCTGACATTTGTGCAGAAAATGGAAGATTTAATAAAAACAAAAATGTACATAAACTTACAGTGCATAAAACTGTAAGGAGAAGGCAAATTAATACAGTTACATTTCAGACTTATTTTTAATGCCCACAGTCACATTTTACGGATTACTTTCGACAAACCTAAACTGCTTAAAATGACAAACTCCCTTAAGCAACTTACTGTTGCAAACTGGTGGGGTGGAGAGTGAAGTGCACAGCTCATGACTATGTATGCTAAAAAGAAGTGGGAAAAAAAAGTAAACTATGATGTAAGGTTGTAGTTTATAAACAATAACTCAGTAATCAAAATGTGAATGCAACTCAAGAGTTCATAACAGATGTTGAGTCTATATACCTCAGGTACTCATGATGAAAGGGGTGGGTACGTAAAGTAGAGTCAAATTAAAGAGCAGAGAGATTTTGCAACTGAAATCAACAATGTCTACTGCTTTAGTTGATAATGGAAAATAATACTTTTAACAAAAGTTATTTATCATCATTTGCTATGAATGGTTATGAAAGTTAGCATTTCTCTAAGAAGAAAGTTGCGTATAAACAGCAAATTATAAAATCCAGATTCTGGTACAGTACTTTACCATATCTCCCATTTTATTGATGGTGTATTTATTCAACAGAATGATGGCATTAAATTCTTACAGGAATTTCTTGAATTTGTCTCCAATACAATTAATTGTCTAAAATTACTGTAAATGTGATGAAAATATATGCCACTTTTTTGGGAGGGGGTGCATGGCTTTTTCAGGATTTGAAGTCCAAGGAATGCAACAAAACTGGCATAACAAATTATATATTCGCACGCAACTAGCATTTAAGACATTAAAAAATAAAGCCTTCCCAGTTTGCTAGAATGGTTAGGCTGACAACTAAAACTGATGTTTTGTTTGGCTGATCATGTCTTGCATACTATAGCTGGCTAAGGGTTATTCCTAGGGAGAAACACAAAAAAATGTGGGAATGACATGCTAAGCAAGAGCTGGAAGTTACAGTACACATTATAACCACACAATAAGGCAAGCAGTTTCCCGATAATAAGGAGGCTTCAGTTTTCCAATGTAATTTGACCTATATGTTTCCAAATTCTAGAAATACCTACTGTAACATGTACAATTATTAATAATTAGGGAATGTTACAAGGCGAAAAAGAACTTTATCATCTTATATGCAAGTTCCCAAGATTTTTTTTTAACCTGAAAGGTCATAATAATAAAAACTCAACAGTACAGAGACAATGCCATACAACTGTGAACTAAAGGTGAAATGGGTACCCTTAAATGTGGCTTTGGCACTTACTGTGTTCAAAGAGACACATTTTTATAAATAAAAAAAAACTGCTAAGAATGAGATAAGTTGTAGGAGGGATTCAATGAAGCCTACATAGTCATTTTTACCATGTGTGCATTGCACCATGATGCACACATGGCTTTAAAAAGCTTTAGATTGAATAAAATCCATGTAGAGATGTGCACTCCAGCACAAACATGGCAATTTGCAATTTCCATGACATACAAGTTACAGCTCAAGTAGCTGAACTGGATGCTAATGAAGCAAACCAACGTGGTGGAACAATTCAACAAGATGTAAAGCAACTGTAGAGCCCGTGCTTGTGTTGCCCGTGTATTCGAAAACTTTTGAATACAGCCACAGAAAGGAGTCTACACGGAAACGAGAGCAAGTAAAACTGACTAGATTTGAACAGAACTGACCTTAACATGTAACAGCAGACAAATTATGACATTATTAGACAGAGTGGATGTTACAAAAGTATAGTAACAATAGCAACAATCCTTTTTAAGTGCCATGACATAAATGCAGCTTTCCACTCCCACCCCAAATGAAGAATATACTCATAACTAATATAGACAGCTAAAAGTGTAAACCCCATGAAACATATTTCATACTGTCTTGTAAGCATATGCAGTATGTTATCTGACAGAATACAGTCAAATTTTATCAAAACCTGTATTCCTCTGTGCAAATATATAGCAACGTAATAACCTCCCTTATGTGTACAACATTGGGCACCTCTTCAGTTTCCCTACCTACAATGTTACCAACCACGTAGATTCAGGACTGTCAACACAGTGAAGATGCAAATGAGGTCAAAACTCTTTAGAACCGCTGAATCAAAAAAACTGTAACTGTGCAGAAACGTTCACTTCCTATAGACACTTTTAGTGTGTTTGTTTTCAATGGATGGCAACAGTGAATGATGACATGGGGGGGGGGTGCCAGGTTACACTTACAGAGGTGTATATGCAGGTTTGTGAAGTATGAAAGTGCATGTAAGCAGTGGAAAATTCACAAGTTGTTTCATCCTCTTTCCTGTTCCAGACAACACATTTTAAGTCATTTTTTTTTATTTTGTCACTGCACAATGCTGCTCCTAGTGCAACCACAGGAAACAGAAAAATGAATGGCAGGTTTTGGTTTCTCAGTGCTTGTCATATAATTATTCCTGTGACAGCACGTGTATGTGTAGGGCTGGAGTATAGATGGTCCTGGGTACTAGTACAGGGTCTGCAACCTTGTCTTCACTTTTTGAGCTGCATGTTTGCAAGATACCACAGGGATGTAGAAAAGCAATAACAAGGTTACCTGTGTTTACCTAATTCAAGCACAGATGTGGGCAGCGGCGAGGAGGTGCACATAGTGAACTCTTGAGCACCAACGGATTTAATATACTCAGTTAAGCAGCAGGTGTTTTTTATAGGTGCTAATTATAGCATAAGCAAGTGATTTTCAACACAGTGGAGCTATTCAACAAGTTATAAAGCATCCATGTAGTCTCCATTCTTGTTTGTCCTGAATACGTCAATACCACTGGAGTAGAAACAAGGAAATGTTAGCCCTGAAATAAAATTGTGTCTTCTGCTGCAATTGCAAGTTAAGTCCTGAACCTAGAATGTATTTTTAATAATATTATGGCATACCCTTGTATTTCTTAACTTGGTGCAGTAATCAAGTAATTAGTGGTAGATTTGTACAGAAAGTACCTTAACATGTGACACCAGATACTTATTTTACTTGTGTGTCCATTACTAATTTTTTTTTTATTCTTCTAATTTTTAATTACACTTTTTACATGATAGGCCTCATAGTGCAACCAGTGGAAGTGGGGAACAAAATAAATTTCACGTTTGACTGTGTTTATCTGGTTTGCATGAAGCGCAACGGTCTACCTAGGAAGCAGACAGCCAAAAAGAGAAAAGTACAGTTGTGTACACTTAACATAAATGTAGATGTTTGAGTGTATTCATTGTTGCAGTCATCACATTTGAGTTATCCCTGCCAGGGTAGCCCTCAGCCAGCCTGAATACCAGAGACTTAGTATTTCTGCGTGGGTTGCTGTCACTTGAGGATTGACGACAGGTCGTCAGTGGTATAAAGTAAGGGAGCTGACGCCATTACATCAGTTTTTCTTGCCCTAATCTATCAGGAGTCCCCAAAGTAGGAGGCCATGTTCTGTTGGAAGAACCCCACCAATGGAAAATAAATACCAATATGTCCCTTGTGAGGAAACAACAAGGAAGTAAGGTAACCAAAGGAGAAAGAGAAAAAAGGGGGATGGAGTGAGGGAAATCAGGACTACAATAGTGAAAACATAAGAACAAGTACATTTATGGTAAATGTACACAACTATACTATGTTTTTCATGTTTCACTGTTGCAGTCATCACATTTGGGTAGATTCCCAAAGCTGAGGAAATGGGTGAAGGCAGTCAAGGAAGCTAGAGGCTGGTTAGGATGCCCTGCAAGTCTGCAGAGGCAAACCCTGCCCTGGATTTGGAGAAGAGAGGCAGGTGGTAATGCTTGGTGAAAGTGTGAACAGATGTCCAGGTGGCAACCTCCAGGATGTCCCTGGTGGGGACTCCTCAGAAGAAACCTGCAGAGGTGGAGGCTGCTCTGGTGGAGTGTGTCCTGACCCCCTCGGGGGAGGCTTACCATGCCGTTTGTAGCAGAAATAAATGCAGTGTGCTATCCATTTGGAAATGGTTTGCTTGGAGATGGCTTTACCTTCTGCCCCTGTAGCAAAGCTAACCAGCAATTGGTCAGACTTTCTGAAGGATTTAGTCCTGTCCAGGTAGTAGCTGAGCTGTCTGTGCACATCTAGAGAGTGAAGAATCCTTCCCCCCTTGTTCTGGGGATTAGGAAAGAAGGTGGGCAAATGAATGGATTGGTTGAGAGCCACACTGGACACCACCTTGGGCATGAAGGATGGGTTAATTCTGAAGGATACCCAGTCTGCATGGAAGATGATGAAGGGTTCCATAGCCATGAGTGCTTGCAGCTCAGAGATTTTTCTGGCTGAAGTGATGGCCAGCAGGAAGGCTGTCTTCCAGGAGAGAAATTTTAGCTCTGCAGAAGAAGCTGGTTTGAAAGGAGGCAGGGTGAGCTTTTCCAAAACAAAGTTAAGCTCCCAAGCTGGTGTAGGTGCTCTTCTGGGGGCTTCAAATTGCTAGCCCCTCTGAGCAACTGTTCGATCAAAGGGTGTGAGAAAAGTGGCTGCTCAGTGGGAAAGTAAGGAGAAATAGCAGAGGCATGAATTTTTACAGAGGAGAAAGAGAGACCACTGTGTAGGTCAGCTAAGTAATTCAGGATGAGAGGGATGGAGGGCTGTGACATATTGGCCCTCTTAGCCTGGATCCAGGTGCAGAACCTTTTCCATTTATCTGCTTAAGACTTTCTTGTGCTAGGGCATCTGGCTCATGGATAACATCCAGAACCTGTTTACTGAGGATGGCAGATTGGTTTGTGGTTAGGGAATAAGCCAAGCTGCCAAAATGAGTGTCTCCAATTGGGGATACATGAATTCCCCTTCCCTCTGGGTTAGGAGGTTTGGAATCTGAGGAAGATGCCATGGAGGCAGCGGGGACAGACTGCACAGCAAAGGGTACCAGTGCTGTCGGGGCCAGTCTGGAGCTATAAGAATGGTCCTTTGTTTTTCCTCCCTTATTCTGAGCAGTACCCTGGGGATAAGAGGAAGTGGAGGAAAGGCATAGACTGAGAAGTTGACCCAGGGGAAGAACAGGGCATCCACTTTCCAAGCCATGCAGTGATGCTAGCTGGTGTAGAATTTGCTGATGGTTGGTGTGGGAGGCATAGAGGTCGACCTTCGGGGTTCCCCATTTCTGAGTTATTAAGGTGAAGGTGCTTCTGTTGAGCTGCCACTCATGTAGATCCAAACGGTTTCTGCTTAATTGGTCTGCCAGGGAGTTGAGAGAGCCTCGTAGGTACTGTGCTAACAGGTGTAGTTGCATGGAAGAGGCTGTGAGCCAAAGGGTCATGGCCAGCCTGCATAGAGGGTAGGAGTGAGTCCATCCCTGCTTGTTGATGTACCACATCACAGTGGTGTTGTCTGTTTTTATCAGGAGAACCCCTGGAGAGAGAAGGGGTTTGAAAGCTATCAAGGCGTGCTGCACAGCCATCATCTCTTTTTGACTGATGTGCAGGGGGATTTGCTGTGTGCACCCCAAACGTAGCCTGATGAGTCTGTGGTTATGGTCAGGGCGGCAGGGTGTGGGGAGTAGGACAGTCCCTTGTTGTGGGAACATGCTGTTGCAAAGAATTATAGGTAGAAGAGTTTCCAGGTCTTGAGAGTGCTGACACCAAAGGCTCTTTAGGTACCACTGAAGTTTCCTCATATTCAGTCTGGCATATGGAATGAGAAGAATGCAAGACGCCATGATCCCCAGAGCCTGCAGGATTTTCCTTGCAGAAAGCTGGGGCCTGGTAGCCAGTTGAGAGAAGTAGGCTGACAGGAAAATTTGTTTTTCTGTTGTAAGGTATGCATCTGGGATGCTATGTCCAGACTTGCTCTCAGGAAGATTATCCTTTGCGTGGGCACCTGTTTTGATTTCTTTTCTTTGATTGTGTACCCTAGGGAGGTTAGTAGGGTCTTTTCAAAGGCCAGGTGCTTGAACAGCTTTTCCTGGCTGTCTCCCTGAATAAGGCAGTCGTCTAAGTAGGGATAAATTTGAATATTTCTTTGTCTGCAAAAGGCAATGGCCGGAGCCAGGCATTTTGTAAAAACTCTGGGAGCAGTGGATAAGCCAAAAGGAAGCACAGAGAACTGAAAGTGTTGAGATCCTGCCCTAAAACGAAGATATTTTCTGCATGATTCCCTGATAGGAATGTGGAGGTAGGCCTCTTTTAGATCCAGGGTGGCTAGCCAGGCGTCCTTGGAGAGCATGGGTAGCAGCTGCTGGAGGGTGAGCATTTTGAATTTTGGGATCACCAGGAAGGTATTTAGAATGGACAGATCAAGGATGGGGCGCCAGGTGCCCTCTTTTCTGGGCACCAGAAAAAGTCTGGAGTAGCAGCCTTGGCCTATCTGTTCTGCAAGAATGTGCTCTACTGCCCTCAAAAAGAGCAGGGAATGGATTTGCTTTTGAGCCTCTGCCCACTGATTTGGTGTAGACCTGGGAACCCTTTTGGGGTTGGAAGGGTGTGGAAGGAGAATTTGTATCCCTGAGACGCAATGTTCAGAATCCATTGTTCCTGGTAATGGGTGGCCCAGGTGCTGAGGCAAGTGAAGGTGGGCAGAGGGGGAGGTCAGGAGGAGGAGTCTCATTTGTGAGTTCTTACCATAAGGGGATGGCTTAGAACTCCCTGGTTTTGAAGTGGAGGTAGTCCACTGCTTAGATCTCTGCATTCCCTAAGGATGCTGGCTAGGGGGTCTGCTTCCACGGGGCTTAGGCTGGGCCTGTTTACTCGGAGCAGGAAAGGACCAGTGCTTGCAGGGACAATGCCTGCTGAACCTAGAAGGCTGTACCTGTAAGAAATCTAACTATTTGCATAGATTTTGCTTTTTCTTCCATCTTTTTAAGACCTCTTCTGCCTTAGTGCCAAATAAGTTATCTTTGTGCAAGGGGGCACTTAAGCCATGCATGTCTTCTAATGACAGATCCAGTGACTGCTGCCCTGCAAGAAGCTTCTAGGGCATGAAAACCACAGTGCAAAGTGTGTTTAGTTACTTGACTTGCAGAATGCATCAAGTCTTGTAAATCTTTAGATTCTGCCCAAGCAGGAAAGGTAGACTTTTTTGTTTAAAGCATTCCAAAGTATGTTGCTGATATTTAAGCATATGGAACTGACAATTTAATGCCCTGATAGCAAGAGTAGCTGAGGTGTATATTTTTTTACCCCATCTGTCCAATGCTCAGGAATCCCTGTCTGAGGGGGTGGGATTCTTAGCAGAAATTGCTTTAACCCCTTTAGGCCCATGAGTAATTACCTCAGGGTCAGCTGTAGGATTTTTTAAAAAAGATATCTGTGTGAGTCAGGGACTCTGTACTACCAGTCTGGTTTTCTGGGAGCAGGAGGTAGGGTGTCAGGAGTCAAGCTGGATTCAAGGAAAACATCATCCACCACATCCAGGACTGGGGGAATGGCCAAGGGTCTGTGTTGCGGAAGGTCTAGGAATTCCCTGAGTCTCTTTTTAGACTGAGGGTAGTCCTGTTAAAGTATGCAGGGTTTCCCCAAAGGAAAAATCCTCTGGGGGAGAGGCTGAAGGAATGGTGTCCTCTGCATCAGAATCCTCATAAGTGGAGAGGGGTTGCATGTCTTCATAGTCAGATGCATCAGATTCACCTGACTCTTGTTTAGACAAAACTACTGGGGACAGATCTTTTTTCCTTTTTGAGGGGGTAGCTTGACTTCCCCTGATCAGCATGTTAAGTTATTCCACCATTTTAAGCATTTGAGGCTGAGGCAAGGTAGCAGGTGCCTGAGAGTGGGTAGTTGGTTTCCTGGGTGTGGTTCGAACCCTGGGCCTAAGGAACTAGGCTGTTTTTGAAAGAATGGTAGTCACAAAAGAAGACATCGGTTTGTGTCAAGATTCGGTGGTTTGAAGGAATTCCTCGGAAGATGGTGCCTGCTCAGCGGCTCCGGACCCATCCAAGGTAGAGAGTACCGCAGGATCCTTCGACGAAGAAGAGTTTTGTGGCATACCGGTCTCTGAAAGGGTCTCGGTAGCGGCCTGCGAATCAACTGAAGCAGGCATCAGGGGCTGCGAAAGCGCCTCCTTGAGTACCAGAGGACTGATGTCTAGCTTAATGGAAGTGTTGTCGGTAGGTGTGGACCTGTGCAATCTGTCTTTGTCTATATCTTTACGTTTTTTTGGAAGATCTGTTTCGGATGGCTTACTGAAGCCATATTGGAATTCGAGGACTGTAAACAAAAATATCTGGCTACAATAAGGGCCTGACGACGGATTGGCATTGAACAAAGCACAGAAGCAACAACAGGGGGAAGTCGTGGTCTGGGCCTAGACAAGTGACGCAGTAAGAGTGGAAGTCTCGGTGTGATATTTGTTTTCCACAGGCGAGACAATTATTAACTTTTTCTGACATCAGTTAGTGCAAGAAAAAAGGATCCCCAACAGGGTACTTGGCTTTAGAAGACCAACTTCACTTCGGAAATGAAAACTCAGGTACCGGCTGACCGGCACTTGTGCGAACTGCT
Source organism: Protopterus annectens (assembly GCF_019279795.1). Lineage (NCBI taxonomy): Eukaryota > Metazoa > Chordata > Ceratodontiformes > Protopteridae > Protopterus > Protopterus annectens. The sequence goes on from NC_056735.1 coordinate 1,049,301,584, forward strand.
TCTGGCTCCACGGCAAGAAAGACTGATGTAATGATGTCAGCTGCCTTACTTTGTACCACTGACAACCTGATGTCAGTCCTCAAGCGACAGCAAACGATGCAGAAATACTAAGTCTCTGGTATTCGGGCCGGCCGAGGGCTACCTGGCAGGGATAACCCAAATGTGATGACTGCAACAGTGAAACACAAAGAACATCCAGATATATTCAATTAATGCCCTTGGCCACCATGCAAACCTGGCCTGGAGTACAGATGGTACTGCGTTCTAGTACAGGATGAGCAACCTTTGTTTTACAGCTGTGACATTGCAATTTACAGCAATGAAATGCAACATAGACAACTGTTTCCTCAACATTCTTGTGGCAACAGCTGTAAGTGTAGGACTGCCATACACTTAGTCCTGGTATCGAATACAACATATTCCATACAGTATTACTTTTACTGATGGAGTAATCTATGTATTACCACATTTATGATCAAACGTATAACTGTGGATTTACTCTATACTATAGTCCTGTAAATGTATTCCTGGTATCTGGACCGGCATGGCTTTAACCTTTGTGAAAAACTCATACACAAATGCCTATCCATGCAATTGCTTGCTACTGTAGCATTCCACTTGTCAGACATTAGCAGTGCAGCTTGTGTTTGCACATTGCTCACCTACGAGCAAACAGGTGTAACGCGCATGCATGCACACTGTTAAAAATCATGCAAATTCGCTGCTCATGGTGCTATGGAACTGTATACAAGATGCTTTCTTATTTGGTGTTTATTGTTCATTTCCTTTGTAGGACATAAAACTACACATGGAAACAATGCAAACTAAGGACACAATGTAACTATACATCATATATTTACAATACATCCATGTGTCCCCTTGCCCCCCCCCCCCCGTTATCAAAGAGGATGGCCTAATGGTTAAGGTATTTGCCTTACAAACACAAGGTACATGGTTTGAACTTCAAAGGGGATAATTGGCTAGGCTTAAAATGGCTCGCAAGGGCAGTTAGCCTAGTGCTAACCTATATAAAACAGAATAAGTAGTACAACCCTGGATTCTCACTCTATTTGTCACATTGTGGTTGACGTGTGTGGAAAATGTGAGGTATTGCCATCTGTGCCAGGGAGAATAGGCAGTGCATGTATAACATATGTTAGCATAGTCAGCTGAACTTTTGTAAATGATTTTGTGTCATTTAACTATTACCCTGACTTGTACATGTGCTTGTGTTAAGACATGATTCAACAGTGTTACTATAACTGATTAAATATGTTTAAACAAAGAATTCTGGAAGAGAAGAGTAGAATTTTTTTTAAATTGTTCTATAGTTTTCAAATACTGTAACAGATCTTAGCAAACCTCCGAAAGTGTATTGTACCAGAGTCAGGTGATCAAATGTGATGGCATTCTATAACTAGCACTGAGAGGATGGAACTCTCGCAGCAGTTTGTTTTCTTTGGAACCTGATATAAAAGATCTATGTCAGTTATCACAGTCAGTTAGTCAAGTTCAGTTCAGTCATTTTAAAGCTCATCACCATGGCTTGTGGAAGTAAGCATATATCTTGCTTTGATGTATCAATTAAGTTAGCTAGGGCAAAATTATTCTTTAGATAGTCAGGAAATATAGTGAGATCAGATAAAAAGTGTTTTTCTGCATCTATTCGAATCTGTCCAACTGTGTTATTTTTATTTCTCCTGTGATTGAAACACTGTTTATTGAATATTCTCATGTTTTCTATTTTATTATTTATTATTAAATATTTTTATACTTTTTATTGTGGCTGGTCTTTTAGAGAATGATTCTAAAATCTTGAGAGTACTTATGCTTATTTTAGTGATGCCTTGGCCACTCCGAAACAGCTAGCTGCTTTGGTTACACGCTACCATTTGGGTTATTATTGATTTTACTCAGTATATTTGGATACCCTTGTAAGTGCCTGACAGTGGTTGACTGGTGGCAGCGAGGTTACCTTATAGTCTGGGCAGAAGGGGCACAGCTAGTAAATGTGTACCAGCCTTTCCCAGGAGTGTGTGTGTGTGTGTGTGTGTGTGTGTGTGTGTGTGTGTGTGTGTGTGTGTGTGTGTGTGTGTGTGTGTGTGAAAACAAAATACCCGGGTTTGAGTGCATCAGCTACTTAAGAAGCGGGCACAGTCCTCCAAAGTGAGCCTTGTTTGTGATCTGGAGAGAGAGAGTCAAGCCCCAGGTCTGGGACAGGTCCCCTGTGTGCGCTTGGGGGAACCTGTGCTTGATGCAGACAGCTGCATTTAAAATACTGTGTAAGTTCATTCCTGCTCTTAGTGATAGTCGCTCACCAGTGTCAGAGGTGAGGATTGATGTTCCTTGATTTCTGGCTCGGGGAAGAAAGAGGCTGTCACATATTGGTGGTAGAGCGGTGGAATATAAATTGAACTTCAGTAGCCTGTGGGCAGTTGTCACTGACGGTGTGTGTACTCTCAACAGCCATAAGGCAAACATTCAGAGTTTCATTTTCACAACAGTTTAATTTATTTTTTAGTTTAGTTTACTCAGGGAAACCATGAAAGATGTCAGCAGAGGATTAAGGTAAGTTGACAAAGAAGCAGTTGGCCAATGTGTGCGAAGCCAAAGGACTGGTGCATGCTAACTGAACTAAACGGGAAATTATTTCAGCCTTAATCACAGCTGTAGGGGGGATCAATGGCCAAGAGGACAACCAGTCTGGTGTTGGGGATGTGCAGCTTTGAGAAGCAGGGCAGTCCACCTTTTATTCAAAGTACTTAAAAAGTTAGAGACTTGAAGCGGAGGCCAAACATTTGGAGGCTTAAGAAAATGAGAAGCAGTGTCAACATGAGACCAAAGAATAGGAGAAGCAGTGTCAACATGAGACTGAAGAAAAGGAATATTAGTGTCAACATGAGACCGAAGAAAAGGAGAAATTACGGTAATTGGAGGCTGAAGAAAAAGAGAAGTAGTGGCAACACGAAAGGCACATGTTGACTCTTTGTCAGGGTCATGGAGGTAATGGGGAAGGAAATAACCAGACCCTAGAACCAATAAAGGTCAGTAAATTTCTTCCAGTTTGCAGAGTGGGATGACTTTGGTAGTTTTATTCAAATATTTTGAAAGAGTACGTAAACAGTATAATGTTGACTAAGTGCTCTGGGTACGCTTCGTGACCCCCTTACACCATGGTACTTGTTTGGGCAGTCCACTTCAAATAAGAGCTTTAGGAGGGATCCCATTCCAAATATCTTTGGCCAAATTTCACCTTGACTGGGAGGGTGGAAAAGGAAGCAAGCAGGTACCTGTGTTTGAGGATATTCCTGCAGATGTCATGATAGGGAATGATTTTGATAATTCAGTACCTTGTGTGCTTGCAGTTACACGTAGTGAGGCTTAGAGACAGACATGTAGGTCTAGTAGCCTAGGAGAGACCCAGACAGACCCCACACCCGAAGCTGGGGCTGGTGATGTGGCTATTTCAGGGAGGGAGCTACCCAGTAGCAGTGAGCCTGAAAGTTAGCCACAACAGCTGGTAAGTACTGATGCTCCCATGGATAGGCTGATTGCAGGGACAGTGTTGAGTGGTTATACCCAGGCTGACAGTGAGTCACCGCTGTCAGAACATACTAGGCTTCCTGTGGAAGGGGAGCTGGGAGGAGTCACAAAGGTAGAGTTGAGATAGGCTCAGCTTTCGGACCCCACCTTATGAGGCTTGAGGGAGGTAGCTAAGGAGAAACCCGATGTTCAAGGAAAAGGGGAGTCTGTATACTGGAATAAAGGGTTACTGTATAGAGAGTGGACCCTGAGGGAGGGCTAGAGGGTGAGGTAATAAAGCAGTTGGTAGTGCCCAGAGCCTGTCTGGCACTTCTAGCCATAGCCCACAATATTCCTTTTGTAAGTCATATGGGCATAGACATATTATGCAGAAATTTTCTGACCTGGGATTACAAGGGATGTAACAGGGTACTGTAGGATCTGTGAGCAGTACCAAAAGGTAGGCAAGACAGGGGACTAGGTTAAAGCTCAGTTGATGCCTCTGCCTGTGACTGAGGAGCCATTTCAGAGGGTAGCTATGGATATTGTGGGGCCTCTCCAAGTTCCACAGGGAAGAAGTATATCCTGGTGGTAGTAGATTATGCTACTAGATACCCTGAGGCATTGGGTCGATCCTCCATCAAGACAGACAATGTGGCAAATGCTTTCCTAGAGATTTTCAACAGGGAAGGTTTTCCAAGAGAAATACTGACACTGTTGCCAATTTCATGTCACACTTGCTGGCTGTTCTGTGGAAGAGTTGAGGGGTGAAGCAACTAAAGACCAACCTCTACCATCCCCAAGTTAATGGTCTTGTGAAGAAGTTAGACTCTACACTAAAGACCATGCCACAGGCATTTGCAGACCAGTTTAAAAGAGAGGAGGACAAATATTTGCTCCATCTACTGTCTGCATACAGAGAGGTACCCCAGGAATCCACAGGTTTTCACCCTTTGAGTTGCTGTACGGGCATAGGGTGAGGGGGCCTTTAGATATGATTTGCGATGAGTGGGAAGACGAGTGTGAATCGCACAAGGAGTCTGTAATGGCATATGTCCTAAACCTCAGGACAAGGCTAAGGGAACATGTGGGCTTGACCCAGGAGAACCTGTCAGGAGCCCAACAGCAGAAAAAGGTCTGGTATGACAGGAATGCTCAAGCCCAAGAGTATGCTGTTGGACAGCGGGTTATGGTGCTCATTCCTGTCAGACACAATAACCTGCAGACAGCTTGGGATAGACTCTTCAAAGTAGTAAGGAAGGTCTGTGAAGTCAATTACATGATAAACCTGCTAGGCAGGAGACGGGGGCACAAAGTGCACTATGTTAATATGATGAAGCCTCAGCATGTCAGGGAGGTCCTGGGCAGACTGCAAAGGGCAGGACTGACCATTAAGCCAGTATGTTTCAGGTGGGTATGGTAGAGGTCTCCTACCTGGAACATAGAGTGAGGAGTGATAAGATTAGGCCAGAACCTGCCAAAGGGAAAGTTATTCAGGCGTGGCCTGCCCCTGTTACCAAAAAGCAGGTGAAGGCATTCTTGGAGACAGCGGGGTACTATAGAAAGTTTGTTCCCAAATATAGTACAATAGCTGCTCCCCTCATAGACCTGACAAGGAAAAATAAGCCAGATAAGGTAATGTGAACCCCAGCCTGTGAACAGGCATTCCAAAAGCTTAAAAGGGCTTTGGGAGGAACCCTGTGTTAGCCAGTCCAGATTACAGCAAAGAATTTGTTGTGCAGGTGGATGGTTCAAACAATGGGGTGGCTGTACTCAGCCAAGTTTCTTCAGAGGCAGAAGAGCACCCAATTGTATATCTCAGCCGTAGACTCCAACCTACGGAGGAATGCTAGGCATATGTAGAAAAAGAATGTCTAGCCATAGTATGGGCACTGCAGAAACTACAGCCTTATCTGTATGGAAGGAAATTCACTGTGGTTACAGACCACAATAATTTAACATGGCTACATAGACTCAGTCAGCAAAATGGCAAGTTATTAAGATGGAGCCTAGGGTTGCAGGCATACGACATGACAGTACAGCACCACGTGGGGTTAGTAATGCCAGTGCAGTTGGACTCTCAAGACAGGGCATAAGTTAATGTGTTCCCAGACTGGCCCATTTCTCTCGAGCAATGTTTTTCAGGGTCAGTTGAAAAACTACCTTGAATCTTCAAAGGAGGGGGAAGATGTGACGATGTGAGGTATTGCCATCTGTGCCAGAAAGAATAGGGCAGTGCATGCGTAACATATGCCAGCATAGTTAGCTGTATTTTTGTAAATTATTTTGTCATTTGACTATCACACTGACTTGTACAGATGCGTGTGTTAAAATGTATCAATAGTGTTACTATAACTGATTAAATATTTAAGTTTAAACAAAGAATTCTGAAAGAGAAGAGTAGAATTTTTTTAAATTGTTCTATAGTTTTCAAATACTGTAACAGATCTTAGCAAACCTCCAAAAGTGTATTGTACCAGAGTCAGTTTTGTTTTGTTTCCTTTGGAACCTGATATAAAAGATCTGTGTCAGTTATTGTAGTCAGTCAGCCAAGTTCAGTTCAGTCATTTTGAAGCTCATCACCTTGCCTATTGGAAGTAAACATCTCAGCATCGAATCTTGCCTTGCTGTATTAATTAAGTTAGCTAGGGAACAGTTATTCTTTAGACAGCCGGGAAACAGAGTGAGATCAGTTAAGCAGTGTTTTTCTACATCTGTTTGAATCTGTCCAACTGTGTTATTTTTATTTCCCATGGGATTGAAACTCTGATGTTTATTGTACTTAGATATTCAGTATTCTCATGTTTTCTATTTTATTATTTATTATTAAATATTTTTATACCTTTCATTGTGGCTGGTCTTTTAGATAACACTTGTAAAATCTTGAGAGTACTTGTGCTTATTTTAGTGATGGCTTGGCCATTCCAAAAAGCCTGGGTGTGTTGGTTACACTCTACCATTTACGTCATTATTGCTTTTACTCACTATAATTGGATACCCTTGTAAGTGCCTAACAGTGGTTGACTGGTGGCAGTGAGGTTACCTTATAGTCTGGGCAAAAGGGGTAAAGCTAGTAAATCTCTACCAGCTTTTTCCAGTACTGTTTGTTTGTATAAAAATCAAATACCCAAGTGTGGGTATGTCAGCTACTTGGAACTGTGACAGAGTGCTCCAAAGTGGGTCTTGACTGGGATCTGGAAAGACAGCGAGCCCAGTACTAGGTTTGGAGCAGGTTCCCTGTGTGCTCTTGGGGTAAATTGTACTTGATGGAGACAGCTGCATTGAAAATACTGTTTAAGTTCATTCCTGTTCTTAGTGATCATCTCTCACCAGTGTCAGTGGTGAGGACTGAGGTTCCTTGATTGCTGGCTCAGGGTAAAGAGACACCATTGTATACACTACAAAGTGTAATATACAATGTGTGCTCCCTCATGGATAGGGCCAGTTGGTGGTTGCTCACAACCTTGCTCTGCTAAACTCAAACAGCCAACTATGCTCAATAAGGGTACTTGTGTTTTCACACAGCTAGGCTTTTACACATCCTAGTGCTATTAGGCTAGGCATCACATGAACTTATGAATCTATGTGGGTATGCTGGCCTTCCAACCTGATGTCCCCCACACGGCCTGCTGATGTTAATCTACTATAAGTTCACCTGCAGTCTTGTATAAATCAGACTTGTGCCATGGTGCTTCTGTAAATTACTGAGTTCTGTAGTCTGTCTACTTAGATAAGTAGTGGTTCTGTTCTCAATGCATTCAAGTGTGTGTGTGTGTGTGTGTGTGTGTGTGTGTGTGTGTGTGTGTGTGTGTGTGTGTGTGTGTGTGTGTGTGTATCTGTCTGTGTGTTTGTATGTGCTTAGCCAGAAGGGAAAGTGTGTATCCTGCAGTTACTGCCCTAATTTCATAAATTGCCAGTATTTTGATACTTGCAAATGCCTACAGATCCATTTCAGGCAGGCCTCCCAACTTCTTTCCAGCAAGCACTGCTGATGTCATCCACTATAAGTTGACCTGCAGCCATGTGGAAAATAGCTGCATGACTGCAGAATTGTACACCAATGCACTGTACGAACATGTACATAAATGCATGGAACTAGCCATACCCAACAGAACCAAGACACTCTCCTCCAAAAAAAAGGATCCCTGCCATTACTAAATTCTACAACAGAAGGAAGAAACTGTTGCAGAAAAAGGTGAAGTCCCATGACTGGAAAACCTAACTTATTAGCCTCAACAAAAAGTTGAGATCCCTCATCAAATCCTTTAAAGCCAGCTATGAAGGCAGAATTGCAACAGACACTAAAAACAATCACAAAGCCTTCTATAGTTATATCAAGAAAGTACAGTTTTGTACCTACCATAAATGTAGATGTTCGAGTGTACACCCTGCTGCAGTCATCACACTTGGGTTATCCTGTCGTCAGGCAGTCCTGCAGTCGGCTGGAATTCCAAAGTCTTGGTCCAGCGTCGGTTGCTGTCGCTGCTTCCCTGACGTCAGTGCGCCAGGGGTATATATAATGCATCCGACGCCATTTTCTTCAGTTTTTCTTGCCCCAGATGTCAGGTGCCCCCAAAAAGGTGGTCAGTAATTAGAACCAAATTAAGTAATTTTTTGCACAAACACAAAATCCCTCCAGCTATAAGCAAATACATCAGGAAGGTATTGTAGAGATTTAGCCAGTTAGATCAGAGGGGATGGAGGGAGGGTAACCTGGACTTCAGCAGGGTGTACACTCGAACATCTACATTTATGGTAGGTACAAAACTGTACTATGTTCATCGTGTTACCCTGCTGCAGTCATCACACTTGGGTAGAATCCCAAAGCTATGGATGGGTGGAGGAGTTATAGAGGGTTAGAGGAGGCTAGAAGGCCCTGCAGAACTGCAGTGGCGAAGCCAGCCCTAGTCTTAGAGTAAAGTGGTAAGTGATGGTGTTTGGTAAAGGTGTGTACTGAACTCCAAGTTGCAGCTTCCAAAATCTCCTTGGTTGGTACCCCCCTGAGGAAGGCTGTAGATGTAGCTGTTGCCCTGGTAGAGTGGGATCTAATGGTAGCAGGAACTGGTTTTCCATAATGGGTATAGCAAAATCGAATGCAATGTCCTATCCATTTGGAAATGGTTTGTTTTGATATAGCCTTCCCTTGTGAAGCTGTAGCATAGGATACAAAGAGCTGGTCAGATTTTCTGAAAGCCTTAGTTTTATCCAAGAAGTAGCGAAGTTGCCTGTGAATGTCCAAGGAATGCAGGAGTCTTTCTCCTTTGTTCTGTGGTTTGGGAAGAAGGTGGGTAAGTGAATGGTTTGATTTAAAGACACACTGGAAACCACCTTAGGCATGAAGGAAGGATTAGTTCGTAGAGAAACTCTGTCTTGATGGAAAATGAGGAAAGGTTCCACTGCCATTAGTGCCTGTAGCTCTGAGACTCTTCTAGCTGAAGTTATTTCTAGCAGCAGGGCAGTCTTCCATGATAGGAACTGTAGATCTGCAGAGAAAGCTGGTTCAAAGGGAGGTAGTGTAAGTTTTTCCAGAACAAAATTGAGGTCCCATGTTGGTGTAGGTGCTCTCCTGGGGGGCCTAATATTTTTTGCCCCTCTGAGGAACTGCCTTAGAAGTGAATGCGAAAATAAGGGTGGTTCCGTGTTGTAGTGGGCTGAAATAGCTGATGCATGGATTTTAATGGAAGAAAAAGAAAGTCCTTTGTGCAACATCTCAGTTAAATACTGTAGAATCTGAGGCAGGTGAGGTTGAAGTGTGTTTTGGCCTTTAGTTTGGTTCCAAGCACAAAACCTTTTCCATTTGTCCGAATAGGACCTCCTGGTGCTGGGCCTCCTAGCTTCCAGAATAACACCCATAACTGCTTGGGAAAGAGGAGCTGGCTGGATGTTTAGGTGATTTGCCATGCAGCCAGATTTAAGGTTTTTAGCTGACTGTGAAGAATCTGATTGTTTTGCTGTGTAAGCAAATGGGCAGTTTGTGGTAAAATTCAAGGTGGGCCCTGGGCCACATTCCTCAATAGTGGGTACCAGTGCTGGCATGGCCAGTCTGGGGCTATGAGTATCAGTCGCGGTCCCTCCTTTCTGACTTTCAGAAGCACCTTTGTGAGGAGAGGCAATGGAGGGAAGGCATATACTGTCAGGTTTTTCCAGCTGAATGAGAGTGCGTCCACTTTCCAAGCTTGATGGTGAAGTGTCCTTGTACAAAATTTTGTTAGTTGATAGTTTTGAGGACTGGCAAACAGGTCTATGTCTGGAAGGCCCCATTTTTGAGTTATCATTGCAAATACTTGTGGATCCAGTTTCCACTCGTGGGGATCCATGATGTTTCTGCTGAGGTTGTCTGCCAATGTGTTCTTTTGTCCTGGCAGGAATTGAGCTTGTAAGTGAACTTGGTAAGCCAGAGCTGTGTTCCACACGGTCATTGCTTGCCTGCATAGAGGGTAGGAGTGTGTACCCCCTTGTTTTTTTATGTACCACATTACTGTGGTGTTGTCCGTCCTTATTGTAAGTTGTCCTGGATGTAACAGATTCTTGAAAGCTGTCAGAGCATTCTGTACAGCTAGCATCTCTTTTTGATTGATGTGCAGATTCCTTTGATCTGCAGTCCAAACACCTTGAACGCACTGTCCTGCCATGTGTGCCCCCCAGGCGTAGTCCGATGCATCTGTTGTCATAGTTTGCCTGGCTGGGGGCAAGGTGAAAGGCTGGCCCTTGTTGAGGTGACATGCCAGTGACCACCATAGAAACTCCTGTTGTAGGCAGGGAATGAGAGATATCATTGTGTCCAAGCTGTGGCTGTGTTGAGACCATACGCTTTTTAGGTACCGCTGTAATTTCCTCATTTGCAGCTTTGCAAATGGTATTAGTAGTATGCAAGATGCCATGAAGCCCAAGGCCTGCAGAATTTTTCTTGCAGGTAGTTGGGTCTTTGTTGCCATTGTTTTGAAATATTGAGTCAGATGTAGTTGTTTGTCTGGCGTCAGATAAGCCTTCTGGGCCGTTGTATTCAAGCTGGCACCCAGGAATGTCATATTTTGTGAGCGTACTAGTTTCGATTTCTTTTCATTTACTATGTACCCCAGGCAACTTAGAAGATGTTTTACAAAAGCCAGATGTTGTAAGAGGATGTCCTTGCTTTCTGCTTGGATGAGGCAGTCATCCAGGTATGGGTATATTTGAATTCCTCTTTGTCTGCAGTATGCAATTACTGGTGCCAGGCATTTTGTGAAGACCCTGGGCACAGTAGATAAGCCAAAGGGCAGTGCAGAGAATTGGTAATGGGTTGAACCTGCAATGAAACGGAGGTATCTTCTGCAACTTTGTCTGATAGGGACATGCAGGTATGCCTCCTTGAGGTCCAACGTTACTAGCCATGCTTTCTTGCCCAACATGGGAAGAAGCTGCTGTAGTGTTAGCATCTTGAATCTGGGTACTAGTAAGAAGGTGTTTAGAATTGAAAGGTCCAGAATTGGTCTCCAGGCATTGTCCTTTCTGGGAACTAGAAAGAGTCTTGAGTAAAATCCTTGGCCTTGCTCTCAAGTAGGTACCAGTTGAATGGCTCTCATGTCCATGAGAGCTGTAATTCGTGTTTGTGCCTCTGCCCATTGATTTTGTGGCAGGTTTGGCATACCTCTTTTCATTGGCAAGGTGTGAAAATGGAATCTGTATCCTCGTGAAATTATGTCTAGGACCCATTTGTCCTTTGTGACAATGTGCCAGTTGTCTGAAAAAAGTGCAAGTTTTCCTCCCAAGGGGGCTGCCAAGAGAGTGTTGCTTGGCCAGATGAGGTGCAAGTCACTGAGTTTGCCTTCTGGTAGTTTGGGACCTGTCTTCTCCTCCCTTCTGTGCTGCAGTGCCCCATTGTCAAGGTTTGTACTGGGTTTGTGGTTGTCCTCTGCCTCTTGGACGTCTGTATTTACCCCTCTGTGGCCTGTCAGTAGCTGGAAAGGACCGATTTTTTGTTGGCCAATTTCTGCTGAAGCGAGGGGGCTGTACCTGTAGGAAATCTTTGACTGTCTGCATAGATTTTGCCTTATCCTCCATTTTCTTTAAGACTTCTTCTGCTTTAACTCCAAAAAGAACATCCTGCTGTAAGGGAGCATCTAGAAGCTTTGCTTTAACATGATCAGGCAGAGTTTGTTCCTTTAACCAAGCATGCCTACGTATAACAGACCCCGTGACAGCTGCTCTGCAGGAAGCCTCCAAAGAATCAAACCCACACTGTAAAGAATGTTTGCCCACCTGTTCAGTTGCATGCAACAGATCCTGCATTTCTTTCAATTCAGACTGTTGAGGGAGTGTGCTCATTTTTTTGTTTTAACTGAGACATTAGAAATTGCTGATATTTTAGCATGTGAAACTGGCAATTTAGTGCCCTCATAGCTAGAGTGGCTGAGGTGTAAACCTTTTTCCCCCCACCTGTCTAGTGCTCTGGAGTCCCTTTCAGAGGGTACAGGATTTTTTGCCATAGAAGCCTTAGCCCCTTTGGGACCCTGGGAGATAGTCTCTGGAACAGCAACAGCAGCAACAGGACTTTTGTAAAGAAATTTGTGGGAATCAGGCACTCTATAGTATCTGTCAGGTTTGGCCAAAGCAGGAGGCAGAAATTCTGGGTTCAAACTGGATTCTAAGTAAACATCATCCACAATGTCTAAAACTGGGGGGATGGCAAGTGGTCTGTGCTGGGGGAGTAAAAGAAACTCTCTGAGCCTTTTCTTTGAGTCAGAGTAGTCCTGACCTTCCCAGTGAAAATGTTCCCTCATAGTGTGTAAAGTTTCCCCAAAGGAGTAGTCTTCAGGGGGAGAAGCTGAGGGAAAGGAATCCTCAGCATCAGAATCTTCATAAGGGGAGAAGGAGTAATCTTGGTCCTCAGAGAAGCCTGAGGAAATAGACACTTGTTCAGAAGATGCATAATCTTCCTCTTGTCTAGGCCTTTTGTCGGGAGGGGGTTGGGAACCCCTGATTAAAGAGATCAAATCTTCAGCCATTTTGAGCATCTGTTTCTTAGGCATGGGGCCTTGAACAGGGGACTGAAGTGCAGTCTTTTTAGGTTTAATAGGAGTCTTCGTCTTAGGATACGTTTTTATGGTGAGCGTCGTCGGTCTGAAGACGCCTTCAGAAACCGAAGGTGTTTCTGCAGCACCATCTTTTTCAGCAGTGTCGTCGGTAGGGGCTAAACAAAATGGCTGCGTCGGCCTGGTACTTTCCGCCAAAAGTTCCGAAGCGGTCTCGGGTTCCAGATCTGTGGTAGTCAGGGGCTGCGTCGGAGCCTCACTGAAGACCAGTGAACCGGAGACCGGACCAGCCGAGATCTCGGAGTCTGGCTTGGGTCTAGGCTGCCTGTCCTTATCCTTGCGTTTTTTGTGCACGCTGGTAGTTGGTTGCTCCAATGGCATAGTGTAGTTAAATTTTCTACCGAAGTAGTGTCGTACGAAATCTAAGTGTCTTTTTATAGTACGCTTATTAAACCTAGCACAAAAACGACAACTTGTGACGTTGTGGTCTGGGCCTAGGCAAGGTATGCAGTAAGAATGAAAATCCTTATGAGGTATTTGCTTCCCACAAGAAATACAATTGTTAACTTTTTCTGACATCGGTCTGAGGCAAGAAAAGTTTCCCCAACGGGGTACTTAGCTTTATTGAAGACTTTGGATCTGAAATTCGACTTCGAAAATCTCAGGAGTTGGCCGACCGGCACTTGCGAACTGCTTCTGCTTCGGGCACCGCACGGCAAGAAAGACTGAAGAAAATGGCGTTGGATGCATTATATATACCCCTGGCGCACTGACGTCAGGGAAGCAGCGACAGCAACCGATGCCGGACCAAGACTTTGGAATTCTGGCAGACTGCGGGACCGCTTGACGTCAGGATAACCCAAGTGTGATGACTGCAGCAGGGTAACACGATGAACATCCTCTACAGCAATACCCAGATTTCCTCTGAGTTACTGCACAATGGTACCTCCTATACTGAGCCAACAGATATTCCCAACATACTGGCCGACAGATTCAGTGCCAACTTTACCCCTCTGTCCCCCCTAAAGGACCAATCACAATACTGGAAGAATGCCGGGCACCCAGCATTACTGCAGCACAGGTTAAAGCTGCATTGTCCAAGCCCAGGAATACAACTTCCATGGGACGCGATAATATCCCTGGCTGTGTTCTACATGAACTACAAAGTGAACTGGCACCACATCTGTGTGCCCTGTTCAGTCACAGCCTCACCTCAGGCTTTGTCCCTAATGAATGGTGCACTGCTATGGTCACCCCTTCCCATAAAGGGGGAGCAACTACAGACTCTGGAAATTATCGTCCCATTAGCCTGAAGAGTCTAGATATGTAAAGCTATGGAACTGATTAACAAAGATACAGGAAATCTCCAAACTCTAGACCCCACGCAATTTGGCTTTGTGAAAGGGAGATCATGCCTGCTCAACCTGGTTTACTTCTTTGAGTCAGTCATCACGGCTGTGGATGAAGGTAAGGCAGTGCACACAGCCTACCTTGATCTGGTCAAGGCCTCTGATACCATTCCTCACTCAGGAATTATTGATAAACTCACCAAACTAGGCATCAGCCCCTATATCACTAGGCAGGTTGCAAATTGGCTCACAGACAGAACACACAGTGTGAAAGTGTAGACTCCAAGTCAGACTGCTGACCAGTCATGAGTGGTGTCCAACAGGGATCGGTCCTGGGTCCTCTCCTGTTCAGCATCTACTTCTCAGAAGTCCAGATCAACACAAAGGGACTCTGGCTGACCAAGTTAGCAGATGACTGCAAGCTGGGAGCCATTATTAACTCCTCTAGTGATGCAGACATCCTACAGAAAGGCCTCACTGAGACCAATGACTGGTGACGAAACCATGGCCTTAAGATTAATGTCAAAAAATGTGTCATCATCCCCTTTGGGAAAAACTCAGTTTCAACTAATTACCACATCGATGGGAGCCCACTGAAAACTGAAGGTGTTATAAGGGATATGGGGGAGCAGGTTGACAGCAACCACTCCTTCGACCATCACATTGCCACTGTGGTCAGAAAGTCCTTCTATGTGGTACATCTCATTACCAAGGGTTTTGCATCCAGGAAGAAAGAGGTAATCTTCTCTCTCTACTCTTCCCTCATTAGACCAATCATTTAGTATAATGCCCCATTTGGCATGTACCTCAATAGACACCTGCAACAGCTGGAGAGGCCACAGAAGTACCTCACAAAGAGGATCCTAGGTATTTAACACATGTTCTACATAGACAGACTCAAAAGACTCCAGCTATTCTCTGTCTCATATCACCCACTTAGAGGCGATCTTTGCTTGATTTACAAAGCCATGTCTGATCCAGCTCTGTTAGAAATGCTATAGCTAAAGAAATCCCAAGCCCTCTGCACCACATGCTCCAGAGACCTCAACTTCATTACCACAATCCACAGAACATGCTGGAGGGACAGGTTCCTCACCCAGAGACTGCCCATGCTCTGCAATAGACTTCCCATACATGTCAAGCAGAGCACCTCGCTGTCCCTCTTCAAGAGAAATCTTGATGAGTGGATGGGTAATAGAAAGTACACTCCGGGGATCACTCCAGTGGCTCTACTTGACAGAGGCACTGGGAACTAATGTCGGGCAGCACGATACCAGGGCACTTCTATGGGCTAGGCTTGTAAAGGCTCCAGGGCCATTAGCCTAGTACACACCTATGAACCTATGTAAAAGTCATACTTGTGCATGGTGCTTGCATAAAGTACTGTGTTCTGAAGTCTGTGCAATTAGGTAGGGGTTCTATTCTCACTGCAGTCATCTTTGGTGTGTGTGTGTGGGTGGGGGGGGGGGGGTTGCACGCATGTGTCTATCCAGCAGAGTAGATGAATTATTCTACAGTTACTTCTCCAATGGCATGGTTTACCAGTATTTCAATACTTGCAGAAGCATACACATCCATTTCATGCAGCTCCCACAACCTCTTGTCTCCCACATGGCCTGCTGATGTCACCTACTTTAAGTTCACCTCCACTCCTGTATAAATCAGACTTATGTTGTGGCGCTTGCATTAAGTACTGTGTTCTGTAGTCTGTGCACTTAGGTAGGGGTTTTATTCTCATTGCAAGCAAATGGGGTGTGTGCATGTCAGCTGTTACTTAACATTACAGAGAGCATTTTACACCAGTATTTGGGACACTGCTATTACCGTATGCTCAACAGCCAATGCTGATGCTATCGGCTATATTAGATTGTAGCATATGCAGTCATCATCCCACCAGGGCATGATCATACACTGGCCTGGAGGGCAGGCAGACATCACCTCATCTGACATCAGACAGATTACAGTGACAAATCTTGTAATCTATCCACATACATCATGGCATGGTTTGTAGGCCCTGCGTTACCTTGATGAGAAAGCCCTGTGGTCTGTCCAGCTACTGCATGTGTCTAATGAGGTACATGCAAAAGACAGCATTATACTGTATTACTGATTTGATGAGATTTGACTACAGTGGTGTCATACAATCCTGAGATCTGAATGTGATGGTGTGACTTATGATGTGCACCATATGTTTGCATTGGAAAATCATTAAAAAGAAACATTAGAAAAGAGTGAGACACACTGCTGTTTCTGACCTCAAAACCCTTACAAGAGAATACGCTATAATGTGGTGAAATTATGAATGCTATCCACCATATAACTTGGCGAGGCCAACATAAGTGACAGGTACAATCATCAGTTCAACAACACAAATGCCGATACACTAAGCACTAATGTAGCTATGCAACCTGTGCATCAGACAAAAAGCTTTTGTATCCATGAATCCAAAAGAGATAAAACAGGGATATGGCACAGTTATCACTTGCAAAGGGTGTTGTGTGGCAGGGCAGGAGGCCTATGCTGACAAAAAGGTCACTAAGTGTTTGTGAGTAAGAAAAGGAAGCAGGAAGGCTGAATCATGTAACTGTGTGTGTGTGTGTGTGTGTGTGTGTGTGTGTGTGTGTGTGTGTGTGTGTGTGTGTGTATGTGTGTGTGTGTGTGTGTCTGTAGGGGTCCTCCATGTGAAAGTGGTGTGTAAGAGTCCGCATGAACACAGCCAAGCTTAGTGCTAATTCTACATCTTGGTATGTTGGACAGGTGTGAGCCATTCATGGTAGAGTTGTCAGTTCAATATTGTCACCCTCAACCACAAGAAATGTCTCTGCCAGGAGTTGCACTGGCACCTCCATGCCCAAGGTCAGATGCAGTGCTGTTACCTGAACATGACTGATGTCTGCTGGATGAGTTCCCTTCACGGGAATGCCCAGAACCACGACTCCATGGCCTGCTACATCTGGGTGTGGACAGCACACTCACAGATGAAGCAGAGGAAGTACTGCCACTATGGACACATGATCAGGCATGGCCATGTTGGCTATTAGCAGATGTAGCTAACCTACACCCATGTGGACACTGTTCCCCTCCCAGCAGATGTTCCATCACAGAAATTGCTCTTCCCAATGTGTCATTCATCCAATTCATTGCATCGGCAACATGATGGAGGCAGTCATGCCTGTCAGACTGTGCCACATCTACAACCCTGAGCATTTGTATGAAGCGCCTTTCTGAATGTGCCTATGTCTCCATGATGGCACTAAGCATCCACTGAGTGACATGGGAACAGACACCTGCACCTGGAAGGAGGGACAGGAGGCCCCCTCCAAGCACCCCTATCAACCCTCCTGTGATGCCTCTCCCACACTTTGGCTATGGCCATAGTCAACAGGCACTGAAGCCATAGTAGCCGCACTTCCCTGATCAATGTCCTTGTCCTCCACCTGCCAAATATCTGTGGGCTTGGTGGACTGAGTAGGCGTAGGCCTACTGGCTATGTCCAGGGAAAATAAAGGTGTGGCTGGATGTCAACCTATTTGTCAGATTCAACCTCTGCATCCCCCAACTGTACCTCAGTTTGGATACCATCATCAGTGACTGCTGAGACATTGACATCAGATCACACAGGGCTCACACTCCCACTGTCATGATCACCTGTGATAAAAAGGAAGAAACATAAAAATACATCAATACCTGCACTACTATGGTGCAATATATACTAAACAACTAACAGTGCTGCCACTATTACAGACAGTATAGCAATACACACAACAGGCCTAAAATGACCCATTATGATATTTCTTTAAATTGATCTTCTGTACTAACATAAATTTAATTTAGCTTACCATCTGCAGGAAGCACATCTTGTTGGATTCCTGATGGTCCTGAAGGAAGTTAAGCAAGAGGTAAGGGCAACATCATCACACTTGACAGTAAGACAGGGGGTATAACTGTAGCAATCTCAGCAATCTTCAACCCCCCCCCCAAAAAAAAAAGACATGAGATGCAGAAGTAACATTTAGGTCAATTGTTTTACAATACAACAGTATTCAACTGATCATATAACAAAGCCTACTTGGAAGCTCCTCTTGGGACTCAAAAGGAGTGGTGCCTGCTTCAAGGACATGCTGTAGTCCTCTCTGCTGTGAGCTCTCATGATAGAGGATATTTGCCAGGAACTCTTCAATGGGGGTAAGAGGTGGTTCTGTAACAGGCCCTCCCCCGGTTACCCTTTGGTCTCAGACAACTGCAGCTGCTTGCCTCCGTGCAGTGGTAATCATGTCAGTGGCCCTGTGGCGTAACTGTTCCTACCTTCAGCTGTGTCCAGTCACAGAACTGATGTGCTCAACAATGTGCTGCCATAATTGTAGCCTGTGTGCCATATTGGCCAACCCCTTCCCAGCAGAAATGCAGCATGTTGGCAGACAACGTCAACAATGTTGTTTTCTACATCGCTGAATTGGGGGGGGGGGGGGTCCACCTCATTATTCGTGTCCTAAGAGACAACAGAATGATAATACATAAACATCACATAACTACAACATGACTGCTTCCAGGTAAAACAGTACAGATAGCCAGTCAGTATTACTCAGTGGAAAAACATAAAACAGTCTACAGATGTAAAATACTAACAACAGGCAGGATACAAAAACAAGGAGAGTAGCAAGAGCAACATAGCCTTGTTTGTGCCATAGCAGTAATTCAACTTTGCCCACCCCCCCCAAAAAAAAGAACAGTCTATTCTAGTTTGTGACATAACAGTACCTCTTCTTTGCTCCCTCCACCCAAACAAATAACAGGCAAATGAACCATTTTGCTAATAAAGCATCTTTGAAATCCTAAAAGTGCTTTCAAAGGACCTGTTCCTGTAACATTTGTACATATTTATCACACAGCATTCTATTTTCATGTACTGTCAAACATGTGCACCTCTGAAATGGCTAGACAAATAAGGCTATGTCATCAGTACACTTCTAACTAATTCATACAGATAAAAGTGTAAAACCTCTGCTTCACATTATTCATAAATATATTCCAGCATATGCATCATGTACATTAGAAAATAGAAGCATACCTGCTGGAGTTCAATACTCCTCTATAAAGATATATTGTGAAGAAATATGCTTCTGTGAAGTACTGCAAACATGTAGCAAGTGTCCTCACCATCAGTTTGGCTAGACACACATTTAATTTTTTATAATGGAGTAGATTATTAGTGGACTGTATCTGTCTTAGCCTCTGTTTCAGAGATGCTAATTACAGCATAAGCAGTCAAACTGCATGCTAATCAGCCAATCTGGTGGAGCTATTCAAGTTATAAAGCATCCATGTAGACTCCATGCTGGTTTTCCTGCAGATTGCGAATGTTGTGAACACAGACACAAAGTCTACACAGACAGAATGTCAGAAGCTGCTGCTGCTTTAATCCTTTGTAAGTGCTAGAGGCTGCAGGCAATGCTGTTATTGCTGCCACTGCCAATAGGCCTAGGCCGAGACACAGAAGAGTTTTACAAGTAATAGAGGCTGCTGCTATGCTGGTAAACGCTCGTGCAAGCAGTATAAATCAAAGTTGTAGCAAATCAAAATAGCAGGACTGAGCAAAAACAAGTGTAACACAAAGTTCAAAGTACTTTATTATCAATAATTAATAAGATAAGCGCTTTCGCTGTGTAGCTTCATCAGATCTTACATTCATTCTGCGATTCCACATCTTATGTATACACAGGTTTTAAACAATTAATCAATCAAGTAAGTTAATTGGTATGATTATTTAAAGAAGCAGGCAGACATCAAAGACCTAGCTTAATATACAAATCTAATAAAGATAAAATCATTTAAAAACAATCTCATATATAAGGTATACATAAAAAACGTATATATAAAAAAGTTATATTAAGTTATATATAAAAATGCATATCAGTTAGTACATATTTTAAATTATAAATATATAAATTTTGATTTACTACAGAAGAGTTTTAGTTTTATGCCACATTTAATTTATCACAAAATACATGACATGGGCATTGTAGAGTGCTACAGAGTGGACAGGGACACACTACAGAACTCTGCGAAGTCTGACAACCTCAGCTCAGAGACAGAGCCTTTACCACCATATGTATTGGCTGTGTACTGCTTGCATCACAGTCAGCCCTGACCTAACACTCGGGCAACTGCTGTATTTACAAGGTAAGTCTTGAACACATACTGTGTTGTATAATAATATTACGGCATGTCCTTGTATTTCATCACTTGGTACATTAAGCAAGTAAAAGATGGGAGACATGTACAGAAATTAATGTCAAATGTGGCAGCAGAGAGTTATTTGACTTGTACATGTCCACTAGTAATTAGTAGGCCTCAGGCTTCAAAGATTCAAACATTCATACCTCTCCAAAGTACTGAGGATCACTGCATACCCTCAGTTTAGCAACATACATTTATAATGGGAAATTGTTACAGAGAGACGTTAGAAAGTAATGAGACACACTGCAATTTCTGACTTCACAAACCTCACAAGATCAAATAAGCAGGATGCAAAACAAGAAGAGTAGGAAGAGCAACATATCCTTGTATGTCCCATAACAGGAATTTATCTTTGCTCCCCCCCAAAAGAGCAGTCTATGCTTGTTTGTGCCATCCAACCTGCCTTTCATTTGATGACAATGCCATATCATAGTATTCCCAGTTAATATCCTCACACATTTTAAGGTAAACTATATACACTGGATTACACACTGCATGTCTCTGAGTACTGGTCAGACAACTGGCGAATGACCAAAAAGCACAGAATGGTAAGGCAGAGCTGTACACTTGCAAGCAATAATCATAACAGGTTGTGTGATCGCCAAGTGCACCACATCCATACATATTAAAATAATAAATGTGCAAATAACAGTTTATGCCTTGATATCAGTGTACATTCAGTTGCACTTCATTGCGGGAGGAATTACTTCATTTCTGTGCTGCAAAGCTGTTTGTGTGGCAAAGATGGATAAGGCACCAGTCCTGTTTTCTGAAGGTGCATTGGTGTAAGAGTTGAAATCCAGACCTATGTACACATATCTCATGTGTACTAACATTTTCTACTGTGTATGTCACAGATTGATTTTCCTCATTTCAACTATTTATCAGTTATTTTTTTTATTATTGGGGTGGGGGGCCACCAATTGCGCAATGTGCCACTTAGCACAAACGGGTTTTGCTATACTAATCTGGTTTACTCATAGAGCAGCTGTACACAAACTGGACGAATGGACCACCCAAGTAGCAGACAGGACAAAGACAGCCACAAGCATAAATTGGATGCAGTCAATTAATACTACTGGCCATTGAGCAAACACATTGCCCACCACTGCACACCACTGAGTAACATGTTTGTGCAATGGTAAGCAATGAGCAACATTTTCAAATGTTGCAAAACCAAAAACTGAGCACTCTCAATAAGCGTGACACCTGCATTTGGTGGAAAAACATCATTCTACATTGGTCTTGATCTGCGGTAGGCATGGCAGGCATTCTTTGAGAGGTTCTGAGATTCTGATGGGGTGTCCAGGAGTCCAAAGTGTTTGTTGGACTCCTAGTGAACAAACATGTATCCACATTATTGCAGAGGGACTATTGTGGATCAGATTACAAGTCAGTGGCATGGAATAGTCCTGCCTGGGCTTTGACTAGTGCTACTGGTATCCCCCGCACTGGTGAGCAATGTAGGAATCACTACAGAGACCTCCAGATGTGGAAGAGGTATACTCTCGAACGTATGGTCGAGGAATGTAGGACTGGGCTCACCCCACAGATGTGTACGTATCACTTACAGAGGCTACTTGTAATAGTTAAAAGCTGGATATAGTCATGATTGGTATTCATAATGGTATTCTGTTCTGTTTTTTTCTGCAGCCGTCAGAGACCAAGAAGTGAATGTGCAAACCCATGCCACTTGATTGGCGCAGATGTGGGAAGCATGTGGTATATATGCATCCAAACAGTACTGTTATTGTAGCATTAAAAGTAAAGACACCTTTTTGGTTTATTATACAGGTATATCAAATTAAGCATGCATCTCTCAACTGTAACAGGAAAGTATGCATGCATTAGTCTGTAGTCCAAAACAACAGTTCAGTATTAGAGAGTAGTCAGAGGTTGCGGGTTCAAAAATGACACTTCCCAAACATACAATACTGTTAAGTTTTCATCAGTATTGCAATGTAATGTAAGACCTCTAAAGCAGTGGCACCAATGGCTGCTGTAAACTGTAATCAGTATAACTGGAACATGCATATGTGCACTACATGCACACATCAAGGATTACTTGCTGCAGTCTGTAGTATAGTGTGCAACTGTTATGAGATGGGTAGTCTTCACAGTAAAAAAAGGTTACGTTAGGAGTTGGTAGTCTTAAAAGTAAAGGTAACAATATAGAGTCAAATAATTGTATCAATGCATTGTATGTCACACATGAAGTTGCTCACTTGTTTTTCTCTCAACCCAACCCTTATCGTCTCTTTTTTTATTTTAATTTTTTTTATTTTTTCCCCCACAGCACAATGGGGTAGGCCTTCCCGCACAGGATCCAACTGCCCCTGCTCCACCAGCTAAGGCACCAAGGCCCAGCACATCCGGGATGCAACCTTGTAGCATCTCCTCTACTGCCCTTGCACTACCTAGCCCCTCAGGTAGTTCTGCCCGCAGGATAGGCCAGTGGTTCCTGATGGGAATAGTGGCAGATTTTATCACTCACAATGAACTGCCAGGGTTGGCTTGTAGGACTGGGCTCCACACTGTTGGTGCATGCCTATGCCAGATGAAGACACTCTTCTCCATCACTGCACTGAACATGAGGAGACTCAGATGTTAGACACTGCAGCCATCGGAGCAGTGAGGTGACAGTGATGACAGTCTAGTGAGTGCCGAGTCGATTCTCATTATCAACCAGCTTGACATCCATGGGTTTGCAATGTCTCCACCTTCACCCCAACCATGGTGTTCACCCACCTCATGTCCTTCACCGTCTCTGCGTCTTGTTTTGTATGTCCTGTCTGTTTGTGATTGCTTCGTCACCTACCCAACTTACCTGACCATGACACACCTACATCCCTTCACCAACATTAATCTCTCTCAAAAAATAAGTAAGTAAATAAATAAATAAATAAGGCTCCTGTCCCCCCCAAAAAAGAAAAAAATGTTGTTGTGGTCACCCCTCTCTCTGGGGATGACACTGCAAATTCAGCTAATATTTTGCATATATGATCATGTTTTACGGTTGAAGAAATGGATAGCCATGGTTCTTTCCTACCACCCTCCTGCACATTCCTGCCCTCCTTTCACTTTGTTTTCCCCCCTGCTTACACACGAATTCACCACTTTCCTATCTTTCCAGTTTCATCATGCACCAACACATGGCAACAGCAGAAAACAGTTCCAAGTATAGAAAAAGCTGTACTCAAAATCAGTAGCATCTAGCCCAAAAAAGTATGCATTACTTCACGGGTTCCCTTTTTTTTTTTTTTTTTTTGCAGAGAGAGAGAGAAATGTTGGTCAGGTAAGTTGGGTAGGTGAGGAAGCAATGGCAGACAGACAGGACATACAGGAAAAGACACAAGAGACAGTGTAGGACACAAGAGGTGGGTGAACACCATGGTTGGGGAGAGAGTGGGGACATCTAGGTCCCATACATGTCAAGCTGGGTGACCGTGAGAATCGATTCTCCCACTTGACTGTCATCAGTGTCACTTCACTGCATCACTGGCTACAATGCCCGATGTCTGCATCTCCTTCAGGTGTTTAGAACCAGGATGGAGAACAGGTGCTACATCTGGAGTAGGAGTACACCCACAGTGCAGTGTACAATGCTATGCACCATCCCTGGCAGTTTTTCTTAGGTGATAAAGTTCTAATCTCTGCAACTGTCCCTGGAGGGAACCACAGGCATATCCTCCAGGGCAGACCTACTTGGGGGTCAGGTAGTGCAGAGGCAGCAGAAGAAGTGCTGCCAGCTTGCGCACCAGACATACTGAGCAGCAGTGCTGTAGCCGGTGGAGTGGGGGCAGGAGGATTCTGTGGGACGGGCCTACTCCACTGTGCTGCGGGGAAAAAAAAGAGAGAGCGAAGACAAGGGTTGAGGTGAAAGAAAAAAAAAGGAGAACATTAGTAACTTCATATGTGACATACAAAACATTAATACAATTATTTGACTGTATTCTATTACATTTACTTTTAACACTAGAAATTCCTAACAAATGTCTTTATTACTTTTAAGACTACCCATTTCATAACAGATGCACACTATAATGCAGATTAAAGCCGGCAATCCTTGATGTGTGCATATACTGCACGTATGCGTGTTCCAGTTATACTGATTACAGTCACAGGAGGCCATTTGTGCCACTGGTATAGAGGTCTGAATTTACATTGCAATAATGATGAAAACCTAACAGTATTGTATATTTGGAAAGTGTAGTTTTTGAACTTACAACTGCTGACTACTCTCTAATACTGTACTGTTATTCTGTCCTACAGACTACTGCATGCATACTTTCCTTTTACAGTTTAGAGATGCATGCTCACTGTTATTTGTGAATATGGAACTGCTCACTGTTATTTGAGAATATGGAAATGTTGCTTTGTGCTACTGATTAAGGCATGTACACTTTCTTTTACAGTTGAAATATGCATGCTAAATTTGATACAACTAAACTAAATACCAACTAAGCCATCTTTAACTTTTAATGCTACAATTAACAGTACTGTTCTGATGCATGCATACAACATGCTTCTCCCATCCTTGCCGACTGTGCTGCATGGGATCTCACATTTGATGCTTGCTCCGTGGCAGCTGTGGAAAAAACAGAACAGAGTACCATTATGAATACCAGTCTTCACCATATTCAGCTTTTAAGTCTTACAGTTAGTCACTGTAATTGATACTTACAGATCTGTGGGGGTGACTCCATACTAAATTACCCAATCCAATGGTTGAGGGTAACACGCTTCCTCCTCCGGAGGTAATCAAAATGATATCAGCATTGTTCACCAGTGTGGGGAATACCTGTAGCACTGGTCAAAGCCCATGAAATACCACTCCAGGCTCTAGATTTACATTCTAAGCCTAAACAGTCCAAATGCAGCAACCAGGGCCCATGCTCTTTAACTAAGAGTCCAATAAAGACTTTGGACTCTTGAACACCCCACCTTTGTGCTTGGAAGCACACCCCCCTCACCACAAACACCAGACATGACTAACACTGATCAAGCCCAATGAAGAATTAGCATTTCCCGCCAACTGCATTTTGTATCCTGATGTTTTCCTGCCAAATGCATATATCATGCTTACTGAGAGTGTACACTTTTTGGTTTTGCAACATTTGAAAAAGTTGTGCATCATGTACCACCATGCAAACATTGTTATTAGGGTGTGCACTGCTGGACAACATGTTTGCAAGATAGTAAGCAATGTGCAACAGTGGCAAGCAATGCAATTTCAAGGTTATTTGATATACAGGCACTTGTGTAACTGTGTTAGTCAAATGAGGCTATGGCAGTCCAAAAAGCATAAATATACTTGCATGACCTACAGTCATAATTTTGATAATAAATGGTCAATACATAGATAAATAAAGTAACTGTCTCAGCACTCACACATATAAACATTAATATCAGCTACACTATGTCAAGTGTTAGAAGTGACTATAATTTGAAGTAGAACAACATTAAAAGTATATGGAATATGCTGTATTCGAAACCTGGACCATGTGTAAGTAGTCCCATAGTTACTTACAGCTGTTGCCACAAGAAGGTTGAGAAAACAGCTGTGTATGTTGCACTTCACTGCTATAATCTGCAATGTCACAACAGTAAAACAAAGTCTGCACACCCTGTACTAGGACCATCTCCACTCCAGACCTACATTTAACACCTGCTGCTACAAGATTACTTACATGACATTCCCTGTCTTAGTATTCATTGAAACATTCTCACTGTTATCGTAGTGCAACGCTGCTTACCATGTTTGTGTGATGGCCAACAGTATTAATTGGAACATATCCGGTTTATGTTTATGGCTGTCTGGGTCCTGTCTGCTACCTGGACTGTCTATTCATCTAGTTTGTGCACTGTCGCTCTACATGCAAATCAGATGATCACAGCCAAACATGTCTGTACTAAAAACACTGGCTCAAAAAACAAAATGAAGAAATACATGAAATGAGGAAAAACAATCTATGGCAGTACCCCAAACATATTTTAATGAAGAAAACTAAAGAAAGGGAAAAGGAATTGCCATGCTGTTATACAATCCACTTTTGCAGCCAGCAATCTTACACGGAAATGCCACCTGCAATTCTGCAATCATATTAGAGGTTTCACTGCCAGCCACACTGGTGCAAGCCACGAAATCTTACTTACACACACTGTGCCTCATTAATATGCATGGCAAGTTGCCAATCAATGAGCAACATTGCATATGTGAAAACACTCTTTGTAGGCTGTGAGCGACACCTCTACAGAGTTTACTGAATCCTGGGGTGTTTCTTCAATCATGCATACAGTTTATATATATATATATATATATATATATATATATATATATATATATATATATACATAGATATAGATATATATATATATATATATATATATATATATATATATATATATATATAAAACAGACAGAGCATTAACATGTAGTACCTTTCACTTCTCCAAATGTTTAGGTTTTTAGTATCATGACAAGAATATGCCATATTCCTCAGCCAAGGCAAACTTAAAATTCACAAGGCATTTTATGTGTAGAAAATACTATTTGTAGACCGCAAGAAAAAATATATGAACATAATTATGCCATGAGAAGGAAAAATACAGACAATGCTTTGCATATTCATATGTTTGTACTGGCTCCAGCAATTTCTTTCTGCAGATTCTTGAGGTTAAGAAAGGCAATGACAGGGTTTGGGATAGTAATCAGAAGTTAGACTATAGAGAACATTGTTAGCAGTTACTATAAATGTTACTAAGCAACCTTCTCAGAATGATTCTGTCAGTCTTTGGCCTTTGCTTAGACCAAGAAACTTGAGGCATTAACTGCACTGCTTAACTAAAAAAGTGTCAATAAGTGTGTTGGGAATTTGTTAATTTTTGAAGCAGTAGTATGACTTTCTGATACTGTCCCTGGTTTATACATTTCAGACAACAAATACATGTAAACAGCATTTTTAAAGTTTTTCTTTATACAAATATTTTAGCACATGCTGTTTACCAGGCCATTTATATAGTATTATTTTAAGATGCCGGCTGTGGAAGAGACTTCATAAAGTTCCTAGGATCTGTTTCCATCTGACAGTTACATGACACAGTGCTTCTGGATCAAATGGATCTGCAGTTGAAATGACTACTGTGAAAAACCTTCTATTACCAACTAAAAAATTAATTTATTGCGAATGAGAATGACAAATAGCATAATGGTTGTCGCAGTGGGGAAGACCAGAGCCAATCTTAGGTATTGACTTTAAATCCAGCCTAAAGATTTGAGTAAATCATTAGAGAAATGTAAATGTCTGCACTGGCAACATATTAGTTTTGAAAGTTACCTTCAAGTGTGCCCAAGTGATTAAGGGTAACAGTTTTCCCAATGAAACGAGATATTAAGTCTGAGCTTTTACACAAATGGACAGCTTTAAATTAAAAAAGAGAAGGAACCAAGAACATAGTTCATAAATCTTATTCTAAAACTTACCAAAACTGAAGCCAAAAAAAGAAGTAAACAGATGACATCAACCTCAAATTAGCTTTATCATTACTTTCTGCCTACAAAGTAATGATAAAGCTAATTTGAGGTTGATGTCATCTGTTTACTTCTCTTTTTGGCTTCAGTTTTTACTTTCTGCCTACACTGTGGTGGTGGTGCTGCGGTAGCATTGTCGCCTCACAGTAAGATGCTGTGCGGTTCAATTCTCAGCTAAAGCATCTTCTGCGTGGAGACATGCGTGAATGGGCATACCTTCGTTGAAGGTTGTGCGTCACGGCTGGCAACTCGGCACCTAAAAATCTACTGCCAATCATTAGTGGACCGGAGTTCCGCTGTGGCGA
>NC_056735.1:1049334538-1049539538 GCF_019279795.1 Protopterus annectens
TATGCATATAAACACTATATTGCTATCAAAAATTTAAGAATGTATAAATAAAAAATACTTAATTATACAGAAAGGGCATAAAAGCAATATAAAATATGAAAGGATTAGATAATTTTAAGAAATGCAAACACAATTACTATAAAAAAAACTATCGAGAGTTTTCAGTTTTAAAGACTGAGATAGAGAGACTAGCCCGTAAATGCTGTTGTAACAGTGAGAAATTAGTTTATTGTGCTTTATGTTCTAACTGCTTATGTTTTTATGTGGGGAAGACAGAACGGAAACAAACACAGGATTGGGGAACATCTGAGAAATATTAGAGATTGTTGTGAAGTGAATGCACTAGTAAAGCATGTCACATTAAATCCAGGACACATTTAAATTTATTGTTTTAGCAGTTGTAGCTGTATCAGAAAGAGGTGGTGCAAGGCCCTATTTTTTGGAAAAATTGTAATTAATATGGCAAATCCACCTGAATTCCATATACTGGCCAGGTTTAAATGAAAGTCTCTATCTCTAGTCTTAAAACTGAAAGCTCTCAAAAGATAGTTTTTTATAGTAATTGGTGTTTGCATTTCTTATAATTCTCTAATCCTTTCATATTTTATATTACGTTTATGTATTTTGTGTATAATTAAGTATTTTTTATTTATACATTCTTAAATTTTTGATACTAATATAGTGGTTATATGCATATTCATATATTTATACTAAGGGGTGTGTTTATACATTTGGGCTCCAAGACAGATATAATGTCATCTTTTACTTACATAAATTTGGTGTAGGATGAGTCTATACCGTTTCTGATGAAGTTCCTGATAAATTAACTGTTTGGGATGAAAGAGCTTATTCCTCTAAATAAACTGTGTGGATTTACCACTTCCGGCCTGCGTTTGCTTCACTTTGGATTTCGTATTTTTTTTTGTTCCTGTTTGGATTGATGTGATCATTATTTCTTAACTTTCCTCAAAGTCAAATCCAAGATATGCAAATAGTGTCACTAAAGCTTATCTATGGGAAGTGTACTGACTAGGAGTCACAAGTAGGAATGCATAGCTATGATTGTTAATTCCTTCCAATTTCCTCAAAATCGATCATCAGAAGTGAATACAGATCATTCTTTTGAGGGTGGGGGTTAGGTAGTATGCAGTTTATGCATATCCAACAACAACAAATTGAAAGAACAGACAAACACAATAACATACTTCATGTTCATCCCAAACTGGCAGAGGGTTACATAAAAGGGGGATGTATTTTGGAATAGGGGGTGCAGAGTCGTACTATGTAGGTGCATGACAGTAGCTACTTGGAAAATATGACTAGCTAGTGCCATGGTGTAGAGGGTAAGCCCCAACTACAACCCAGGTGAAATGAAAATACAACCAGAACTGATAAAGGATACGACTCACAGCCAAAACAGAGTAAGAATCCAAAAAAAGCTGAGCCAAACCACCACAGCTTGAAAATATCTTCTATTTAATGTAAAAACACACAAAACGAGTAAGCGCTTTCAAGATCACACTGACCACTTCATCAGACAGAATACATCAAACATAGCAACTTCCTTATAAGCACACTCAATTAATCACAATTAATCAATTATACAATTAGTAGAATCATCCTAAATATATAAAAAATTTATTAAAAATTGTATAAAAAATATTGTATAAAAATATAAATCAATACTCCAATTCATTTATAACTAATATGTATATTTAACTAATATCACTCTTCTAATAAATTTAATGTTTAAGTGTTCTAGTCTTCAAGAAAGGCATAAGTGAGACTGTCTCATTGATTCCCGGTAGCATGTGAGCATTTAGCTTAAGAATCCACCTCTGCTCTGCTAACTCCGTTCTGTTTTTAATGCCCCCCCCCCTTAAGCCTTCATCTAAGCTTTCCAATACAAAAAACTTGAAGCAGTGTAACAACCCCTCAGCCTCAATCCCCAGAATTTACTAATCTTCCGTGTAAGACTAGATTAGTCTTACACAGAAGCACCAGTCTAAGAGTATGATGGCAGCGCGCCATGCATATTAATGAGGGTGCACTGCCTCAACTCTAAAGCTTACACGGAGCATAGACGAGTGTAGAGGGCGTGTCGGACTACCGAGCAGTCCAAAAATCCACGCCCCTGCAACAAAGAAACGCCGCAATTTCAAGTTACATGAGCGAGTCCGCTCACATGTGCACAATGTAACACTACACTCCCCCATATGTTAAACAACTGACAAAATTAAAAATAGAAAGAGTTTTTTTATTTTTTTTTTATTTCAACCGATATAGCTGCTCGTATTTGCTCGTGTTTGCATGGGTTTGCCCATTGCTTAGCTACAGTTAGCAGCTTAGACACCAGAAGAGGATAATAAGAAAAATATATGCAAATTAAGCAAAATAGCGATAGCATAGTGGTTAGAGCCTTTGCAAAAAGAGGAGGCATTCCCGGTTCGAGTCTCACTACTGCACGTTCCATTTTCTGTTGGAAATCTGTATACAAAAATATTTCCTGACATTTTTTTATGTATAAGTTTTGTAAAAAGCATTGAAAAGTTAAATGTAGTAGTGAACGATATATATATATATATATGAAGGTAAAATGGTTATGCAATCTGAGGCATGAGTACCCTATTTTAAGCAATATAAAGTACTGCTAAGCACATTTTACCAGTATTGAGCATATTTAAATCCAACTGCTCGTAGCTGCGCACCGCGTTAACCAGCGCAATGTCTTTGTGCATAGCTGCGCACCAAGCTAACCAGTGCAACCACAACGTATTTGCACATAGCTGTGCACCGCGCTAACCAGTGCAACGTTGGGCAACATCGAGCAATGTCGAGCAACGTCTAGCAAAGTCGGTTAAACACAGTCACACCTCCTTTACTGTACCTTAACCAGTCACGTCTGCCCAGTAGGAAAAAAAAAAGTAGTGACAGGGCTCGGACTCAGGATACTGTGCACTATAGTCACAGTACTTAACCACTAAGCCATGACAGCATTTCACATTTCATAAACATGCACTTCCAGACACATATCTATCAAAGGAATTTTAAACATTGCCAACATCAGCTAAGCAAGCGTGCCTACAGCTGAGTTTTTCCAGAAGTGGCCAATCACAAATAAGTGCGGGAAATGAGGCATATTTAAGCTCCACAGGCGGGAATACTTGCTATAACTGCTTGTAGCTTCCTTCTGCAGTCAGCTTGGCCAAAATTTGGAGAATGCACTCGATTCAGAGCACAACGCTGGGGCATTAAGGAGTCCAAAGTAATGGTTTGGCTCCTTGTCCACAATCATGAGGAAAGATTTCTGCGGAGCCAGTACCAGGGTACCCAATATAAAACGGAGGCCTGGAACAGTCTTGCCCGTTATCTCAGCAGCGCCACTGGTGTTCCTCGGACTTGTGAGCAGGTCAGGCACCATTATTCTGACCTGAAGGGATGTAGGGAGGATCAACTGGACCAGTGGATCCAGGAATCCCATGCGATGCCTAATGCCCCATTACTGAGTAAGTAGCCACTTTATTAAGTAGTTAAGAACTGCTATACTTGTCTATACTATGGATAGGTACGTCTCATTATCACTGTATTTACTTCGCAGCTGCAGGTGTCCGGGCTATAAACCAGCAAGCCCATGAAGATGGGCTGCAAAAGCTGCATCATCAGGCAGGTTAGTAATTATTCTGCATGTACTGTTATATAAAATAAATGACAGAGCCTTCAAAAAGTGATTCAACCCAATAAATAAAGGTGTAATAATCCTTTAATAAATGTATAATTCCTGGAGTGCGTCTGTGTCATTTTCTTTGATATGTTGTTGTACTGTTGCATTCGACAAATAGTAGTGTTGTATTAAGCAGTGTCAACCCACACTTGGGTAGGTCCATATAATGTGTATGAAGGGAGTGCCAGTAGCTTTTATGCATATTTACAGCCCTCAACTGTTGGTTCATGCCTAGCATGTACAGGTTAATCTGGCACATGAGTAGCTTGGTATTGTGTTCCCCAGAAATGTCAGTGTGCTGCCAGAAATGTAGGGAGCTGTTAGCATATAACTGATACTTTCACCTGAACATATCTAGATAATTATATGAAAGTTATTTGTGGCCTGTTGCCATCAAATCAACTTGCATGCTATTGTAATGTCCACTAATGTTCTATATATGCATGTGTTATGCTTGCTTTTCAACTGTTGAAATTCTGGTGTGTTGGTTTAATGGGAATACTTCTGCATGCTGTTATAACTAATTGGGAATGCTGCTGTTACTAACCCATATCTTTATTAAACTCTCCAAAACATAGTTTGTAGGGGAAGGCCAGTCCCAGCAGACCCACCTGTCCCACCTCAGCTTGCCATGGCACCTGGCACCAACAGATCTGGTGCCCAGCCTGAAACCTCCTCCTCCATTGGCCCTGTGCCACCTTCGGGTGGAAGCACTGCATGGGATGGGGCTCGCCCCCCCCCGTGCAAGCGTGGGCAGAGGAGGGCCACCTATCACCCTTCGAACGGTCCGGGCTATGGTGCGTAGAGAGATTGAACGTTCTGTTGCAGAACCTCTATGCCAGCTTGAGGCCCGAGTGGCACAATTCCTGGGTCAGCTTGCCCCTCCTACAAAGCCCCCAGCACAGCCACCCTCTGGGCCGTGAAGGTGCAGTGGTGACTGCCCATGGGTGGGGACCTCAGTCCCACTGTTTCCATCTGGGGGCTCATGGGCTTGCGATTTCCAAACAACCCTCCCCGTCAAAGGTGTTCACCCACATGTGTCATATACCACCCCTGTATGTGTCTTGTTTGTCTTGTCTGTTTACCTCCCCAACCTACCTCCTCAAACATACCTACTTCCCCTACCCCACATTCCACTCTCACCTGAAAAAAAAAGGGCAATCTGCTCCCAAAAAAAATTACGTCCCATACATAGCCGCCCATTTTGCACACATATCCACTGGACACATGAAATGTTATTTAACTGGCATTACAACAAACTTTGTTGTCCTCACCCTTCTCTCAGGGGTTGAAGGGTTCATATCCACCTCCAAATTTATTGCATATGCACAGCTGTTGCTGTTGAAGAAATGGGCAGCTATGGACCTTCCCTACACGCGTCCTGCACATCCCGAGCTATTTTACATACCGTCTTTCCCTCTTTGTGCCCCTTTTTCACCACTTTCCTATCTCCCCATTTTTCTTTTCTTTCAAAGAAATTAGCACAGGGGTGAGCGGGAGTAAGCACTATTAAGCAGTATTTAGCAGTTTTGCACTTGGCTAAGCAATGCACAGCAATGGGCAAACCCACTTACAACTGCTTAAAAGTGCCTTAGTCACTCTGTATGTGAGGGCCCTTGTTATGCTCAGGAGCAAAATAAAACATTTCTGTAAGTCTTGAACCCCGGACCTTGCACACACTACACAATGGTAGATATACATCAAGTTAGCGCTTAAATAAATATATCGTGCATCAGAATGAGTGAATTGCATCAAAATGAGTGAATGTAAAGGAAAAATAGGAATGCCATACCACACAACTTGTTCTGTGGATGTTGACCAACAGTTGTTGTGGGATTACATTACATGACTGTGATAAGAGAAGCCGCCATATTAGCAGGAAATAATATTACACCATCACTTTACAACCCCACACAGTATCAGAACAGGACAAACACTGGCATATCTGTTTAGGGCAGAGGCCATACCTCCCAACTGTCCCTAATTTTCAGGGATGTGCCTGATTTTGAAACAAATTTTAGCTCCGTCCCTCTGAATCCCTCCGAAAACTATTGACTTTGGCCAGAAAGGTGGTGAATTGCACTTAATGATTAATGACAATAATTAAGAGTTAGACACTTCTTTTACTTCAGAAAAGGTGCATTAATTCATATGCTCTGATTCTTTCAATGTCTCAACTTAATGGCACTAATATTTTAAAGATGTCCCTGATTTTCCCTGACTTTTTCTTGACTTTTTCCTGAGTCTGTTCAAATATGTACCTGAGTGGTTGAGAGGTCTGGCAGAGGCAGAAACACAGAGGCATATCAGCCTTTCTGCTGTTACACACTGTGCAAATAGCTTTGGAAGGAGTTTCGGAAG
This sequence comes from Protopterus annectens, assembly GCF_019279795.1. Classification (NCBI taxonomy): domain Eukaryota; kingdom Metazoa; phylum Chordata; order Ceratodontiformes; family Protopteridae; genus Protopterus; species Protopterus annectens. The sequence continues at coordinate 1,049,340,621 of NC_056735.1, forward strand.
CATACCCTTATGTAGGAATACAACACTGAAATACAAATGGATGTAGTCATGTACTGGTAGCAACCAACTGTAAGAATGCCATTGCTCTACTGCTGAAAAGGCATGTGTGGTACACAAACAAAAAATAACAGGCTATTCTCTGGCTATCATGTGGATAGGTCCACAGTTGGGTGGTACGCAGACAGACTACTTGCCTTGATAAACTAACATGTACACAGCAACCCTGTAAGTCCAGCAAGATAAAAGCCACACAATAGTACTTACACTCTCTGTACTTCTGCAACCCTACCCAAATGTAGAATATACCTGTGTGTGCAGGGTCTACCAAGGATGTAGGTAAGCATAATTACAGTACTGAAATGTGTCCAGTTTTTCTGAGCAGCTTGTGCTAATGTCAACACTAAAAAAGCACAAACTGTTTAGAACTGAGTAAATGAATATTCACAGTACAGCAGTTCACAAACAATTATTGTGCCAAAGGAATACATCTCAATAACTAGCTTTGTATGGTAGTTAATTGTAACAGTTAAAAAGAAAGTACATCTTTCCATGTATCTTGGGGTAGCATTTTGAGGGGTGAGTACATTTCTACACTGACAAGTGGGTACTGGAAGCAGCAACATTAGGTCTGAGTACAAAATGTAAATCTCTGGCTACACCCCTGGCTTCTGATATAAGAACTATACCAACCTTCTGTCTTAAACAATGATGTCCACAGCAAACAAGGATGATCTCCATCTTGGAAAGCTGAAAGGGCCACGCCTACATGAGTCAGCAATTTATAGTACTGGGTTGCTATGACAGTGATTACTACAATTACTACACAGCAGGCCACATGCAATTAGCAAATGGTGGCCACTAATTGGTGCAGAGGCCATCACATGCTCATGTGCAAATTCCTACAAAAGCAGGCTGCAATCTCTGCCAACAAACTCAATCACTCTATTGCAAAGACTGACAGAGAGAGAGAGACAGAGTGAGAGAGAGAGAGAGAGACAGGGAAAAGGAATATTACCAAATCATACAAAGGAAAGGTATGTGACACATATGTATTTACTGGCATGTAGTAGATGTTATTGAAGAATAGTCTACATAATGTGAACCATTCATATGTGGCAGCAGTACTTCTTTATGCACAGATGTTCTGCTTAACTACTGCTATGGACAATACTGTGTGTACCTGTGGGCAGTGGGACATACCTGTGAAATGTGTAGCTTAGCATTAAATGTCAAAGATCTGATCCATCTTATCTGTGTTCTGTACAGTAGTGTGGCCAATGGCTGTTGGGGGGATTAGCACTGACATTATATAAACATGGGTGTGACAGAACAACACATGCATGATAGTTATACTAAAGTGTAGCTTAGCATTAACAACTGCTGTAGCAGTCTAGTATGCTTATCTAGCATGTTGCCATATATACCCCCATAATGTTAGTGTGTTTTCATATGTGACACCTGTTTGTGTTGCAGCAAGGCCCAACAGTTCAGCTGTGAGGTCCAGGGACTTACAACAGTGTGGACCTTGTGTGTGTATGCCACACACATACGGAGACATATATGTGTGTCATATATATTCACATATGTATATGTGCATACAGCAGGGGACATATTGTAACTGTTTGTGAAGGGGGGTAATATATATGTTGGTGAAGTTTAGTATGAGCATGTTTGTATGTAGGTTTTAGTGTGTGACAAACAAGACAGCATACAGTGCTGGTATATGACATGGTGGTTAAACACTGTGGGTGGTTTGTTCAGTTTGCAATGTTGAAGCCAGTAAGGCCTGCTAAAGCTACCTGGGCTGTGAACACCTTCAATGCATTTATCCCAAGACTGTGTGATTTTACTACATTACTGTACACCTTACATCCTTTGTATAATTGATATTCTCACTATGAAAGGTGAAATGTTTATTTGCCTACATATATATGTATATGTAGACCAATGGATATGTGTGTGTGTATATATATATATATATATATATATATATATATATATATATACATACATACACTCATGCACACCTACATCTACTTGTTGCAATAGATTCTCTGTACTATTGACTGACTGTGATGGTCAATATGTTTGTGAATACGTCAAAGATATGTATCTGTGAGATAGCTTAGTGGGAAACTGTTTATGTCATGGTATTATGGGTCCTTGCTTTGATCCTAGCAAAAGCTGTGTATTCTGTTGCTAGGCAGAACAAGTGCTATTGCATACAGTGTGATTAAGTCCCTTGGTTATAACTAGGGTGTGTCATTGGAGACTAAAGCACTAAATCTATGATTATTGATTGGTACCGATGTTGAATGCAAATTCTGTGTGTACTGTAGTACTACTTGAAGCTCTGGGCCTGTACAGCAAAGTATGGTGTATGTCCACATTGCTTGCATCCACTGTTTTGTGTGGCCCCTGTATTCATCACAGATTACATTTCTCAAGATTAAGGTTGTGTAAGTACTGACACACAGTACTGTACAGTACACACTGTAAGCTTATCTGGGTTGTCATACCTTTGTGTCCTGTAATTATGTCTGATGTGTGTGTGGGTATGTTTGTAACATGTCCTTTAACATATGTGTGGTAAAAGATATAACTGCGTATCTACCAACATTCATAGTGTACTACAGCAGTATGCGACCTATATTCCCAGTTGTGCACATATTTTGGCCACGGGTTTGCCATTAACAAGTTGTGTGGTATAATAGTAATACATTTACTGGACCGTACACTGACTGTGATGGATGATATATTTCTTTACACATCAGCTTGGTGTATATCTGCTGTGGCTAGGTGGTGCATCGTGCTGCATACGGTGTGCCAGGTACTCTTGTATAGTCTTACATAGTGATTTTATTTTGTTGCTGTGCAAAACATGGTTCATTAGAGCGTGAGCAAGGCACTTTCAAGCAGTTGTGGGGTGAGCAGTGATAAGTGGCAGTTACAGTGTTTCACTCTCGGTTAGCTTATAGGTTGCTATATATGGCAGCTCAGTGATATCTGTACTGTATAATGTTAAATGTGCCATATGACTTGCTCAGACATATTTTTGTATTTATGTCTTCCAGGGATCATGGCCCATCGCAGTAACCCCAGTTACAATAGTGCTGAAGATGATATCATTACTAGCAGTATGATTTTGCACTACCGTCTCATGTTCTCATGAACCAGCCAGGGCCAGCAGGAGCATACTGCAATGTGGCAAGATGTTGTCCACAGGGTCAGTGAGGTAGGCCTGCATAACTGGACATATGAGCAGGTACGCCACCACTGCTGTGATTTTCTCAGACATGCCCGTAAGTGTGCTGCTGATGTGCGTAGACAACAGCTTGCAACAGGAGGTGGTGTTAATATACATCCCCCCCTTACCAGACTGGAGGAGCTGCTCCTGAGCCTGGTGGCACCTGCCCAACAACAACAGCAGCAGACATACACCATGATGGAGGTTGGAGCCACCCAGCAAGCACACATGGAGCATGCAGGTAACATGGCATATCTGTAGACTACTGTTATCTGTATTGGTAGATCATGCATATGTGAGATGTGGAGTGTGTCGTTCAAAGATGTGGAGCCTGTTGTTGTGCAATACTGATCATTTGGAACATAATCTGTAGCCCTCTTAAAGCAAACTGTTGTTGTACTGTAAGACTGCAAACACACAGTAGCAATGCCACAGTTGTGGCCACTGACAAACTGTCTCATCTCTATGTAGGTCCCTCTGGGGTGACATCAAGGTAGCGGACAGATGCTGGTGAGTGTGTTCTACATTTATTATTGTAAATAAAAAGTGAATGTCATATTTAAGGTGTAGGCCATGTACACATGTAACACACCTACTCATAATGCATGCTGTGCATGTTTGGTGTAAGAGCACCCACATCTCACTAATGTGATTAGCTGCCTCAAACACATGCAATACCCAGACCATCTCAAACAAATGTGGCTCGACTGTAGTGACCATTGGATAGGCACAGCTAATACTCAACATGCACATGACATACATATCTATGGCATACACAGAGCATTGTAACATGCTACACATAAAGGATTACCAAACCCTCTGTAAAGACACACTCCAGTATCCAAAATCTCATCCACACATTACACATAATATACCTGAGGGGTAGAGGCCTATCATGGGGCATTGAAACACTCTGCAACATGCTACACATTCATGTCTGGGAATGTTCCTTATTGGCCTCCTTACAAACTCACGTAACAACTGGTTGTGAAATGGTGAATTTAGCCAAGGTAGTACTGTTCCGGCACAGCATGATTAGTGCTGGTTTGGGAAACATTTGTAGCCTTGAGAGACCACCTGATGCTTCATGATGATGGCCTATGGTACTATACCCCATCCAGTTATTGTAATCACAGTACCACACATAGCTTTCATTGCTATACACCTTAATGTTGTGTGTATGCACACATATGCACCTCTAAACAGTATGCATACAAATCACCATTTGCACAACTGACACATATATGTCTTGTGATGCTACTGAGTGGCTAGGTCATACGACACACATTGGGTATGTGTAGTGTATAAATATGTAATTGTGTTTTAGCATGCTATGTCATGGATGAGACTGGCATGTCCACAATATGATCTACACTCACCATACGTACCGTACATTGGGTATGTGGCCAAATGGTATTCTATCAATTATCCATGCACCACTGATGATGTTGTGTGAATACTCATCATGCATGTGCTAAAAATGTGTCCACAATTATTTGCTAAAGACACAGAGGCTATAATCAGCATTGGATACCCATCTGACACACAGATACACATCCAGAAATGGTATGTACACCTGTGAATTATGGTGCACAGTACATTACAGGGTTATGAATACCTGCACAGCAATGTTGTGTCGATGTATGCATTGTGTTCCGGGGGAGGGCCATCACCTAATAACAAAACACATGCATCAAAGCCATGTACACTGTTAGTAACAAGGACTGACTACACTTGCACTGCATTCTGTTGAGCAACACATGTCCTGCATGCTGACGTGTGATATGACTGTTTTGCTTGTGATAATGTACCCCACCATCACCTGATATTGTGTATGTTCTGTGATTGCTGGTGTTGTGCGTGTCTGCTTTAGGGAGGAGTGTATTTTTGTGTGTGTGCATGTGTGCATGTGCGCATGTGGTCTGAAGTCATGTTCAGGTCTTAAAGTGTGTTTCCTGTTTTCCTCTCACAGGTGCCGAGGAGGGGCTGGTTCAGTACAGCAGGGAACCTGATGTCACTGAGACAGACAGTGATGATGAGGATAGGTGTGTTGAGGCACAGGCAGGTTTGTCAGGGTCTGCTGTTGGGCCACCAATTGACAGTACACAAGTCTCCACCCCATCCATGCACACAGTCATACTGCCTGTACATCCATCATCACCATTGCCCTTAGCTGAGGGACAGTGTACGGTTGGCATTGGCCAGGACAGTGTGGTATCTATGGCACATGTATCAGGACACAGCAGCCATAGCCAGATGTCTGGAACGGTACCACATAGGCAGATGCCCAGGGGTTCTCGTCAGAGCACTGCTGGTCATCATGCCCCTGGCAGATGTGCCACACCTCTTTCTACCACACACATGTTCCAGGCTGTCATGGAGGCACAGACATGGATGGAGCGGTACACCAGACAGGTGCTAAGGGCAGAGAGGGTGCATAACACCTCTGTAAATGACAGTATCCGTGAGCTAGCAGGTGCCATACGTAACTACACTGAGGTCATTGACAGACGTTGGGGTGAGACATTGGATGTCTTCCACAGTGGCTTGTCCATGTGTCACGACAGTGCGGGACAGTTGAGACGTCGACATGGACGTATGCCAGCAATATCAGCAGCTGGAGGTCACCGTGGACGTCCAGCAAGTCAGAGCCGCTCCCATAGTGCCAGTACCAGCCCCAGCAATGTTGGGGGGGGCTGTCAATAGACTGTCTAGACTGTCCTAGCAAACCAAGTGCACGTGGCTCTGGCCAGTCCCAGCAGGGACCTGGATCCAGTGGACATATGTCAACCTCTTCGGATAGTACCCAATCTGGATTAGTACCTGATACTGTCTGTAGCACCCCTGCCAGGCACAGGTTCTGTAACCGTGGCCAGAGACGGTGATCTGTAAAGCCTGCCAGGTGCAGTCTGTACCTGTCTCACAAATCCCCGTATATGGCAGCCACATGGTGGAACTGTGTGCATGCAGACACACACACAGAAACCTTGGGCAAACACATACCCGCACACATTACATCAACAGTGGCCCATAACAGTACTCATGGCCCTCACACACACACTCACATGTCGACTGTATGGCTCAGTGTAGGCCTCTGGCAAACCAACAACACACCCTGTGCATATGATGAAACCTGTGCCACCTCCTGTCATCTGTAACATTGATGCAGGAACAGGCTAACATGGTGCTGATGCACACGGTGACTTTAATAAAGTATAGCAATGGTTGGATGTGTAGCATGTTGTCAGAAGTAAAGTGTAATAATATCCTTGAAGGTGTAGCTGAGCAGGCATGATGCATTAAAGCTGTAATTAGCAATGTTGTATTGTTTTCACCAGTGTTTATTCCAATTGTGTTTTGTTTGCCCATGTGCCACTTGGCTGATGTGTGTAGTTGTGTCAGCATGCGTTATACAGTGGACAGTTAAGTGTCGCGTGTGTGCAACACAGGTTTGCAGGTGTCCATTTGTGAACATGGTGGAGGTGCACTGTCTGCATGTACATGCATATTGGACACATGGGCAGGATGACATGCCCTGTATTGGCCAGTGTTAACAGTCCATAGTTTCTATTGGTGGCCAGTATGCATTGTACTACACACATTTTGGAACTTGAGTACGCATGTGTGTGTATGACACGGGTTGACACTGTGCTGTGGGTGATGCTGTTGTTGCTATCTGTCATTGGTTTGCATTACTAAGGTTAACACTGTCCCAGCTGCATAATCCTTTAGTAATGCACACTGTTCACCTACAGGGTTGCATGGACCATGCTATCACAAACACAAGAAAATCTCACTTATACAGTAAAAGTGCATTAGTATCATGGATCCCTGCCATAAATTAAATATATAATAGAAGGTGCGAAGTTGTACCAAAAAAGAGTTACATACCAAGAAGGGATAACCTCTCTGGTCAGTATCATTGGGAAAATACAATCCCTCAATAAACATACAAGGCAAGCTTCAAAATACAAAATGGCAAGGATTCCAAAGGCAACACTAAAGCTTTCTTTAGTGCTGTGTATAATCTACAGGGGAAATCTCAGATCGGGTCACAGATAATGTAAATGGTCACAAAGTACACTTATCTGACTGACATTACCAATTTCTTGTCAGTTTGAATGCAGATTTCACCACCCTAACGTTACACAAGGGCCACATTTCCAGACCTGAAGAATGTAAAACCTGATGATTCACAGACACTCTAATTAAAACATCTCTTTACCAAAGTCCAAACCACAGTGGCAATGGTACTGGGCAGTGTCTCTGGCTGTGTCATACACAAGCTGACATATGAAGTCACCACTCACCTAAACACTCTGTCCAGATGCAGCCTCTATACAGGTTACATACTTGTGGAATGACGCACGGTAATGGTGTTCACAGTCCACAAGGGTTGAGCTACAACGTCGTCTTCTTCTCCTTTCGGATGCTCCCATTAGGGGTCACCACAGTAGATCATCTGTTTCCATTTCTTCCTGCCCTCTGCATCTTGCGCTGTCACACCATCCACCTGCATGTCCTCTCTCACCACAGCCATAAACCTCATCTTAAGCATTCCTCTTTTCCTGTTACCTGGTGGCTTCATCCTTAGCATCTATTTCACAATATACTCTGCATCTCTCCTCAGCACATGTACAAACCAACTTAATCCTGCCTATCTGGCTTGGTCTGCTAACCTTCAAACCTGGGCTGACCCTCTAATATACTTATTCCTAAACCTGTCCACCCTCGTCACACCCAGTGCAAATGTTAACATAAATTAAGGGTAGAACTACAACAGATGCTGGAAACTCTCACCCTATAAGCCAGACAAATGCCATCGGGAAGGCTATGGAGCACAGCATTATGGAACTCATTAACAGAGACATTATGAACCTGCAAACACTGCACCATACCCACTTAGGTTCTCTAAAGGCCAGATCATGGCTCCTACACCTAGTAGACTTTAAGCCAGTTAACAAGGCTATAGGTGAGGGAGGGGAGGTCCACACCGCCAAGCTATAGTTCACCAGCAATTCATACCCATCCCACATTCTGGTATTATACATATCCTCAACAGACTGACCATAACGATTGTTAGATGATGGATTGACAACTGACGCACAGATGTAGGACACAGTAACATTTGCAGCCTCCATGTACAATTCTATGCCAGTAACAAGTGGTATTCACCTGCACTCAGTCCTGGGACCACTCCTGTTTGGCATATAGCTTTCTTAGGTACAATCAAACACAGTAGGGATGTCTGCCCACGTTTGATGAAAATGCATACTGTGGGCTATACTTTATTCTCCAGATGACACACACATCCACCAAAAGGGTATCATAGAGACAGATACCTGGTGTCAAACTCATGCTGTAAAGCTATAAGCCAAAGAAAGCATAGTTATCCACTTTTAGAAAACAAAGTATCCGCAGAGTGCAACATAGGTAGTAGCCCCCAAAATGTGAAATAGGTACTAATGTATACATACAGCCATGTGTTTAGTCATCTCTCCTTTGATAATCACATTACCAAAGGGTTTTGGAAATCCCTCTGTGGAGCACATAAGCAATAAAGGTTTTGCATGCAGATCCCACAGAGGTTGTTGCACACCTATAATGATTAGTCATCTTTGCCAGACTTTGCTTGCTTTGGAACAGGATTCAAATATACCTCAACCATAAACAAGCATAAACCCTCACTCACACTCTTCAATAGAAACCGTGATGAGTGGATGTGAAACAGAAGATGTAGCCCAGGAATCACTGCAGTGGGAAAGCTTGTCACTAGCATACAGAAGTGACCTAAGGTCTGGAAAGTGCCAGCACGCTCTGGCAAAGATAACAGATGCATTCATGGAGAATGCAGACTACCCACCTATAAAATAATTAAGGTCATATGTATGTATGTGGCTTTGCCCCACAGCTACCTTACATGTGTAATGCACATACAGTTGTCATTGTGATATGTCATACACTAGAAAAATCAAAACCCACTCCACATTGTCCAATGTTGTCACACACTCTCACACACCTGGAACAAACACAGACAGTCAATAAGTGCGAGATTCAAACTCCTTCCTAAGTACATTATAATACTACAGCAGTATGCATTTAAACGACACGCTATACACATAACTGAGATTTCACCCTTTCACAGTTATATTTGTAGGATGGTGACATCATCAGACTTGACAAAGATGAGTATACCACTTTTAAGGGGTGTGAGTATTCTCCAAAAAGGTTGCTCCTCCCCAGGAAGACACACACACTCACACACAGTTGGCAAGTGCAGGATTCAAACCCCTACCTAACTACATTGTGATGCTACAGCAGTACGTATTTACAAGACACACTATACATATTACTGGGATTTCTCCTTTCCACAGGTATATTTGTAGGATGGTGACATCATCAGACTTGACAAAGATGAGTATATCACTTTTAAGGGGTGTGAGTAGTCTCCAAAAAGGTTGCTCCTCCCCAGGGAGACACACACACACACACACAGTTGGCAAGTGCAGGATTCAAACCCCTACCTAACTACATTATGATACTACAGCAGTACTCATTTACACGACATGCTATACACATTACTGGGATTTCTCCTTTCCACAGGTATATTTGTAGGATGGTGACATCAGACTTGACAAAGATGAATATACCACTATTAAGGGGTGTGAGTAGTCTCCAAAAAGGTTGCGAGCGCACACACACACACAGTTGGCAAGTGCAGGATTCGAACCCCTAACTACAGTATGACACTACAGCAGTACGCATTTACATGACACGCTATACACATTACTGGGATTTCACCTTTCCACAGGTATATTTGTAGGATGGTGACATCATCAGACTTGACAAAGATGAGTATACCACTTTTAAGGGGTGTGAGTAGTCTCCAAAAAGGTTGCTCTCTCCCCATGGAGAGACAGACACACACACAAACACACAGTTCGCAAGTGCGGGGTTCTTAATCCAAACTAAGTACGTCTTTACACTTCAGCAAGCAATATGGAGTTACAGGGTGCAATACAGACATTACTTGCTGACAGTTTGCCCAAAGATTTTTTTCACATTTGCTAACCTCAGCAGGCTTATCATACTAGGTGTATTGTATGCATAGGCCATGACCATATCATATATGGGTTGATGCACCACATGCTGGCACACACAGGGTCAAACCGGTGGCTAAGCTCTGTCAACCCAATACTGGACAATACAGTCAGGAGGAGTAGGGTCATACAACCACAACACCAACTGCCTCACATAGACCTACAACATAAGCACCAGCAAGACACACACATAAATACACATTATCATACTCGGAGAATACAAATAATCTGAAAAACAGAGAGTGTCCTCCTAAGCAGAGAAGCAAGCAACATGCACCTCCAAGCACACGCCAGAAAACACATAATACACCAAAGCAGTGTGCCTCACAACAGGCCCTAAGGCAAAACAACATACCCAACACACTAGTAATAGGTGACTTCATAGTCAGGCACACAGATGTTCCACTCACTCGGCTGGACAAGGGGAAGGTTACTGTCAGTTGTCTGTCAGGTGCTATGATCCGCCACATAACACAAGCACTTACATCACTCCAGAACAGGTACATATATGACGTGTTCTTTGTACATGTCAGTGTGAATGATCTGAGACATACCTCCCAAGACAACATGACAAGAGATATATAGTAGCTCTATGATCATGTAGCCCAGGCTGGTATGACCCTGACCATGAGTAGCATCTTACCTTCACCTACATCATACTGCAATATAACAAAAAGACGATAAACTTCAACAATTGGCTGAGCTTCTGGTGTCATTCAAAGGGGATCCAGTCTCTGTCTGCCTGTGATGACATGATAGACGAGCCTCGTTGCTTCGCTACAGATGGTTTGCACCTGTCGCCCCTATGCTTCTGAATACTGGCCAAGGCTCTTGCTGTCCCCATATTACCTTTTTTTTAGGCAAGGCTCAAAGGTTCATAGGTTCTTAGGTAGGTACTAGGCTATCGGTCCTGGGGCCTATTCAAGCCCAGCCAAAAAGGTACCCTGGCTTTTGCCATCCATGAAATTTATTTTGCTGTGCCACTGTCGAGCGGACACACAGAAGTGATCACCGGGGTGAATTTCCTATTTCCCATCCAATCAACAAGATTTTTCTTGAAGAGTGCTAATAAGGAGCTTTGTTTGATATAGATAGGTAGTTTATTCCGGAGTATGGGAAGCCTCTGGGACAGGAATCTATCCCTCCAGCATGTTCTGTTTATTGTGGTGACAAGGTTTAGGTCCCTAGAGCGTGTAGGTTCATAGGTAGGTATTAGGCTATCTGCCCAAAGGCATTTATAAGCCTAGCCAGAATGTGTTGGCTTTCGCCTCCCTTTTAAATTAGTTTCCTGGGCCTCTGTCTAACAGGGCCACTGAAGTGATCCCAGGGGTAAATTTACGATTTCCCATCCACTCATCAAGATTCCTCTTGAAGAGAGACAGCGAGGGGCTCTGCCTAACAAACTGGGATTCTATTCCAGAGCGAGGGAAGTCTCTGGGACAGGAATCTATCCCTCCAGCATGTACTGTTTATTGCTGTGCTGAGGTTTAATTCACTGGAGCGTGTGGCTCTAAGAGATTTGGTTTTCTTGAGGTGGAGCATGTCCCTTAATTCCGGGTTGGACATGGCCTTATACGTCAGGCATAGATCACCTCTGAGCAGGCAGTAAGCAACTGAGTAGAGCTGGAGTTTCTTTAGTCGAGCTGCATAGGGCATCTCTTTGAGGCCCATTATCTTCCTGGTGAGGTACTTCTGTGGTCTTTCCAGCTGTTGCATGTGCCGATTAAGGTACATACCAAATGGGGCATTGTACTCTATTATGGGCCTAATGAGTTATGAGTAGAGGTGCACAATGACCTTTCTTGATCTAGAGGTGAACCCTTTCGTGATTAGGTGGGCTAAATAGAAGGAATTTCTAACCACTTTGGCAATGTGATTATCAAAGGAGAGGTTACTATCTACCGGGGTTCCCAGGTCCCTAATTACATTTTCCGTACCTAGTGGATTACCACCTATGTGGTAATTCGTGGGCACTTTGTTTTTTCCAAGGGGGATGACTATGCATTTTTTTGGCATTTAGCTTGAGGCCATGGTTTTGACACCAGGTATCTGTCTCTGTAAGACCCTTCTGGAGGATGTCTGTGTCAGCCGGAGAGTTGATTATGGCACCCAGTTTTCAGTCATCTGCGAACTTGGTCAGCCATAGTCCTCCTGTGCTTGCCTGCACCTCAGAGAAGTATATACCGAACAGGAGGGTTCAAAGGACCGAGCCCTGTGGGATGCCACTTGTGACTGGTTTAGTGTCGGACATGGCACCCGCAACTCTGAACATGTGTGTTCTATCCGTGAGCCAGTTGGCCACCAATCTCATGACATAGGGGTTAATGTTCAAGCTGGTAAGCTTGTCTATGATGCCAGAGTGGGGAATGGTGTTGAAGGCCTCAGCGAGGTCCAGGTAGGCTGTGTGGACTACCTTCCCTTCATCTATGGCCTTGGTAACTGTTTCAAAGAAGTCAACTAGTTTTAGGAGGCAGGATCTGCCTATAACAAAGCCGAATTGGGTAGGTCCAGTGTCTGGAGGTTCCCAATGTCTCTGTTTATGAGTTCCATGATAAATTACTTAATAGCTTTCCAGACCAGGCTGGTCAGGCTTATAGGGCGATAGTTCCCAGGTTCTGTTGTGGCACCACCTTTGTGGAGCGGGATGACTGTTGCTGTACACCATTCTTTGGTACATAGCCTGTGGTAAGGCTGAGTCTGAACAGTGAATTTAGGTGAGGGTTTAGTTCCTTTTGGACCTCGTGTAAAACAAAGCCTGGGACATCATCCGGTCCCACTGATGCTGTGTTCTTAGTTTTGGAGAGGGCTGTTTTTACCTACATGTCCGTGATGTCTGGGGCTCTACATTCCTCTGGGATGGACACGGGCCCTTTTGGGGGTGAAGTTTGAACTGAACTTGCCCGCCAGGATGTTGGCAATGTCAGTTGGTTCAGTGTATTTTCTGCCATTTTTCAGTAGCTCAGAGCTTATCTGAGAGTTGCCACCTAAATTTTTGATATAGCTAAAGAAGGCTTTGTGGTTATCTTTAGATTGCTTGGCAATTTTTCTTTCGAAACTGGCTTTGGATGATTTTATGAGCGATCGTAGTTTCTTGCTAATATTGATCAGTAATGCCTTTCCTTTTTGGAATTTTGCTCTATCATGTAGTAGTTTCCTCCTTCTGTTGTATAGCTTATTTATGGCTGGGGACCACCAGACTGGCTTCCTCTTTTTTGGAGGAGTGAGTCTTGGTTTTACTTGGGATGGCTTGATCCATGCATCACTGTAGATGCTCTTAGAATGCACTTGTAAAGGATTCTGCGGATTGGATAGCATTATCCTGTAGCAAAGGGGCTTTGAAACTTTCCACTTTGGTCTTGAGAAGTGTGAAGTTTGCTTTTGAAAAGTTTTTCACAGTAGTTTCCTTGACTGGGGGTGGGGTCGGGATGTGGATGTCCAGTGTGATTACTTTATGATCTGATCTTACCAGCGAGGGGTTTACCTCTGGTGTGGAACACTGATCCCCCCATGTTGGTGATGAGCAGGTCCAGTATGTTGTCACCTCTAGTGGGCATGGTGACCAGCTGTTCCAGGGCGTTTGAGTTTATAAACTCTAGGAAGCGTTGGGCAAAGGAGTTTGTACTTGAGTAATTCGCCCAGTCAATGTTTGGGTAGTTGAAATCTCCTAATATCATGGTGTTTGGTAGGACCTTTATATTTTCCAGTGCTCTCAGGAATGCTGAGTGAGGGTCCTGAGACAAGGTAGGTGATCTGTAGCAGGCTATGATCTGGTAAGCAGCTTAGTCCACTGTTAGTTACACTTGGATGGTCTCCAAGGCCTTGTGCTGTGCCACTAACCTGGAGGTGTGGGTATCCTTTATGAAAATGGATACACCCCCAACTTGTGTATTTCGGTCTGGATTTTGGGGCCGAAGCTCAGAGGGATTAGGATTTCTTTAAGTGGAGCATGTCCAACAGCTCTGTGACATAGCTTTGTATGTTAGGCAGAGATCACCTCTGAGTAGGCGATATGTGACAGAGTAAAGCTGGAGTGTTTTGGGACGGTCTGTGTAGGGCATGTATTTGAGGCTGGTAATCCTCTTTGTGAGGTATTTCTGCAGCCTTTCCAGTTGTTGTAGATGTCTTTTGAGGTACATATCAAAAGGGGCATTGTACTCTATAATGGATCTAATGAGTGATGAGTAGAGGGGAACAATGTCCTCTTTTTTCTGCATGAGAAACCTTTTGTGATGAGGTGTGCCACGTAGAAGGGCGATGTGATTATCAAAGGAGAGACTACTGTCCACCTGTGTCCCAAGGTCTCTTATCACACTTTCAGTGTTAAGTATACTACCGCCTATGTTGTAGCTCACGGGTACAGAGTTTTTACCAAAGGGGATGACAATGCACTTTTTGAGCCTGAGGCCATGGCTTTGACACCAGGCATCTGTCTCAGTGAGGCCCTTTTGTAGGATGTCCACATCGTTAGTAGTTTAGATTATGGCTCCTAGTTTGCAGTCATCTGGGAACTTCATTAGCCAAAGACCTTCTGTGTTTGGTATCAGGACAGGACACAGGACTGAACCCTGTGGTACTCCACTTGTCACTGGTCTGAAGTCAGATTTGGAGTCTGCTACTTTCACAGTGTGGGTTCTGTCAGTGAGCCAGTTGGCAACCCATCTTGTGACATAGGGATTTATACCTAGTTTAGTGAGTTTATTTATAATTCCAGAGTGGGGGATGGTGTCAAAAGCCTTGACAAGATCTAGATAGGCTATGTGAACCACCTTACCCTTGTCTACGGCTTTGGTGACTGGTGACTGCTTCAAAGAAGTCTATCAGGTTTAGGAGACATGATCTGCCTTGTACAAACCCGAACTGGCTGTGGTCCAGAGTTTGGAGATTACCAATGTCTTTGTTGATAAGTTCCATGATGATACGTTCCATGGCCTTGCAGACCAGGCTCATCAGGCTAATGGGGCGCTAGTTCTCGGGGTGGTGACTCCCCCCTTGTGTAGTGGGATAACTGTTGCCGTGTGCCATTCAGCAGGCACAAAGCCTGAGGTGAGGCTATGATTGAACATGGTACTTAGGTGTGGTGCCAGTTCGTTCTGTAGTTCGTGTAGAACGCAGCCTGGGATGTTGTCTGATCCCATGGATGCTGTGTTCCTGGCTTTAGAGAGTGCGTTTTTTACCTGTGCAGCTGTGATGACAGCAACTTTGCATTCTTCTGGTATAGACATGGGCTCTTTCATGGGTGAAAGGGGGGTTAGCACTGATCCTATCTGCCAGGATGTTGGCAATATCAGTTGGGTCTGTATATTTAGTGCCATTGTGCTGTAACTCAGAGCAGACCTGAGTGTTGCCATTGAGATTCTTGACATAGCTATAGAATGCTTTGTGGCTGTCTTTAGAATCAGTGGTGATTTTGTTTTCATAACTAGCTTTGGAGGATTTTATCAGGGATCGCAGCTTCTTACTGAGGCTGACCAGGGAGCTCCACCACTCATGGGATTTTACCCTCATTTGCAACAGTTTCTTCCTTCTGTTGTACAGTTTGTTTATGGCAGGGGACCACCAGATTGGCTTCCTTTCCTTGGAGGATAGCGTCTTGCTTCTGTTTGGGATAGCACGATCCATGCACTCATGTAAGTGCTTATAAAGTGCAATTGTGTAGGATTCACTTGTCGTAACTGTATTGTCCATCTGCATGGGTGTCCTAAAGTTCACCAATTCTGTCTTAAGAAGCATGAAGTTGGCTTTGGAGAAATTTTTTTAACATGGTTTCCTTAATGGGGGGGTGGGGGCAGAATATGGACATGTAGGGTAATTAGCTTATGGTCAGATCAGACCAATGAGGCGTTGACTTCAGGTGTGGAACACCGGTCACTCTGGACAAACCAAACCCCGTAGCCAACACAAATAACCACAAAGTGAGCTAAATGCTACTCATTGCCAGAAGTCTCAGCCTCCAAATGCACACACTCGAGGCACTTCTCAGTATGGAGAATACTGATATCTGTGCAGTAACAGAAACCTAGTTCAAGGCTCCAGACAGCACACCAGTACTACCAGGATACTACTCATTCCTAACCTTCCAGCATCAGAACCTGGATCATACATAGCACATAGGGTGGGGATGTATCCATATTCATCAAGGATACCTACACCTCTCTATACATCCTCTATACAGGATATGTACCCATAGAATGTCGCACTGCAACGTTCTTCCCACTCCACAGGGGTGGGGCCACAAAAGACCCTTGGCATTCATGCACTATATGAGCCTGACAAGTCTGATCTGCAAGGCAATGGAGCCAATGATAATGGAAGTCAACAATAAAGACATTGGGAACCTTCACACAGTTGAGCACACCCAGTTTGGCTTTGTCAAATGCAGATCACGCCTCCTGAACTGGGTGGATTTCTTTGAGAGAGTTACTCAGGCTACAGATGATTGAAATGAGCTCCACACAGCCTACCTATACCTCGCTAAGGCCTTTGACACCATTCGCCAGTCAGGTATCATAGATGAACTCATCAACCTGGGCATGAATCCATACATCACAAGATGGATTGCAAACTGGCTCACAGATAGATCCCACAAATTAACAGTTGCTGGCTACATGTCAGACTCTACACCAGTAACAACTGGTGTCCGCCAGGTTTCAGTCCTGGGGTCCCTCCTGTTTGGTATAGACTTCTCAAAAGTACATGCCAACACAGGAGGGTTGTGGTTGACTAAGTTTGCTGGGAACTGTAAAGTGTTTGCCATAACAGATTCCCAGGATGACACAAATATTCTCCAGAAGGGACTCTATGAGACAGATGTGTGGTGTCAGAATCATGGCCTCAAGCTCAATGTGAAAGAATGCACAGTAATCCCCTTTGGTGAAAACAAAGTACCCACAAACTACCACATAGGTGTTACCCCCTAAAAACGGACAAGGTAATAAGGGATCTGGGGACACAAGTAGATAGTCATCTTTCCTTTGACAACCATGTTGCCAAAGTGATTAGGAAATCCTATGTGGCCCATCCAATCAACAAAGGGTTTGCATCAGGATCAAAAGAGGTAGTGGTGGCCCTCTACTCTTAAGTCATCAGACCCATCATTGAGTACAATACACCATTTTGGATGTACTCGACTAAGCATATCCAGCAGCTGTAGAGACCACAGAGATACCTCACCAAAAGGATTACTGGCCTCAAACAGTTGTGTTATGCAACACAACTGGTAAAACTAAATCTGTTCTCCGTTACGTACTGCCTACTCAGAGGCACACTCTGCCTAACATACAGAGCCATGTCCAACACATAACTGTTGAACATGCTCCATCTACGGATAACAAAATCGAGTTGCACTACACACTCCAGGGATATGAACCTCATCACAACAATGAATACAACATGCTGGTGGGATAGAGTACCATCCCAGACACTTGCCTTACTGTGGAACAGAGTCCTAATGTACATCAGACAGAGCCCCAAGCTGACACTCTTCAATAGGAACCTTGATGAGTGGATGGGAAACAGACAATTCACGCCAGGCATCACATCAGCAGCCTCACTAGAAAGGGGCTTAGGGTACTAACTATTAGAACTAGGGCTTAGGAGACTACGCAATGGGGTGGTGAAAGCTGCACAACTTGCCTAGGCTAATATATGCCTTTGAGAAGATAGTCTTCTACATACCTATGAACCTATGTGACAGGTACATGTCTACAGATAGTAGATGTTCATAGGTTCATAGGTTGGTACTAGGCTATCAGCCCTAGGGCCTATACAAGCCTAGCCATAACAATTCCCTGGCTATTTCTTCCCACATTATTTACTTTCCTGGACCCCTGTCTAGCAGGGCGACTGACGTGATCCCTGGGGTGAATTTCCTTTCTCCCATCCAATCGTCAAGGTTCCTCTTGAAGAGGTCCAAAGAGGCACTCTGCTTGACATGTATGGGCAATCTATTCCAGAGTCTGGGGAGTCTCTGGGTCAGGAACCTATCCCTCCAGCATGTTTTGTTTATTGTGATGACAAGGTTTAGATCCCTGGGCGTGTAGCTCTGAGGGATTGGGATTTCTTTAAGTGTAGCATGTCCAACAGCTCTGGGTTTGACATGGCCTTGTATGTTAAGCAGAGATCACCTCTGAGTAGACGATATGCGACAGAGTATAGCTGGAGTTTTTTAAGGTGGTCAGCGTAGGGCATCTGCTTTAGGCCTGTGATTCTTTTAGTGAGGTATTTCTGAGGCCTTTCCAGTTGTTGCAGATGTCTTGAGAGGTACATACCAAATGGGGCGTTGTATTCTATAATGGGTCTAATAAGGGATGAGTACAGTGGGACAATGACCTCCTTTTTTCTGGATGAAAAGCCCTTCGTGATGAGGTGTGCCACATAGAAGGATTTCCTGACTGTTGTGGTGATGTGGTTATCGAAGGTGAGACCACTGTGCACCTGTGTCCCTAAGTCTCTTATCACACTTTCTGTGTTTAGTGTACTGCCACCTATATGGTAATTCATGGATACATGTTTTTTCCCAAAGGGATAACAATACATTTCTTGGCATTGAGCTTGAGCCCATGGCTCTGGCACCAAGCATCTGTTTCTGTAAGGCCCTTTTGTAGAGTATCCACATCATTTGGGGATTCAATAATGGCTCCCAGTTTGCAGTCATCTGCAAACTTTGTTAGCCAGAGTCCCTTAGTGTTGACCTGTACTTCAGAGAAGTAGATGCCAAACAAGAGGCCCCAGGACTGAACCCTGAGGTACTCCACTTGTCACTTGTCTGGAGCTGGATTTGGAGTCGGCTACTTTTACAGTGTGGGTTCTATCAGTAAGCCATTTAGCAACCCATTGGGTGACATAGGGATTAATGCCCAACTTAGTAAGTTTATCTATGATTCCAGAGTGGGGGATGGTGTCAAAGGCCTTGGCAAGGTCTAGATAGGCTGTGTGGACCACCTTACCCTTGTCCATGGCTCTGGAGACTGATTCAAATAAGTCAATCCGGTTCAGGAGACAAGATCGGCCCTTCACAAACCCAAACTGGGTGGGGTCCAGTGTTTGAAGGTTGCCTATGTCTTTGTTTATAAGTTCCACGATAATACGCTCCATGGCCTTGCAGATAAGGCTTGTCAGACTGATGGGACGGTAGTTTCCGGGATCCAAGGTGCATCCCCCCTTGTGGATTGGGATAACTGTAGCTCTGCGCCACTCAGTGGGCACGAAACCTGAGGTGAGGCTATGATTAAACATGACACTTAGGTGAGGTGCCAGTTCATATTGTAGTTCATGTAGTACACAGCCCGGGATGTCATCTGGTCCCATGGATGCTGTATTCTTGGCTTTAGAGAGTGCGTTTTGTACCTGTGTGGCCATTATTACTGGAATTTGGCAATCTTCCGGTATTGAGATGGGCCATTTAGGGGGTGAGGGGGGTGAAGTTGGCACTGAATCAATCTGCCAGGATATTGGCAATATCCTTCGGATCAGTATATTTAATGCCATTCTGTTTTAGCTCAGAGCAGATCTGAGCATTGCCATTTAGATTCTTGACATAGTTATAGAATGCTTTGTGGTTGTCTTTGGAATCTTTGGCAATTTTATTTTCATAACTAGCTTTGGAGGAATTTATGAGGCATCTCAGTTTCTTACTGAGGCTAGTAAGGGAGTTTTTTGCATCCTGAGATTTTCCTCTTTTCTGCAAAAGTTTCTTCCTTTTGTTGTAAAGTTTGTTTATGGCAGGGGACCACCAGATCGGCTTCCTTTTTTTGGATGAGAGCATTTTGGTTCTATTTGGGATGGCACGATTCATGCATGAGTGGATGTGCTCGTACAGTGCCTTAGTGTAGGATTCAGCAGTTGAACTTTCAGTTCCCGTCAGCATGGGTGTCATGAAGTTTGTCACTTCTGACTTGAGTAGCATGAAGTTGGCTTTGAAGAAGTTTTTTATGGTGGTTTCTTTACTGGGGGGTGAGGGTGGGATGTGGATGTTAAGGGTGATTAGCTTATGGTCAGACCTGACTAATGAGGGGGTGACCATAGGTATGGAGCATTGATTTTCCCATGTTGGTAATGACCAGGTCTAGGATATTGGAGCCCCTGGTGGGACTATGGATTAGTTGATCCAGGGCGTTGGACATAATGAATTCCAAGAACCATTGCGCAAAGGTGTTGGGACATGAGTAGTTTTCCCAGTTAATGGCAGGGTAGTTAAAATCACCCAGTATTAGGGTGTTTGGTTCTATCTTAATATTTTCCAGTATGTTTAGAAAGGTGTAGTGAGAATCTTGGGGTATGGTGGGGGATCTGTAGCAAGCTACAATTTGGATTGCAGTCTTACCTAGTGTTAGTTGCACTTGGAGAATTTCAGACACATTGTGTTGGACAACTAGCCTGGTGGTGTGAATATCCTTGGTGAATATTGACACTCCTCCACCTTTAGTGTTTGATCCTGGTTTGGTGGCGAAAAGTGTGGTAAGAGTTGTAGCCTGGTATTACAGGGGTGCTCTCTGGAGCCTTGAACCAGGTCTCAGTTACTGCACAGATATCGATGTTCTCCATTTTAGGAGTGCCTCGAGAGAGTGCATTTTGAGGTTTAGACTTCTAACATTGAGTAGCATTACCTTCAGATTTTGCATGCTTGTACCTGTTACGGTGGTGGTTTTGTCCTTTGAAGTTTGCCTAAAAAAGGCACTATAGGGGTGGCAAGAGCCTTAGCCAGTAACCTGAATCCCAGGGGCAACAGGTGCAGACCATCTCTGGCAAAGCATCGTGGTCTGTCAATCATGTCATCCCAGGCAGACAGATACTGGATCCCCTTTGAATGACACCATAAGCTTAGCCAATTGTTAAAGTCAATCATTTTATCCTTATATTGTGGTATCATTCTGGGCGAAGGCAGGATGCTACTCAGGGCTAGGGTTATACCTGCCTGGGCCACATGATCCGAGAGCTCTTCCATGTCTCTTTTCATGTAGTCCAGGGAGGTACGTCTCAAGTCATTCACTCCAACATGGACAATGACAGAGTCATATTTGTACTTGTTGTGGAGTGATTTGAGTGCATGCGTTATGTGGTGGATCCTGGCACCCGACAGGCAGCTGACTGTAATTTTCTCCTTATTCAACCTGGTGAGAGGGACATCAGTGTGCCGGACTATAGAGTCACCTATGACTAAAGTGTTAGGTACATTGTCTTGCCTTAGGGACATGTGTACTTCATTGTACAGTCATGTTGTACAGCAGGCACTGTAATGCTTACAGATACTGGTGGCTGTTATGTACAGTGGGTGAGATGTGCACCTCATGTCTTTTGTGCCATTGGGATGTGTGCTGGGTGGGACAGTCCTGGATGGCTCCCTGTCATGGTCACCCTCTTACACACATCTCTGCCTATCCATCTTTGGCTTATTATACTATGTTCCCCCTACATACATATAGGTGCATAGGTAGGAAATAGGCTAACTGCCTGAAGGCATATACTAGTATGACCAGAGTGTGCAGCTATCACCACACATGGGGTTAGTTCCCTAGGCCTCTGTGTAGTACAGCTGATGAAGTGATCCATGATGTGACAGTTCAGTTTCACATGCACTCATCAAGGCTCCTCTGGAAGAGTGTCAGTGAAGGACTCAGCTTAATGTAGGTTGGGAGCCTGTTCCAAAGCAAGGGAAGTCTGTGAGTTAGTAATGTATCCCTCCAACATGTTCTATTTATTGTTGTGATGTTGATATCCCTAGAGCATGTGGCACAGTGAGCTTGGGTTTACTTCAGATACAGCAAGTACGTCAGTTCTGCATTGGACATGGACCTGTCTGTTGGGCAGAGATCGCCTGAGTAGACAGTATGCAACACAGTACAGATTGAGTTAACTTCAGTCTTGTTGCATGGGGCAACTGTTTGAGGCCATAATCCTCTTGTTGAGGTACTTCAGTGGTCTTTCCAGCTGCTGAAGGTGCCTAGTCAGATTCATCGCAAGTGTGCCGTGATACTCTCTGATGGGTCTGATGACTGATGAGTAGAGGGAACCTCCTTTGACCTACATGCAAAGACCTTGGCAATTTGTGGGAACACATAGCATGCTTTTCTAACCACTTTGTGAATGTGTTTCTGGAAGTAGAGATGACTAACCACATGTCTCCACAGATCCCTTATTATTACCTCCATATTTAGGGTGTTGGCACCAATGTGGTATAAGTATGACTGTAGCTCGAGGCCATAATTTTGACACCACATCTGTCTGACTGAGACCCTTTTTAAGGATGTCTCTGTTGTCCCAAACATCGATTACGACAACCTTTTTGCAGTCATCCACAAACTTTGCTAACCATAGCCCTTGTGTGTTTGACTGTATTTCTGAAAAGTATACACAAGACAGGAGGGGTCCCAGGACTGAGCCATGGGGGACAGCAGTTGTTATCAGCTTACAGTCCAACAGGGAGACCACAATTCCTACCTTGTGGGATCTATCTGTGCCCCAGTTGGCAATCCATCAGATGACATACGTGTTTATGCACAGGTTGGTGATTTTGTGGATATGACATGTGTGTGGGATGTTGGAAAAGGGCTTTTCAAGGTCTATGTAGGTCGTGTGTAGTTAATTTCATTGATGTATGTCCTGGGTAACTGCCTTGAAAACTGTCTAGCAGGTTTAGGAACCATGATCTGCTCCTGACCAAACCAAAATGGGTAGGGTTGGGTGTTTGTAGGCTCCCATTAGCTCTGTTTATGAGTTCCATAATGATGGACTCCATGGTCTTGCAGATCAGGCTTATAAGACAATAGTTCCCATGGTCTGTTGTGCACCAACACTTGTGGAGTGTGCCAAACGTTGCTGTAACCCATTCAACAGTTTCATATCCTGTACAGAGGGTGAGTCTCAACAGACTGTTCAGGTGCAGGGTCTGTTTGTTTTGTAGTTCACATATGACACAGCCAGGGAAACCATGTCACCCCATAGACGCTGTGTTTTTAAGTTTGGATAGAGCTGTTTAACCACTGTATATGAGATTTCTGGGTTTTCACAATCTCCAGGTATAGTAATGGGCCTTTTTGTCAGTGAGAGGGGGGTAAATATGTATGAACCTGTCTGACAAGATGTTGGCAATGTCAGTCACGTACATGTATTCATTTACACTTTGCACTGACTCAGAACATATATGAGTTTACATTAATATTTATGACATAGCGAAAGAAAGCTTCATGGTTCTCTATGGACTCTTTGGCAATATTTTTGCCAGAACATGGCTTGGATAATGTTAGGAGTGCTCATTGTTTCTTGATGATACTGATCGGAGATTTATTGATCTTCTTTGGATTTTCACTCTCTTTGAACAACTTAAGTACTTGTAGTACATAGTTTGATTATGACAGGGGTCCAATATATTATATGGGTCTGTTTTCATATCACTGTGTGCGCAAGGCAGGATTTGTGAATAGCGACAAGTGTCTGGAGTAAGAACTGCAACTGCCAGATATGTGTGGCCCACTGTTGTACTCAGACATGGGCCTAAGTGTGTCAGCATGCCCAGTATGACCTTTCAGTATGTTGTTGACTGAAATTTGCTAAATTTGTTTAAGTGTGTGGGCATGCCCACTATGGGCATATGTGTGTGAAAAATCAAATTGGGTTTTTACTTTAGGGCTCACCTTTGTGTTGTACATCGACAGGAAGCACGCTGTGCCTGCAGGGCTTCCATGAGTCAATCTGCATAGACTTATCAACATTTCTACATATGGGGGGACAGCTATTATTTGTACATTTCTACCCGGGGGGGGCACACCTGATTGTTACTGTGGGTGTACATAGGGTGAGGGGTACACCTGACACTTATACACATTTGCTAGGCCTGCACTGAAATGTCAGGTACTCCATTTCAGTCTGTACTGTTGCCTATCGTACTGACTTGAGGCATACCACTGTACTACAGACCTTAGCTTCCAATTACACGCATATTAGTTTGTGACTTCATAGCCTACCCAACCCACATCACACTGCCTGGTCTGCTGTTATCTGTCTGCATAGGCCTGGGGGTAGGTTACTCATATGCCTCTTCAGAGGACATGACACAGCATTTGTTTGTGTTTGTCTACAATTGTCCTGCTGGCTGTGACCGTTAGGTATGTGACCCCCCAACTGGTATGTGTGAGTGACTAAGTTGTGTCTGTGCCAGTGAAATGCTGCCATGGCGTAGTGGTTCAGTATAGTGACTATAGTGCACAGTATCCTGAGTTCGAGCCCTGTCACTGCTTTTTATTTTCCTGCTGGGCAGACCTGACTGGTTAAGGAACAGTAAAGCAGGTGTGGGCGTGTTTACCCGACTTTGCTCGACTTTGCCCAACGTTGCCTGATGTTGCGCTGGTTAGCGCGGTGCGCAGCTATGCCCAGTTGTATTTACATTTGCTCAATACTGGTAAAATGTGTTTAGCAGTGCTTTACATTGCTTACAATTGGGCACTCATGCCTCAGGTGGTGCTGCAGGGCTGCCTATGTCGGATGCACACAGTACACTCCCAATACACGTTTGAAAACAGGTAGTGTCAAGTTGGGCATCCCTTTTACTGTATGTGCGAGTCAGAGAGAGGTATAATTTCCTGGGTACCTACTGAGTCAGTGTTATGCGTTGCCTCTTTGCCAAGGCCAGGGCATACTGAGCACGCCTACTTCTGCCTACTGGGCCAGGCTCAGGTTGTTCCTCCTCCGAGTCATGCTGTGCCTGTGCAGGCCTTGTCAATGGTGGGGGGCTGTTTGGCCCTTCCCCATGCTGTTCCTGCTGCAGCTGTTTCTGCAGGATCATATTGTGTAGCATGGCACATACCATAACAATTTGGCTACATGTAGTTGGTGAGTACTGCAGGGCTCCACCAGATGTGTCCAGGCACCGGAACTGTGACTTGAGCATCCCAAACACACGCTCAATTATGTTTCTTGTTTGTGCGTGTGCCTCATTATGGAGTTCTTGTTCAGGTGTGTGTGCATTTCTGATGGGTGTCATCAGCCAGGGCTCCAGTGCGCATCCAGCATCCCCCACTAGGTGACCATCAGGGATGTCCCCATTGGCAAATCTCTGGTACAGCTGCATCAGATGCCAGATGTGGAAATCGTGACAGCTTCCAAGGCAGCCAGCACACACATTCATTATTATGCCCTGGGCATCGCACATGACCTGGCAGTTGGTGGAGGGGAAGCCCTTGCAGTTGATGTAGACCCTACCCCGCTCACCGGGTGGTGCTTTGATGCGTATGTGCGTGCAGTCTATTGCACCCACTACCTCAGGGTATTCTGCTGTTTGGTGGAAAAGACGCATATTGCTGGTCAATGCCTCACGGGAATTGGGAAAACATATGTGGTCACCGACATGTGCTGACATGGCATCCAGGAACTGGTGGAGTACCCTGGATGCTGATGCCTGTGAAATCCCCATCATATCACCAGTTGGCCTTTGGAAGGTACTTGCAGCTAGTATTCTTATGCCAACACATACCTTGGTATCCACTGGGATGGGTTCCCTCTGTTGGTTCTGTGTGTGAGGCATGGCCAGCACAGCTCAACAATTTGCTGTAGGAGGTCTCTGTCCACCCTATAGCGCTCCACTATCTCCAGCTCATGTAGCCCCTGGTAGGTTACCCTGGGTCTGTACACTCTTCTCCGTCTCTTCACTGTGGGTTGCTCAGCAGCATTCACAACATCACCACCCTCAGCACCTTGCACATGTTGGTTTATAACAGCAAGAGCAGCCCCTAATATTTTGTCTGACTTAAGCTTTTTAAGCTTTCCCCTGTTTGTATACTGCAGTGTTGCAGAGTTCTTGGGAAAAAAACAGGGGGGAATGCTGTTTGCAGAGTTTAAAGTGTTGGGCTGGGCTAGTCTGCTGCCTGTGTAATTGGCTGAATCTGATATATTTCACCTGGCAGCTCTGCTAGTTCTCCTTGGTTAACTTCCTACTACTTCTTTTCCTTCCTTTTCCCTTTCTGTTTCTGCCCGGGGCAGCACCGTGCAAACACACGCACACGAGCACACACGAGCGCACATGTTGTGTGCATGTTTGCAAGAAATTTCCGATCTTTTAACAATGTGCACTTTTGGTTTCAGGTTTTCAAACAGGACAACTGTAGGCACGCCTCTTGCAATCCTGAGCAACTCAGGGCAAACACAAGCCACTGTGCTCCAATTAGCTTACAGCCTTTCTGACACACCCCTCATGATGTCACCTATATTCTACTCTACTACTCACCTACACCTACTCTTACACTCTTGGGACATGGCTCACATGCTGGGGAAAATTAGGATTCACTATCCTTATCCTCATTTGCATAGGATTGTATACTAATGCATGTTTACATCTCTCACACTGAGCTCCCCCCCCCCCCCATTAGCAACCACTACTCAGTGGCCATGTTGTCTTCAGCCTGCCATTCACCTGCATGGCAGAATAAGCTTTTTAGAGAAAATTCCTATTTTTGGCTATTTTTAAATTATTTTCTTGTTTTTTAAAGTGCCGCACGTTTGCGCGGTGCTGCGCTATGCTTAAACATCGGAGCTCGGGGGAAAAAATAAAAGTTAGATTTTTATATTTTTAAACATTTATAAATGCCAATGGCCTTATATATGGCCATTGGCATGCTTCCTCAACTGTATGCATTCTTTATTTGGAGCTGTCATAGCCCTGTTTAGCTATTTGCAGAACGGAACTCAGTTACCAATGGAGTACATTTCTGCAGATAACACTAATCTTCCACGGACAGGTTAGTGTTTCCTGGATTGCAAATTTACCTCATTTGCATAGCTTTCAGCAGCAAATGTGGTAATTTGCATACCATGACGCTGTCTGTGCAAGAGTAGCTTTAGCAGCTCTCGTGCACGCCCCTGACAGCTGTTCCTGGATCGCATGTCAGACATGTTGCCTGTTTGACGTCTTACACTACTCTACAACTCCGTGCAAGCTTTTGTAAATCTGGCCCAATGTGTTTATAAACTATATTCCTTGTTCTACAGTCAGCATAATACTTAGCATGTATCTCAAAATGCACAAATGGATGCACAAATATAGTGCAGGAGTAGATATATTTACAAGCAGTAC
The DNA here is from genome assembly GCF_019279795.1 of Protopterus annectens. NCBI lineage: Eukaryota > Metazoa > Chordata > Ceratodontiformes > Protopteridae > Protopterus > Protopterus annectens. The sequence goes on from NC_056735.1 coordinate 1,049,368,027, forward strand.
AATCCTTAATCATCATTAAGTACAATATTTTTTATAGAATTTTTAATACTTTTTTATATATTTAGGATGATTCTACTAATTGTATAATTGATTAATTGTGATTAATTGAGTATGTGCTTTTAAGGAAGTTGCTATGCTTGATGTATTCAGTCTGATGAAGAGGTCAGTGTGATCGTGAAAGCGCTTACTCATTCTGTGTGTTTTTACATTAAATAGAAGATTTTTGCAGCTGTGGTGGTTTGGCTCAGCTTTTTTTGGATTCTTACAACCCAGTTGACCTGGGTTTGATTAGCCACTCAGATTTTTCAGGGATAGGCATGCTCATTTGGAGGGAAGGAAAGTCGAAGGAGTGTTCCCAGCAATGAATCCTAGTGGAGACTGGGGGCACTATTAAAAGGCAACCATAGTCCAAGGAGGGGAAAAGGGTAGTTAACTTGGCAGAGATGTTGAAGAAGAAAGGGTGATACACCACATGCCCACCCCTCAGACATAAACGCATAACCCTTGGTTAATTCAATGCTTTCCCATATAGTTATTACAGTGCAGTACTTGCCAGTTAAGGTGTATTAAAAAAAGCTGAAGAGGAAGACAAAGTGTGAGCACAGGGTGGGAAAAAGTAATCCAGATGATTTGGGGAGGCTAGAATCTGTGGGGGGGTACATTGGGGGTGCCAGAAGAGATGAAATGGTGAACATTGAGGGGCCTTGGAGTCCTTTGCCTATGGCTCCATTTCACATAAGGCCAACCATGCTTGACTATATCCTGCTATGCAAATTACTAGTGATTAGTATGGATTGAAGTAGGAAGCACTGGGCTAAATATGCTGAAAAGTTGAACAACTATAACTAAGATACTCACTTATGTTAAAGCTTCCAAAGATTTAGTACAATTCATAAGCTGTAGTTAGAATTAACATGTGAGCATAACTGACCACTATTTTTTTTTTATCAGAGATCTAGAATCTCTTTATACCTCAAATTCTCATGATGAAGGTACTGAAGCAGTAAGGTGGATTTTAAGGAAAGGAAAGAAAAGGGAAATTATACTACTGAGACTTAAATCTACTGCATGAGCTGACAGTGTAAAAAAACAATGGTGTAAAAAATAAACAGCTGATCAATAGTTGCTATGAATGTGATTTTTCACTAAGGGGTAATATAAGCATAAAATGAGTTAAGGCCAATCTAACACCAAACGGGATTGGTTAAACCACGCTCCAGAAAGGAAACTGGCTAACCATATAATGGCCCACAAGGGAAGAAGACCTACTACTCACCTATGATTATGCAGGTATCTATGTTCCCAGTTGCACTCATATATGCTTGAGTAACTGGGAAAAACAGCACATAATTACTGAGCTACTATTTTCATTTTACTGAAGGCATATTTAACCTGTGGAATGGTAGCATTAATACTTTATCTGAATTTGTTCAATATGTTCCTTGTACAAGTAACTATTTGAAACTTACTTTCAATACAAGGAAAAAATGACATATTTTGAGACTGGGTGCATATCTTTATATGATGCCTCAAGTGTTCTGCAAACCAAACTGTAGAACAACCTGGGAAAACAAAACACCTTCAATCACGGTTTTGGTTTTAACTGGCAAATTTTGCAAAGCCAAAAAGAATTTTCTCCCCTTACACAAGAGAGACCCTACACTTTAATTTATTTGAAAGGCCAGAATAAAGTTGTTTATTTGGGTGAAAAAAAAAAATCAACAGAAAATATTGGTTCACAACTGAGATCTAAGAAAACAGGTGTCTTTTAATGCAGCCTGTGCACTTACACTATGTACTCAACAGAGCCTGAGTTACCATTTTGGGGGCCCCCAGGAGATGTCAGGTTGGGGGCCCCCTAGGTACTTCCAGTCTACCTATCACCCTTCCTAAGCATCCTTTTAGTTCATGCTGCAAGCTTTTATGAGTAGTAAGCTCAGACAGACCTGTAGCTACAGTGGTCTTACATTATAACAGGCCTACGTACCACACTATGTCAGCCCATCCCACAAAGAGGCATTTACAGTTACTGGCATTTAGTTGCAACAATGATACATTGCAGCAACTGTATGTGCAGGTCTGGACCCCCCCAACACACACACACACACACACACACACACACACACACACACACACACACACACACCATATCCTCCCATCTTCCCCAGTTTCCTCCCCATTTGGGCTCCCTACACCATGCACATTTCTCTTTTCCTTCTTTTCTTACATTTTGCCTTACTCTTCAGCTTCATCAAGAAGCCATAACTTCCTATATGCACTAAAGTATATTTTAAAATTTTTAACCTTTTCATCCAGTGATGGCTTATACAGAAATTATGATTAAGAAAATAAATTGTATTGCTGTTCAGCTTTAGTTTTATTGCATCCTTTCAACATACCTTTCCTGACCAAGTAAACACAGTAATAAACATTTAGGAAATAACTCAAATAAGCCTAAACAAAAAACATGAGTAAGAAAAAACTTCAGTTTTTTTTGTTTCTTTAAAGGAAGACGTAAGTTGTGCTCAAGGCTTAATGTTCAAATATGACAAAATAGGAGCTCACAATAAATTAAGCAGTTGTCTGGATATACAGGTCCTATCTGGGAACTGCCTGCCTCCCTAACCCCCCAAAAAAGAATGCCTGTATATCTGTCTGGTGGTCTGGTGGTATACTGGGATGAAAGCAGAGGTTCAAATTACCACAGTTATGTATTTCAAGTGACTGCTGACTTACATACACATAGCATACCTCTTCACTCCTCAATCCAAACTGTCAAAAGCAATTACCTTTATAAATGCATGAAGTGCGATTGTGAGGAACGTAAAAAACATAATGATTAATGTATTTTACAATGTTACTCCTAGACAGTATACTGCCCCTACATAAGCTATAGTAATCTTCATTGTACACCTTTGAGGTCTGTGAGAAAAGTTAAAGAAACAATGACCATACTGTCCTCAGCCCAAACACAAGCTATAATAACCTCATGTGCACACCAATAAGGTTCGTCTGTGATAAAAAAACATACCCCCCACACACATATATAAGCGACAGCAGTTTTCTGTACACACACATATCCAAGCAGGACTGCTATTACAATGGATGCAGTTGAGCGCATATGCCATTATCAGCTTTATCCTAACAGGGTCATATTGCAGCCCTGTTCAGGTTAAGGGGCATAATCAGAAAATAAATATATCTTTCCTCCTCATTTTCCCCAACTTTCAACAGCTTTTGTGGGGCCCCTACACATCAGGATGATTAAGGGACCCCACCCCCTGTATCCAGTTATACAGTCTGGAGAGTAGGGGTCCCAGACACTTAGAAGATCTAAGTGTCTGAATGTTCTGTGATATATTTTATGCATTAGTGTTGAAATATAATTACTGTTAACTACATTTTTCACTGATACCCAGAAGTATAATTTATATGTCCTGTTATTATTGTTTTTTTTTTACATGGACAGACGGATACATAGACACACACACACACGCCATATAAAATACTAGATTTGTACTTATTTCAGCAAATAACAATACAACGTACAACATAGGTACTGACACATTTTATCAGTGACTGCCTTTACCTGTCATCAAACAGCAGCATGAATAAGTCACCTTTATTTACCTCAGTGAGCAATAATGCAAACCTGTCACTGTCCCTGATTTCACAGACTTTCCTTGATTTTTCTCATAATTTTGCTGTCCTTTGTAAAAAGTTTGATTTGCTTGTAAATAATTCAGGATTACAGACAGTCAATAAATCCAGACATCAGAGTTTTATACTTATTGTCCAAAAAACATGTTGATGCAAAAGATGTTATTTTAATTGAATTAGAGAAATATCTAAAGCCTGTTCCTGATTTTGAATCTTTATTCTGCTATTACTGGTACTGCACAGAATTATTCTCCAAAGAAGTTGAAAGTTGTAGTATTTGGTGTTCTGGCAGTGTTTATAGATGCCCCCGAAAGAGAAAACTATCAAGACTGGAAGCATCGACTTATCTTAAAATCAAGGTTTGCACTGAGAACAGTCACTCTGGGCTGCTGATCTCTCTAGTGCTTTCCTTGCTTATGTTCATTGTCAGCTTTATCCTAACAGGGTCAAATCACAGAGCTGTTCAGGTTAAAGAGCATAATCAGGAAATTAATACACTTTTTTCTCTTCATTTTTCCCCAACCAGCAGCAGTTTTTGTGGGCCCCCCCCCCCCACACAGTCAAAGATGATTAAAAGGGCCCCTTGCAGCCACAGATACTGCAAGTACCTAAAGCTAGCTATATTGTTAGTTTTAGTGGAGTGAATGTCCACCAGCAGGGTTTTACTATGCCAGGGGCACTATGTTAGTGGTAAAATATTTAATGGAATTGTGAAGCCTGTTGCTTGATAAAACACTTGTTACTATAACCAGACATATCTTTAAATTTTAAAGGATATATAAATAAGGTTATTACCCAGCTGGTTTAAGTACACAAGATTGCTGTACTAACTTTTGTTTGCTTAACAGACATATTACAAAATATCAAGATAAGACAGCTTGCTGTGGTTGGGGGCCCCCAGCGACTGCAGGGTTCGCTGGTGCCTAAAGCCGGCTATGTACATCAAAGATAATGTACTAATGCAAATTTTTTCTTTAATCATGTAGATTGTAACACTAAGTCTGTTCTATACCTACCTACCTGTTCTGATTGTTAACCATTTTGTGTAGGAAAACCTAATATGTTATTAAATGCCTATTTGCAGAAACATTGAACCACATTACACTGATTCCTACAACTCAATAATGCAGTTAAATGAATGGGAAAAATACCACGAGCTACACTGATCACAAAAGGGACACAATCACCTTCACAATAAGTAAACTAAAAAAAGCCTACCACTAATTTGCAGAGTGGCAGTTTGTCTGCATAGTAGTGCTCAGAAAGTTTTTTCTAGTTATGATAAATGTGAACGGTTGGAAAACTTGCACATACACTCTCACCCCCACAGTGCCAAAACTTTTGGTATAATTGAAAACTTAGCACAGACTCACACTTATCTTCATGAAAAGCAACATTCAATGCTGCTCCTTTCGTTGACTCCTGCATTAGATAATGAGTGCTTCAGACATGTTCTGACACTACAGAAGCAGTGCATCTGCAAGTGTATACTGCAACCACAAAACATTTATAAGTTGCATAAAAGAACATTTGAACATAGATATACATCTTTAAATGTACACAGCATCAGCAGCAGTAAATAAAAAAAGGGGAATATTTAAATACTTGGAAATAAAACAGGCATACTCTTTTTGCAAGAAACACACATAATACGAGAAGAATTACAAAAGCTGCAACATTAGCATTACAATATTTTAATAAATTTCTCCTTTACTAAAAAGAGGCACAGTCATTGTAGAGGAAAAGGACCATAACGCCTAACGTCACTGACTCCTATTCATACTGCAGAGGAATGTTAACTACAACAGTACTGGAATATCATTTTTTCCAGACTGTAAACAATGTTTATTGGATTCCATGTCTGGGAGCAAAGAAATTTTGAAAATAAAAGCAAAAATGAATGATGGACTTAAACTAGGCACTGTATTGTATACTAGCATATAAGTGCTCAAAGAGCCAAGAATATCAGCATCAGAAATAAAGTTACAGCAACTGACTGCAAATCTAGATTTAAAAAAGATATATATGTATGTATGTATATATATATATATATATATATATATATATATATATATATATAATGTTACTGGCGGAACCAGATACTTAATTGTTGCACCAGTTACTCATACAACTCTGCAGTACAGACACAAACAGAGCTTCTCTCTCTAAAAGTAAAAGAGAAGGTGGAAGTATTGTCATATCCACTTACAGATCATAATCAAATTACAGCCTAAGTTTGTGTGAATCCCAACTTACATGGCCAAGTTGAAAAAGTTTTGTGAAAGGTACACTGGAGAAATTTAAAATGTTATGATCTCTATCAAAAATGAAGAAGATGATCAAACTATTCAATGGGACTGGGAAAATCAAAACAGTGTGTAAAAAAAAGAAACTGGAGTACGAAGACAATCAAATATTAGAAGCTAAAAAGAAATGCAAAACAGAAATATGCACAACTCAAGTTAAGGAATTAAATAACAATATCAAAATCTAAACCATGAAGTAGAGATATGATTAGAAAATATTAAAAGTACAAACATACGCATCAAATCATAAAATTTTACAAAGGTTAGCAAACAGAAAAGCAGATCAGATTAAAAGTACGGTCATCTCTGAGTATAATAATAAAAATAATCTGATATAGAGGATATACTTGTTTTTTAAAAACATTATACGAAAATAAATAGAAAACAAGAATGTTATATTGATAGCATTTAGGTAGACAGCATTTTAAATGAAACTATACCAAGTGAAATCTCTCAAGATGATATAAATCTCTCATGAAACCTTGAACAATAGCAGAAATAAAACAGCAAATTCAAAACTTAAAGTCAACAAAACCTCTTGTTTAGATGACCTAATTACAGAAATATATAAAAATATCACAAATGGTCATCATACTTCTGAAAAATAGTACATAATAAGAATAAAATTCCATATTCATGGAAACTTGCAGTTATTTCTCGCAGAAGGACAAAGATCCAGAGTTATGCAACTAGTATAGACCAATTACTCTGTTAGATGTAAACTATAAAATCTACACGTCTGTTCTTTCTATTAGACTGAAAACATGTGCACAAAGTCTAATAAAGACAAAAAAGAGTTTATCACCAAAAGATAAACATATGCCTAGTACTACTCTACAAACCTATGCTAATTTGATTTGCGTTTTTTGGCTTTTCTCGGTTAGGGGTCGCCACAGCGGAACTCCGGTCCGCTAATGATTGGCAGTAGAGTTTTACATGCTGGCTTGCCGGGCCTAATGCACAACCTTCAACGAAGGAATGCCCATTCACGCATGTCGTCACACAGAAGACACTCTAACTGAGAATCGAATGGGCAACGTCTAACTGTGAGGCGACAATGCTACCGCAGCACCACCACAAAAAAAAAAATAATAATCCCTAATGCCATATTCAGTTTGGATCTAGACAAAAATAAACTGTAAAACATTCTATAAATTGGAAATGTTTGACACTCAAAATGTAGGCGTTTCCGACAAATTCAATGAAATAATGTCAAAAATGTATGTAAACTCTGGTCTAATAGTAAAATTTGCCCTCTTCTTTTAAAGGGATAAATGTCAACAAACGGTACAAAACAGCACTGTCCTCTCTCCTGTCAATTATTTTATTTTGCTATTGAGTCCTCTGCAAATTATATAAGGAAAAGTTATGAAACAAAAGGATTAGGAATTGCTATGAAATCAATCTAAACTTAAACTATTTGTTAAAGACAGTCTGTTGACAGTAGATAATATTAATAAAAAAAATCTAAAGCCATTGATAAACTCTATAACTGGATTTGAAAAAAATCTAAACTGAAATTTAACCCTATAAAAACAGAAATTATATTAATAAATCAAACATATGCAAATAATACAACTTAGATTGGGACAAAAGACACAGTATCTTGAAATAACAACTAATAACTTGGAAAATGTCATCCAGATTAACTATGAGAGATTAATTCAGAATGTTTCAGCCACCATTAAAAATGGAATAAAATTTTCTTTACATCTGAGTAAAGGCTAAAATTGATAAAAGAGATGGTCTTTCCTACACTTTTTCAGGCTTTTTTTGCTGTATCAGATAAACCTGCTGAAAGAAATATCAACTTACTTTTTTAAAATTGTTATGGTTTTCTGGAAAATAAAGAATAGCCTTAAAACACCAAATCAGATCATGGGATATGGGTAGCATAGGGTTTCCAAATATTGACCCATATATATAATACAATCATTATTTAAGACAATTTGTTTTTGGGTCAACCCATGCTATAACACAAGAGAGAAACAAATTTTCTACTTTTGCACTCTCTCAGTAACTGACTGCACTTTATGGTCACCATTACTGTTGCAGTTCCATTTATTCTAATTAATACAGTGTTGCAGTATTTAAAGCTACTGCTCTCTGGTATCACAGTAGCGAGTACATAGTTACCTTTGTGATACCTTCATTGACTATTATACTATTACTGGACTTGAAACTACTCACTGCATCTGGATCCAGTGAATTAGACCATCCATGGTTCATTATTTTTACTAGCTAGGTAGAAACCACACTAGCATACTGGGTAAAGCTATTTAGTTGAATCTGCCACTGTTACTGATTTCCTTACTAAACCTACAGTCCATCACTTTTATATTTCTTTTTTTGCACATTGCAACTACTACAGTAGCCACAACTCATTCTTTTATCCTTTTAACCATATCCTAGTTTATGAGATTTTTCTATCCCAATCAGCTGTCCTCTTTTAACCTGTCCTATACCCCTTCATCTGTACTGGACAGTATGGTATCTCAGTCAGCTGTTTTCTGTTCTGTAGCCAGCCTAGTAGCATTAGGCATTTTGAGGCAGTGTATTAACTGCTTCCTGCTACCCAAAAGCTGTATTGCTACCTCACAATGATTCAGTATGTGAGGAGTGTAAGTATTTATTTAACTTGTAGCCCACCTTCTAACTTTAGAACATATTCAGTAAGCACAAGATATATACACACATAGCACAGAGCACTTCCACTAAATCAACTTATGATGTGGTTAAAAGAACACTGCCTAAGTATCCCAAGCAAAAGACTAAGAAACCTCAGACATTAGTAAACACAGCAACACACCCACTTTCACCCATCACACCAACACCCAAGGACACATACCTCTTAAGAGTCACAAGGTTGTAGACTACAAATAATCCACTGAGACAGCAACAAACCATGGTAATGTTTTAGTAATAGGGGACTCTATTGTAAGGCATATGGACACCACTCCTACCAGGCTGGATAAGAATAGGGTGACAGCTGTTTCTCTGAAGAGAATCTGGGATGCAACAAAGGTGCTTAGATCCCTCCATCCTGACAAATATGATTACTATCTGATAGTGGTCCATGTGAAGGTGAATGACCTTAAGAAACTCTACCCAAAGGGACAGAACAATATGATTGAGCTTGCTATGAAGGAAAGACACTCACCTTGGGTGGTATCTTGCCATCACCCAAAATTATGTTGAGATTCAAAGACAAGATAACTGGCTATGTAGCTGGTATCATTCTCGGGGATCCAGTATGTGTCATTTTGGGATGAGATATCTGATGAGTCTTCCTGCTTCCTCAGGGATGGCCTTCACCTCTCTTACCAAGGTTTTCATATTCTGGCTAAAGCCTTTGCTGTTCCCATAGTGCCTTTTTTTAAGCAAAGTCCATCTGATGGATATTCTAACATAGTAAGTTATAATTTGGAACACATTACTATGGCTCTAACAAAAAATGCCCAAACTTGAAGCTCTCCTGCACCTTGAACACATTCATACATGTACAGTCAGAAAAACATGGTTTCAGTGCAATGAAACCACTCCCTCTATTCCCGGGTATCCCTGCCTATCACGTCTTCAGACCCACTGAAAATGGAGGGGTCCAAATCACCATAAACGAGACCAATTACATCACAGACAGTCACAAAACACCCTTTACGTCCCCTTCTGAACACGATAGCATTCTTAGCAAATTAGTTGAAATTTCCTTTAAAAACAAGACCTTTCGATTGGAGGACTTTAACTATCCATCAATAAAGTGGCTGACCAACAATGCCAAAGGCTGGCATGCCTAGCACTTCCTTAACATTAAACAATGCTAACTCACTTTCAAAAATAGTTAACCATCCTACTAGCAGCCCCCAATATCCTGGATCATGTTTGCATAAATATGGCCAATTCTTGCACAGATCCATATATATCGGCATGTCTTGTTAAATCAGGCTATTAATTTATTAACCTTTTCCTTTAAAACTGGAGGTACTTCCCCTGTAAATAGTTGTGTGTTTAGGGACTTTTCAAATGCAAACCTTCTTCAGTTACTTGATTAATTAAATATATTCTGCTGTAATCCTCCAGTGAAGGCTCTACAGCTAAAGATGCTACCTATGCTTCAGATTTTTGCTCCCAATTAGGTAGTTGTACTGATAAGGCAGTCTATCTGCAACACATATAATGAGACGTTAAAAAAAAACAAACCCCCGTGGTGGAATACCCACATAAATAAATTGTATAATATGAGAAAAACTGCTTAATATGCTTATAAGAGGTTTCATTCTACCTACCTTGACAGAACACTTAAGCAAACTACGAAAGAGCTTAAGGAAACCATTAGGAAGCTCAAAGCCAAGTATGAACTTAAAATAGCCACTAAAACCAAAAATAACTGCAAATTGTTCTTTAACTATGTCAAAAAGTTAAGAACCATTACCCAACAGTGTTTGAAGCTAGTCCACAATAATACTACACTCACTGACTCAAAAGAAATAGCTAATGTTCCAGCTAAAAAATTAAGTGCAAATTCTTCTTCAACCACAGTTACAGGTATCCCACAGGTTCCACAATCCCAGACATCCCTTTAATTACTTACTATTGAACAAGTTCTCTCAGCCTTTTGAGAAACTAAAAATAAATTGAAGTGGTGACTACTGTAGTGCACAGTTGTTGTTGTATCTTTCGGCTTTTCCCGGTTAGGGGCCGCCACAGCGGAACTCTGGTCCGCTAATGATTAGCAGTAGATTTTTACGTACCGACTTGCCAGGCCTGACGCACAACCTTCAACGAAGGTACGCCCATTCACGCATGTCTCCACACAGAAGACGCTTTAGCTGAGAATCGAACAGGACAATGTCTTACTGTGAGGCGGCAACGCTACCACAGCACCACCACCGCAGCTACTGTAGTGCACAGTGCAAGTCTCCAAATCCAAGTAGGAATCCAGAGATGAAACAAAGAAGTTTTTATTTACAAAATAAGATTAAGCGCTTTCGTTTTTACAAGTCAAGGACCTCATCAGAATAAATTAAAAAAAAACTAAAAGACAGTTAAATACTATATTCAAACAAGACATCACTTGCTTACTGGCTAATACCAAATAATTTAGTTTGGTTGCGTTAAACCTCACTTAATAACTCATTCTCTTAAAGAACTACTACTATTAGACTATTTGCAAACATGACAGTGGTTTAAAATGCTTAAGATCTCAAACTTTTTGTGGACATCCTAGCTAGCTCAAAAAGATTCAAAAGAAAAATAATATGTACAGACAAAAACACATCAAGTCAAAAGAAATCACAAGGTATTAAGCATTCTGTTACGTACAGACAAAAACATATCAAGTCAAAAGAAACAACACGGTGTTAAGCATTCTGTTGTTAAATAAGAAAAAACATTTTCTACCCATTTTGTAACTTAGCTGTACATAATTTCAGTACAGGCTTAATACTAATATGGTCATTCAAACCTGGAGGGTAAAGGCACTGAGCCGAAATTGCCATAAGAGTTCTTTACTTTATATTCCAACTGGCTTTCCCAGTGCCCTTCCCTGGGCTCAGTGTTAACTACAGTAGTTCTAAAATTCCGAATTTAAATTCAGTGCGTGTCATATCCAGTAAAGTATGTTTAAAAAGGACATTGTTTACATTTTTGCTCTTAATGCTGTAATAATGCTTGTAAGTTTGTTTTCTTAATGTTCTTTCAGTTTTTTCTATATACAATATTACATTTTGTGCATACAGCTAAGTGAACTATTCCTTTACTACCTATTTTGAAGTGCACCTCAGTTTTTAAGGCACTGTCAAGGGTTAGGTGTTCAGCCTCTAAGACATGCCTACACTGATTACATGCTCCACGTTATGTCCAACCCTCGGGTTGGGATGTAAACCCCTCTTGTAGAGGCTTTTCAAGCTCCAACTCATTTTAAAAATTTTGGGCTGGGTCCTACACTCCTTACAAACTCAAGGAAATGTTTAAGTTTATTCCAATTTTTGCTAATAATCTCTTTAACTCTGTCAGATGCATAATTAAATACAACCACCATGCCTCTTTCAAAGTCCTTGTTACTGCTTTTTTCTTTGTTGAACAGGCTCTCACCATCTGTCCCCATACCTAGCAAGGGTAGGTACTTCCTACCTCATTCGTGGAGGGCCTTCCCTAGGGTGCCCTGTAATAATCATTGTGGGTATCCTCTGTCAAGGAACATGCATGCAACCTTTTCTAGCTTAGGTACCAGATCATCTTTATTAGAGGTCATCCTGGCCACTCATACACTGGCCCTTGACTAAACGCCTTTTTTGTGAGAAACGGTGGGCATTACCCAATGGAAGGTAAGAGTTGCTAATGGTGAGTTTATGACAGATTTTTGATTTAAAACCTTCTCCGCCAACTTGATGGCAGTGTCTAAGTAATAGCTTTTTATCAAAATGGTAAGTGAATTTCAGAAAAGAAGTGCTCTTGTTTAAATGTTCTATAAATCTTGGGATTCGTCTTCAGGACTACACCAAAGGATGAAGATGTCATCCAAAAATCTGAAGTAAAGGTTAAGGTGTTTGTAAATCTTCCCCATCCCTCTTCTGCTAACTCCTCAAGCACCCAAGTTTCTAACTGAACTCTGGTTGCCTGGGCCATAGTCAGGTATTTATCTTTCTATATTACGGATCTAGCTCAACAATTCTAATTAGTTAATGACAGAATCAAACTAACTGAAAAACATAATTGATCCTATCGAAGGTTTTTCTGTTGTGTACAGCAAGCTCAGAGTTGCACAGTAATTTATGAAATTCTTCATACGTACACATATATATATATATATATATATATATATATATACACACACATATACATATGTTTTTATATATATATATATATATATATATATATATATATATATATATACACACACACACACACACACACACAAATATATAAATATATATATATATATATAGATATATATATATATATATATATATATACACACACACACACACACACACACACGTATACAGTGGATATAAAAAGTGTACACACCCCTGTTAAAATGCCAGGTTTTTGTGATATAAAAAAATGAGACCACAATAAATCATTTTAAAACGTTTCCCACCTTTAATGTGACCTATAATCTGTACAATTCAATTGAAAAACAAAACAAATCTGTTAGGGGAAAAATATAAAAAATAAAAAACGTACAATATGCTGGTTGCATAAGTGTACACACCCTTAAACTAATACTTTGTTGAAGCACCTTTTGATTTAATTACAACATTCAGTCTTCTAAGTCTGTTCTATACCTACCTACCTGTTCTGATTGTTAACCATTTTGTGTAGGAAAACCTAATATGTTATTAAATGCCTATTTGCAGAAACATTGAACCACATACACACATATGTATAATGTATATATTTGTGTATATTTATACTTGTCTGTGTACCTACATATGTAAACATATATCCATAACTCTATAAATATATAGAAATATATGCAGATAAAAATATATATCTAGAAATATATATACAGAAAATTGAAGTGTAAGTGTATTGCAGTTATATCATTAAAAATCAACAAGAAAATAAAGAACCAAAAAAAAGTATTAATTGCATTAAACTAGTACGATTCACATCTGCTGTGAATTCAAGTAATCAATCCTGTTCCACAGAAAAGTTAAATTTATTACATTGTCTTTCATCTTTGTGAGATGAAGGGGAATCAAAGTGTTTATTTGTGTATTTCCTTTTTTAAAAAAGAAGTTATGTACTTACCATAACGTTCCATGTGAGTTGTTCTTCTCGTCTTCATTCTTACTGATGGGTTCGGAGACGATAATCCTTATTCTATCTGATGAAGTCCACAGGAGACGAAAATGCTTATTTTTTTATACATTTGGCGTTTATGTGTATTGTTCATTCCAACCGTTGGTTTATTTATTTTTACCTCTAAGGACTGGTGCTTTGTTTTTGTTGGTTCTGAGTTTTGGTCAGCACCTTGCCTCCTTCATTGTTGTCTTTGTTGGAAAATCATTTCTGCTACTTTGTTCTTGAGGGACCACTCGTGAGGCAACAGAACTGCCCTACTGAGTTTCTCCGCTATCACGTTGGATTACCCCAGGACATTTGTTGCTATCAGAAAGCACTGGGTGGACTCTGCCCATTTCCACACTCTTAGAGCCTCTCGACATAGGGGATAAGATCTGGTTCCACCCTGTTTGTTTATATACCAGGCTACGGACATGTTGTCTGACTGGATTGCAATCGTGCCCAGAGGAAGAGAGTCTTGAAAGGACTGCAACGCTAAGAGAACCGTTCTCATCTCTAGGACGTTGATGTGCAATTGAGCCTCGTGAACCTGCCATGTACCTTGGGCTGTCCATCCCTGATAATGCCCCCCCCCACCCGATCAGGGAGGCATCTGTGGTCACCGTTGCAACTGGAACCAGAAGGACAAAGGTATGTCCCATGATCACCGACTCGGACATTAGCCACCAATGAAGCTCATCCTTGCAAGAGTTGGTTATCAGAACTGGATGATTCATTGGTAAGTCCTGAAACGTCCACTGTGTGAATAGCAGCCACTGAAGAATGCGCATGTGAGATCTCGCCAGGGGTATTGCAATGATAGCTGCTGCCATGGTGCCCAGCAACTTGAGAATCTGTGATGCCGGTGCTTTGTATTTTGAAAGCAGATCTATAATCTGTTGTCGTAGGGTAAGCACTCTTTCTGAAGGAAGATTTAAAGACATGTTGACTGTGTCTAAGTCTGCTCTTACAAACACTGTATGCTGTGACGGCAATAAAGCAGACTTTTCTGAATTTATCGTAATGCCCAGTTGGAAACACAGATCTAAGGCAGTGTCCCTTGCCCGAATAAGCTGATGCCTGGTGGGTACGGTGAGGAGCCAGTCATCCAAATATGGAAACACCCGGATTCCTTGATGTCTCAAGTGAGCCATGAGCAATGCCATACATGTGGTGAACACTCTGGGGGCTGTAGTGAGACCGAAGGGCAGGGCTGAATGGCTCCCAGCCTGAAGCGCAGGTGATCCCTGGATAGCCTGACCATTTTGATATGGTAGTACGCATCCTGAAGATCTATTGAGCACATCCAATTGCCTTTCCCTAGGAACGGAAGTACAGACTGAAACATAACCATCCGGAACTTTGTCTTTTCTACATACTTGTTGAGTCTGCTGAGGTCCAAAATTGGTCTCCAGTCCCCTGTTTTCTTTGGCACCAAAAAGAACCTTGAGTAAGTTCTGGATCCTTGCTGGTCTGCCGGGACTGATTGGATGACTCTTTTTTCTAACAGTTTTTAAACCTCTACTGTTGCAACATCCCATAGACTGGGTGGAATGTCCAGGATTCCTTTTGTTGGTCTGTGTTGGGGATGAAATAGCCTCTGGATATGATGTTTTGTACCAATCTGTCTTTTGAAATTTTTAGCCAGGCGCCTAGTACAAAGATAAATGTCCCCTGACTGCCTCCAGAGCAGGACAGTCGGGCCTCTTTCAGAAGCGCTGGTAGGGCTTCCCAAGGAACTGATCCCTGTCGCCCTGGTTCTGTTGACCACCTCTGCCGCGTGGGCGTCGTCTTCCATCATTGTCCCCTCCTCTGCCCCTGTAGAAGGCTTTACCTTGTGAGTTCGGAAAGGCTCCTTGGGCTTTGCGGAACCAAATTTTTCCTCCCTGTTGACCTTTAAGGTAAGGTCTAGTAGGGGTGGAAAGACAGACTCCTACGGGAGACAGAGTCTTTCCTTCTTGCTCACATCTGGTGAGGGTCTCTTTAACTTTTGGTCCAAAGAGGGAAGTACCATCAAAAGGGGCATTCACAAATGACTTGAAAGGTTCCGCAAAGGAACATAAGCGAATCCAGGAATGCCGCCGCACAGCAATTCCTGTACCCGCTGCCCTACTTGTCCCATCAGCTGCATAAGATAAGAGTCGCATGAAGAGCTAACGATAAAATTGAGGGTAGCAAGCTGAGACGTCACTTTGTTCGCCACTGTATCGGCTACTGCACCCTGGAGAGTATCTCCTAGCTCTTTCAGGAGATCTCTCTGAAGCTTTGTGAAGTGGGTTAAACAGTTCAAGGACCGAAGAGCAAAGGTTGTATAACTGAACATGTACTTGCCGTATCTGTCCATGATCCTACATTCCTATTAGGAGGATGGACAGACGTAGAGGTCTCCAACATCTCTTTCTTCGTGGCTGCCGGAACCACCATGGCATCAGCAGGTATAGGTTTGGATAAGAAGGTTTTGTTATGAGGAGCTAAAATGTATTTGTTGGGCCTCCTAGGAACAGGCTCCATAGTATCTGGGGACTCCCACGCCCTTTGAGATAAAAGGTCCATCAACTCATTGAAGGGCAGAGAAACCCAAGAGGTGGAGGGTTGAGACCCAAAAGCCTTCAGGAGCACTGATTCGTTCTCGGTAGGGTTAAGGGGCTGCCAGTCACCCCCTCTCCTTAAGGATCGCTAGGATATCCACAAAGGAGATATCGTCAGTGGGGGACCCCTCCGATTCCTCCAAATCAGTGTCATATGTGATGGATTCCTGAGGGCAATCTAAATGTCTCCTCTTACATAACCTCTTCAGAGGAACCTCCTCAGTGGGAACTTCTGGGGAGATCTCGGAAGAGCAGGGTTCCCCAAATGGGGCACCCTGAGGCTCCGGGTCCTTACGCTTAAGGTGGGTCTGCAGTGACAGAGAAGATTCCAGCGCTTTCCGGGAGGAGGTAGCCATTTCAGAGGTTGTGGTTGTCTGGGGTGACAAAACCCTCCTCATGGCATCGAAGGCAATACGGCTCCGGTGCGAGGAAGCATCTGGGTCCGAAGACACTGATGACTCCTCCCACACCAAAACTGCCAGCTCTGAAACAGAGGTACGCGCCGAGGCCCCAAGGGGAAGAGTCGGAACCGACACATCGTTTTGACTCCCCTCCCCGAAGCCGACTGGAGAGTGTCAGCTCCCAGAGTCCACCGCCAGAGAAGAGGACATCAGGGTTGTCAGTGCCGATAGGTCCGAAGTGAGTGTCAGAAACGACAGTTCCACAAATGACTGAATAGCTCCCTCTGGCTCCGATGTCTCTATTCGAGTCGGAGGAGGAGGAGCAGAAATTACAGGAGATGACTTTGTCAGTTCCAAAGCTGCCTGAGTCGAAGTCGACAGAATTTTAGCCAGCACTGCATTCTGTAATGGATTCTGTAACAATCTCTGTACCACACGATCCACATCCGAATCTTAAAGTCTGGAAGCCCAAGAGGAAGCTACAGAAGGAACCGGTGAGCCCAGAATCGGAGATCTCAAGGTAGGAGTTACCGGTTCCAAGACTGGGGACCGGCTCCTACCAACTACATGTATAAGCGGCTCCGATGACAGTGGAGGCGATACAGGAACCTTCTTAGAAGCCTTCAGAACCAAAGAGCCCTTCGGATCTGAACTTGCAGAAGACGCCGAAGATGAAGGTTTTGGTTTTCCCGGAGCAGTATCCAAGTCTGACTGGAATGCAGACTTAATCAAACCACTTTCAACCAACTTTCTTTTCCTTTCTGCCAAACCCCTGCCACTGAAACCATGGCAAATGGAACAAACCTCTTGGAGATGAACCTCTCCCAAACAGTAAACACAGGTGGTGTGGCCATCTATGATAGACATTTTTGATTACCCTTGGGGCACTTTCGTGATAGACATTTTTTGATTACCTTTGGAGCACTTTCTAACCCTGACTTGGCCTTTTCAGACATTGTAACAGTAAACAATCCTAACAGCAATCCAAATAGAAACACTAACAACAAAGTCTCAACTTTTGAAGGTTAGCAGCAAAAAAACAAATTAAGCCAAACAGGCTACAAATATAATTAAGGAAAGCCTAACTCGGCTGTAGCTGTAAAAACAAAAATAAGCCTAACCGGCTGCAGTTAAAACAACTAAAAGGAGCCTAATTCAGCTGTAAGGGATGGAGATAAAATAAGCCTAACCAGCTACAGAAACCTAAAGAAACCAACAGGGCCAACGCCCAAAAACGAGAACACAAAGTTCTTGTTATTCTTTAACTATACAGCAGAAAAAAACACAAGAAAGGATAGGCTATCCTTGCTGATACTTTTGAAATCTAAACAAAGAGAAAATTTAGCAAAGGTCCAAGAAAAAGGAAAACACTTATCTCACAAATACAGCCTGAGCTGTAGAAAACGCATGATCTGTTGCAGCGGCAAACCAGATCTGGGGAAGGTAGAGGTGCATTGTGGGATATGGTTTCGACCTCGAGCTTTGCAAATTGGCCAACTCAGAGCAGAGGATCGGCTCCGAACCCATCAGGAAGAATGAAGGTGAGAGTGAACAACTTCACATCTGTTAACATTTTTGGAATTAATTCTAGTTTAAATGTAGCCAGCATTCCATAACATAACTTTCAAGAAGAATATACTGCTGTTTTCCCAACTGCTGAATGCATCAGTGTCTAAGACAGTCCCCATGCTTTTGGAGCATGTCTCCTTTTCTGTTAGGTGCAGCCTTTTTCCCCTCAAAGTAGTCTCATGCCAAAGGTATTCGGTAACACAAAATCAAAGCTGCACAGACTAGAAACTCTCTTCTTGCATCCTCTTTGACTATATTATGCTGTGAGTGCTCAAATTAAAAGTTCATATTTCTGTAAATCTGTTTTGTGAATTCTGGATTTACTGTAAATTGTCTTGTAACTGGAGCTTTTCTCACTGGGTCTCCACTGAAAATGGGCCACTGACCTGGTTAACAAATGTCAATAAAGAAATAAAATAAATAAAAAGTAGAGAAACGTCTTTTCATAAATGAAAATAATCAGCTGTGCCAAAGTAACTAGAGACATCAAATAGCAAGACTCCCCTTAGATAAAACTCTGTTCAGAAGAAAAAAATACAAAGAAAAAAATTATTATGGATGTAAAAAGACTACAGCACTCACAAAATTTAAAGCTAATTTGTTCAGACTGCAGCCCCGCAATCAGAATCTGACCCCTAGACCCATTCTGCCTAGCCACCACCCAATCTGGGGAAAACAAGACTGCAGTTTTACACACACAGCAGTTCTCCATTACTGATTCAGCCTTCTGCATCCAGGTAACATCATACTTAAAACTGTGAGGTTCTCCAATACCCTTGTGTGTGTATATGTGTGAGGAAGGGCGCTAACTGATGTACATTTGAACTCTGAAGCTGTAACGTGGGTCTTGTATCCACTTAAGCCATCTATCATATGAACAAATGCACACCAGAGCGCTGTTGTAAGGCTGTGCCTATCATAAGAACAGTGCAGAACCAGAGTCCTGTTACACCCATCATAAAAACAATGCAAACCAGAGTCCTGTTACACCTATCATAAGAACAGTGCACACCAGAGTGCTGCTGTCAGGCTGCACCTATCATAGAAGAAGTGCACACCAGAGTCCTATTACACCTATCATAAGAACAGTGCACACCAGAGTCTTGTTACACCTATCATAAAGAACAGTGCACATCAGAGTGCTACTGTCAGGCTGCATCTATGATAAGAGCAGTGCACACCAGAATCCTGTTACACCTATCATAAGAACAGTGCACACCAGAGTCCTGTTACACCTATCATAAGAACAGTGCACACCAGAGTGCTGCTGTCAGGCTGCACCTATCATAGGAGCAGTGCACACCAGAATCCTGTTATACCTATCATAAGAACAGTGCACACCAGAGTCCTGTTACACCTATCATAAGAACAGTGCACACCAGAGTGCTGCTGTCAGGCTGCATCTATCATAAGAGCAGTGCACACCACAGTCATGTTACACCTATCATAAGAACAGTGCACACCAGAGTGCTGCTGCCCTGCTGCACCTATCATAAGAACAGTGCACACCAGAGTCCTTGTTACACCTATCATAAGAACAGTGCACACCAGAGTGCTGCTGTCCTGCTATCGCTATCATAAGTGCACACCAGAGTCCTGCTACACCTATCATAAGAGCAGTGCCTACCAGAGAACTGCTGTCCAGCCGCTCCTATCAGAAGAACACTGCACACCACAGTGCTGCTGTTGTAAGAACAGTTCACACCACAGTGTTGCTGTCCTGTTGCGCCTATCATAAAAACATTGCACGCCAAAGTACTAGTGTAATACTGTTGACAGAGGTCTGGAGTGAACTCTGTAGCTATGAAGTGGAAACAACTTGGTTACATGCATAATAGTTACTTTTTTAAAAAAAAGGTTATTCCTCCAACACTGGCTTATTACGTGAAGTTCAAATTTGAACTGTGGAGCTGTGAGCCAAAAACTGCTGTTGGACAGTCTACTCACATGGACAACAAGTTTTAGCATCTCCTTCTGTTCTGTCAAAATGAGTACTTGAGATGGAGTTTAGGACTGAATCCTACATCTTTGGGATGGCCGTTTATTACAGTATTGAAATATCAAACAAACTTGAGACACCAGCTTACAAAACCTTCTCTGAGAAGCAAGGGTGAACAATGTTTTATATGAATGTCAGTGGCTGGAAAACATGACAGGAGTTAACACAAGAACAAAACGCTGCAAGAAAATGCAATGTCTGGCTAAAGGGCAGCAGCTTAAATAGAATTCCTCTCTCTATCAATGCATAATTACCAATATAAATAAATACTTACATTGACTGGAATTAATTCCTCTAAAAGTCAGACGTAAAACAGCTACAAGACTTCACAGCAAACCATAGAACCGTCAGCTCAGAAACCTACCAGGCTAAATTTAGCATGAAAGGGTCACAGCAGACTTAAACAAAGAGCCCACACACTGACACATAACTTGATCTACTGTAACAGGGAATGACTCCTCTATTAAGAGTCTCATGGACATGTATTAATCAGTAATTTTCTATTGGAAATTCTTAATCACTGAGCAGTAATAGCAAACCAGATATCAAATGCAGCTGTAGTAACAATGAACAGTGTTTCTTATTAGAAAGATTAGAGAAACAATAATGTCATGATAAAGCTGAGCTAGAAATGCTTGCACGTGTATCCTTTATAAAAATAAACTGTCTCAAGCAGCATTTCTGGAAAAAAAAACATGACCAGATAAGTATGCAATGTAGAACCATACCCTTCCCATTCAAGGAAGAAAAAGATAAAATTATTTTGTCCCTAGCAGCATTATATAAAACAGAAGCACCGGACTGTATCCTTTAAGTAGAAATACCTTATGTCCAGTTGCAATCCTTGTCAGTTATGTGGAAAATGAACTGTACTGATCCAACTGTCATGCTTTGCTTGCTTGCTTGTTATTCTTCCTCATAGATCCAGTGCTTGTACAGTGTTGTATCAAGACAGTTATCAGAACACAAAAGGAATTCTACACTAGTGCAACTACCATCCTACAAACATAAACCACTATTTAGAGTGTAGGACTGAATCTAGGCGCTGTAATCCTGAGACTTCATCCACCAGACCATCTTACCACATGGCAGCTATAATGTCCAGCTTAAAACATATACTAGTTTCAGTGGGTTAATTCTGGTTGTGTAAATCGTTCTTTGTTGCGCAAACATTTTGTTTCTGTTTTCATGTTTAAAGGAATTTCCACAGTTCTCAAGAAAGTAATTCAGTTTATTTTACTTCTCTCTCTTTTTTGTTATAGCTTCTACAGATTATTATCAGGATAATGTCTGTAAATGAAAGAAGACAAGGAGTAATTCAGAAAGCAGTAAGTTCCTGGTCTGATGTGTATTTTAGCAATGTAAAGGAGTACTAATTTTGATGTAAACTGTACAGAAATTATAATCATACATAAAGGGTGCAATATAAAGCATTACAACATCATAACACATGCAGCTAAACTTGACAAGTCTTATAAGCAAAACTGTGGACCAGTAGAATGAAAGCCGGGAGAAAAAGTATCAGCAGACAGCGGTCTTTTTAAAACACAAGTCACAGTTCTGAATCAGCAACCAGAATTAGTTACCTGATAAGAAAAGGATGTTGTTTTCAAACTAGGATTTTATCAAAGATGGTATAAAATATTTACAGATATATAGAAGTAAACTGCCAATGGGAGGCAGAAAAAATGACACAGGTTGAAAACTGAGCCTCTCTGTATTGCACACCTACAAAACAAGGGAGGACCTGCATCAAACAGAGATGATCTCTGTAATACTCTTGAAACCTTTCAGCTTGGAACTTAATGAGGGCACTGTTGTTGTCAGTGTCTATGGCAGCATTTAGTTGAGTGCTTACAAGATCTTATATGGTGGCAGAATTTATGGTTCTTTATTAAGTGATGAGCAATATAATTAGGTAGGCCATGAACAACTGACAATGTTGAAGAAAAAAGAAACTTTGCAGTATCAGAATTACTGCTACCCTCCTCTATTATGGAGAAAAATGAATTTGTGAGTTTAATAACTACCTCAAAGCTCCAAGAATTAATCAATATGAAATTACATGGCAGAAGCCCTGAAATGGAGTAAGTCATGGATGAGGTCACTGGAATGAACAACTTCATAAGACTGGAGTTATGGACACCTCAAAATATTTCTTGAAGCAGTAGTAGAGCATGATGATACAATTAACTTCAGTCAAGATTTGTGGCTGAACAGTGTAGCCATAGTAGAGATCTAGAATGCTGCATGAAAAGATAGCACCTTTGCCTTTGTTGCTTATAAAAGATTTTACCACCCTAGATTATACCTTTTAGTTAAATTGTTTGGCATTTTATTCTTATTAATAAACAGTTACCAGATTTAAAGGTTGAACTGCAGAGAAGGAATTGTTTTAAGTCAACAAACTACAAACATACCAATTCATTCAAAAGCTGAACATGCTGGATAAGCATTTGATTATAAATATTTTCTTTCCTTAGCCATGAGCATAAGTCCTACAGAGACAGTGCACTAAACAAAATGCTGCAGAGTGACAGTAACACTTGCACAGCAATGTGAAGACATCCACGATGCCATAATAAAAATATGAGTTTTGGAATTCCACTGTGAAGTGATCCTCAAAAGTGGCTCCTGATACCATGCTGCTCCAGCTCATTTATAAGTAACAGTGTCCTGAAGAGAAGCATTTACACATCATGAGCTTCTCAATTTATACAATCAGCCTTCTTCACAGGTGCACTTAAATCTGGCAGAAAATACTCGTTTACTCACATTTTATGCTAAAGGAAACATACAGCATAAATGATATACAGCAACACTGCCCAGTGGAGTGAAAGGGAAGGTAATGAGTAGCTGCAATGTACATAGATTAAACAGAGTGAAGTAAAAACGCATACTGGAAGAAGGGACAAGTGTGCGTGGTTTGCAAGGTTGGACAGGCTACAGGGGCACTGTATGACAAGCACACAAAGCCACTACAAAGGTGGAAAGTTACTACAATAACATTTCAAAAAAAAAGGGGGGGGGGTGAAGAGAGAAAAGAAGATTATTAGTATAAGTGGAATAAATGCAGACAGACAGCAGAACTGTGGAGTAAAAATACATTGTCGTATTATGGGACCACAAATCCCCATGCACACATATAAGTTAAGTGCACTCACTGCTTTTCCTGGATAATTACATTATTTTCTGATAAAGTTTCAGTTTTTCAAGTTGGCAAACACTTTACAATTTTTTGGCAAATAGCAGACATAATTTCCTTTGTTGAGAGTTCTCTTTTTTAATAGCTGTCTTTACAATACATGTGCAGATTTTTATATTTTTGTGTTATTTCCCGATTTCAAAATGTCTTCAACAAAGTTATTTGGAAAGAAGAGTGAAGTAAAGTGGCTGCAGAGTGGGAGAAAATCTACAACAGCAACATTATGCAAGTTATTGAAATGTTGTCCTTCTGGGATGTAAGGGTGATTGAGACCACTGTCTGTGGTTGGAAGGGAGAAAGAGGAAACATCAAAGAATTGGGAGGGTAGGACCTTAAGTGAATGTAGATAAGTAAGGGAGGTGCTGCAGATTCAGTTTAGGCAGGAGTAGACTGGGAAAGCAAATGTGGGGAGAGCCAGAAGAGCCAAGGATGTCAGTATAACTCTTCTGTGTTATCTACAGCAGTACGGCAGATTTGAAATTTGACTATAATGTATGATGATACATATACAAGCATGTTTTTTTTTCTTTCCTTTCATGATCTGTATTTTAGAAGTGGATCATAAAATGATCAGAAAAGTTTAGGGAAATATTTAAGATGACTTTTTGGTATCACAGCCTATTTTGTGAAGCTCTTATTCCTTACTTTTCTCATTCATAAGAAATCAAGCTTTGTTTTCAAAGATGCACATCCTGGAGTACTTTGTATAACCTGGTCAACTACTAGTACAGAAATAGAGTATCTGTGCAAAATTAAATAAATGACAAATCTCACCACTGATAAGCAAGATACACTGCAAATTTCTGAATATCTGATGGTAAAACTGTTTGACAAACTTGTGAAGAAAACTATTAGGGTAATAATATACTGGATGCCATCTTACCAAACAACCCCTGTTTGTTCAGCCTTGACCAGTATGCCCTTTCATGCAAAATCAGACCATAACACAGTATTATCCACCAAAACCAAGATCATCTTCTGAGCAATACTGCCACATTCAGGAACCTCACAAAATGTACCTCAAAAAGTAAAGCCCTTTGCAACACAAAGTGGGATTATGCCCAATTAACCCTAACATAACAGCGAGAGACAAGATCAAACAACTTAATATCCTTGATTACAAATCAGCAATCATGTCTCTAAGTGATGTAAATAAGCTGGTGATTCAAAATGGAATTATAAAATATATAAAACATAAAAATAAAAAGTTATCAAAATAGAGGATTTCTTTTTGCTTCAAAATAGGCACAATCAGGCAGATAGTTTGATTTCATAATGAAGTCTGATCTTGCCATCAAATCAGAAGATTGTTATACAAGGAAAATTAGAGGCGATTCCAACTCTGCAGTGCTATTGAAGTGAATGACATGGTATATTCTAAACCACAAGATGTCACCAGCATCCTTATAAGTTCTGATCTTTTACACATACCTACTTCACTACCACACCATATGGATGAATCAATGAAAATAAACTGGGCTCAAGTCCGACTGGCCCTGCCTCGGGTATAAAACACCACCTCTGCAATCCCAGACAATATGCATCCAGTTGTTTTCATGCTACTGTAAGAAAAAGTTCTGAATGTCACCTGCACATCTTGTAGGTTCAAAGGTAAAGTTAGTAACCATTATAAGCCTTGCCAGTTTCCCTTTATATACTCATATTAACTTATCCCATTTGGTTAGAGATTGGCCTTACCCCTCCCATGATCGATAATCATATATTACCCCTAATGAGAACTGGGTTCATACTACAGATAATTTGACGGGACTCATGCATGAGAAAAAGCATTTAGGAGCTTACTATGTCTATTAGTTGTACAGGGGTAAGTTTTCTTTTTCCTATCCATAGAGCCAAGCTACACTTGAATATGGACAGGGATAAACTTGTTTTATGTGGATGGGGAGTCTGTACAAGAGAAGAAGTATTCTCTGCAAGATACACCTGTCCCTCCAAACCATTCTCTTTATGTTGCAGAAGATCTTACTTTATTTTATTTATTGATTATTTTACATTTGTTGACCGGGAAAAGTCCAACTGAGCTACAAAATAGCCCTTTTTCAGTGGAGGCCTGGGGAGAAAAGCTCCAGGAACATTGTACAATACAACAAAAACAATTACAGATACAACATTATGCAAGTCTGGAATATTTAAACATTATCATTAGTAATGCAGACTATGTGAGAAAATGAAATAGAAATATTATTACAGTCTTATTGTACTATATAGATATTGGGCACTTTTAAGAGGTGATTTAGGGGAGGGATATACGGAGGGAGAGGTTAAACTGAGGCATAAATAACGTAAGTTAGAAAGAGGCAGATAGGCATTGTCAGGAGGAATAGATGTGTTAGTATCGAAGGGAGTAGAGTAAAGTTTGGGGTAGTTAGTTTATGGTTACTTAATTTGCCTCCTCAAGCTTTGGCCTTGGCATGTGGCTACAATGACTGCTATCCATAAGGATGGATCCACATCCAATCTGGGGAACTTACTCAGTCTTACCTGTATAATTTAAAAAGTTTGGAAAAGATACTGATGGAATTGATTCACAAAGATATGAACAATTTACTACTCCTGGGCATAAAGTAGTAGTTTTCTGAAAGTATGACTTTGCAAATGGTGAGTCTGAAAACAAACAATAAAATATATTTTTTTTTTTTTTTTGCACCATCCCCCAATGTGTGGGACAAGCCCCCAGCCCCTCAAAACTATACATCCCAACACCACTGTATGACGATAGTGGAGGAAAGGGGAAAAAAGTAAAAGCGTACCACTGGTTGGCATAATACCATGCATACAGATTAAACATCTTCACAGTGAAGATACACGACAGTAGAGTCAGCAATGACTAGTACCTATGCCAAACTACAAAATAAACTGGACAATTAAATCTTGTTACTCACACTGACCCCAGTCTCTCTCATTAAAAACATAAAATTACATTTTGTGATAAATATCTGAAACACATTGATTTTTAAAGAACACAGCTTCATTCCGTCATATCTAAAAACACTAATTATCTGGCATAAAAACATATGTACCCAACATTGCAGTCATCCACAACCTATGGTGAAGAACTGATACTCACAAGCAAACACCATATAGCATCTGACAGTGACAGTTCTTTGTAGGCAAAATTTCAAAGAAAGTAACACCATTTTGATTCACTCATCTTTTGTGTTATTTGCTTCCACATACAGTTTTGGATCTTCCACCCTGGTTTTCCTATCATTGTTCTAGAAAACATATCTCTACTATAATCCCTACAACTGTTATGAGCTGCCAAGAAATTAAATTTCAGTTTGAATTCCTCACTTCAGTCATTTCTACAAGTAACTTTTCCCCTTGTCATAACAAGGAATTTCACTTATTCCAACCCTTCCAGTACTATAATTCATGGCATTTTAATTTCACAGAAACTCCTAGCGACATCCCATCTTTCTGACATATAAAAAAATAAGGTGCAACACTTATAACCTCCCCACATTTTCCTCCCTACACAACACTCACCTCTTAATGGGGTTAAAGCAACCTGGTTGGCAGGGGCGGCTCGTGCTATAGGACTGCAGAACTGCAGCCCCCCCCTCATCTGTAAAACGAAATGTCCCCCCACTGTACAAAATGAAAATAAAATAAAATAAATAATGTCTCGGAACTCCTGCATGCGTGCTGAGTTTCTGACTGCTGTGTTAGGCAGTCCAGAACTCCACACACGTGTGCTGAGTTCCTGAATACCAGACTGCTCAGTTAGGCAGTCCAGATAGGGAAAGAAGGGAACTCCTCCCTGCCAGACCAGAGGTCTGTGCGGTGAAGATCGCACAGACCGGAAGCACACCGGACTGCATCACCTACAGGCTGGAGGCTCCAGCCTACTCACATCTCACGGGGAAACCCAGAAATAGCCTGCGCGGGCTGTGGACTTAGCTTGCAGAGGTGAGCGGGCTACACAGGACTGTGGACTTAGCTTGCAGAGGTGATCGGGCTACGGAGGACTTAAGGCAGGCTGCGACAGATGCACGGGCTGTGGACTCAGAGTTATGGAGGTGATCGGGCTGCTACATAAGGAAGGTAGGGTGTTGCAGAGGACAGGTAGGGGTGTGTGTGTGTGTGTGTGTGTGTGTGTGTGTGTGTGTGTGTGTGTGTGTGTGTGTGTGTGTGTGAAATGCCCCAGTTGCTACATGGTGGTGGGTAGAGAATAAGGCTTGAACCCTGTACCTTGGGCCCAACTGGCAAGAGCCTGAATTCCCTACCCACCACCATTTGTAAAACATTTGCAGATTTTTGCCTCATATTTTTCTGCTCTGTTCCTCATAAAATCTGTGGTTTCTGTATTTTTGTTACTTAACACAGCCAGTAGTGCAATGGTAGCATTGTTGTCTGACAGCTACAGGTTGTCTGGTTTTATTCTTGACTGGGGTGCCTTCTGTGTGGAGTCTGCATGTCCTCCCTGTGTTTGTGTGGGTTTGCTCTAGTGTCCTCAATGGATATTTGTCCCTATTTTTTGGAATGTATTCCCCCATTACTGGCTTCGTCCAGGTTTTTTGTGTCAAGGTTGAGAGCTATGGTGATAACTGAATTCATTGAATATGTTTGGGGGCTGTATTCCAGCATCATTGGCTTTGTTCAGATGTTTTGTGCTAAGATGTTGACGGCTATGGTGAGAACTGAATTCACTAAATGGTAGCCATTTAAGTTTCAGTCTTCCTTTCTTTCATAAAACAGATGATTTGGCATAGTGGTATGTTGCTTTGACTGTTTTGCACAGGGTCCTGGATTCAATACTTGGCAGTGAAATATATGGTGGTAACACAGCATTTTATTCTAACATCTTTCCAATATTATACAAGCAATGTTTAAAATGTGTCCCTGTTTTTTGGTCTTTTGCCCCCCCCAATTTTGGATTTTTCCAAATTTCTTGTGCTGCAAATTTCATAGATTCAGCTGAGTGTCAAGTAGATTTTACAAAAAGCTGAGAGCTGCAGGGGAACAAAAGTTTAGTGCTGCTTATGCTGAGTCTGCTTGTGTTGTTAATAGCACAATAGGTAGTGTACTTGTTTTTGATGAAGAAGGCTGTGGGTTCTACTCCCACAGTAGGTAGATGCATTGCTGATACTGTACTGTATTGTAAAGGGGGTGTTTGCTGCAGTCCTTTTTGGTGAAGATACCTAGTAACTATGAACCTGTTATCAGTTTGCCATCCATTCCCTATTGCAATATTACTAGCTTATCATTTTTTTAATGCAACTTAGGCAATTTATTCCTCAAGGGCAACATGCACTTGTAGATGAAACAATGAAATATAAAGTTGTTTGCTAGCAGCAACCTCTTCATTAGTTACAAATTTCTTTAATGTGGAATTATTTAGATGACTTTTACTTCTTCAGAGATTGTGCATATTTACTGATACTGGTGGACTGTAGAAGTTTGAGTAGACTTTTATGATAGAAATGTTCTGAATCGGGCAGTTTTGTCATTATTGGTGCATGCATTTTGTTTCATTGTTTACTGGAAAAATGTTCAAAACAAATTTCAAACGCCCTCTAACAACTGTACTATATTGTACAAGGAATATAGTTTAATACAATCAGGAAGGTGCATCAAAGACCACATGTATGTTTCATGTCCAAGGGGCCCATGATTTGAAAACAGCCCAAAGTTAATCTTTATCTGCCACTGGCAAAATGTACTTTCTTTGAATGTGGGTTTCAATGCTGTTTCAATGAATGTGAGTTTCAAGGGCAGAGAAATTTTAATGCTAAGTCTGTTTTCATTGTGAGATTGCATTGCTTTATTTAGCAAATGTCTTAGTGTTTATGCTGTAAAATGCAAAA
Source organism: Protopterus annectens (assembly GCF_019279795.1). Taxonomy (NCBI): domain Eukaryota; kingdom Metazoa; phylum Chordata; order Ceratodontiformes; family Protopteridae; genus Protopterus; species Protopterus annectens. The sequence goes on from NC_056735.1 coordinate 1,049,397,374, forward strand.
TAATACTTTCAAATGAAGTCCAAATCATCGTAGAAGTAAAGCAGTATGCACATTAGAGTTTAAGGTAAAAGGGGTGAAATAGCCAAGTAATGGTTCATTGGAATGGCTGCAGGGAGGCTCCATTCGACCATGATCTTGTGAGGGGGAAGGGCGGCAAACTCAGACAGCCCTGGCTGAACTATACCTCTCAACTGTCCAGATTTTCACAGAATGAATAGATTTTTGCTTCTTATTTTTGGTTTGTTCCTCACAAAATTGTGGTTTTCTGGCAAATCATTTAGGAATTAAGTCATTAAATAATGACCGACACTGAGTTTCAGACTTCATAACCTTCAGAAAAATGCATGCTAAAGCAAGACCTGTTATTCTATCAACTGTCTCAGTTTATACAACAATTTATAGTACTGTTTATATGTTCCGCCAGTATATTTGGCCTTGTCCATATTTCCTGCATTAACAGGTTTGAGAGGTACATGCAAATAAATTGCTTTATAGAATTAGGCATATCCAAAAATCTCAACTGTCCCCGATTTTGGCTCAAAATGTTGCTCTTCCCCAAATAATCCCGCCACAAAATGGCAATTTTGGAAGAAAACATGGAGGGCCTACAATTAAGAAATAACTGTAATAATCAGAGTTATAGATTACTTTTATTTCAGAAATGCATGTAGATTCTTTTATTTTGTCAACTGCTCAAGTTAGCTGTACTAATATTAAAAAAGTGTCCCTTCTTTGACAGGTTCCCAGCTGTATTGTGTGGCTATGTGCAGAGCTGGAATCTATTTCAAACGGTTAAGTACATATGTTGACACTTTATACACTTGCCTATTATTTATAGTGGTGCTGTATTGTTTCTGTTTCTGTCTCTTGTGTCTCCACTGTTTTTTCCACCCACCCTCCCTGCTTTGAAACTGCCCACCCCCTCTTGTAAGTTTGTATCTGGATACTCCTTCTGGGCCTATCTCATATGCTCAGTCAACTGAGTGCAGTGAGATCATAAGCACTCCTACTGTGTACAAAGAGAACATTTGAGAAGGACAATCCCTGTAGCCTCTTAATCCTTGTGTGTTCCCTCCCTCAAAAAAAATAAATAATATATATATATATATATATATATATACATATATATATATATATATACACACACACACACATATATATATATATAAATATATATATATATATATATATATATATATATTCAGCTGCTCTTACTATAACTGTCTTAGTTGCTGTTCTGCGGGCTGTTATCTGTTCAGTTGTTCTTACTCTGCACTTATTACTGCTTGTTAGTAGCCTTCGAACTTAATGCCTTCTGCACTTGTTTTTTAGTCATTTGTTAATTTAATTGTATTTAAACTGTATTTGCCGTAATATTGATATACGTGTGCTAGCCTGCACTGCATTTGAATTGTATTTACTGCTGTTTTAGCTGCTTTTCTGTTAAAAAAAAAAAATCCTAGCTTGTTTCCTGCCTTTCCTGTAACTTGTCTAGTCCAGATACAGACTTGCTGTATCCAGGACTGTTTGTAAGCTCCTGAGCCCCCCAGCCTTTCTATGTTGGAGGGAAGCCTTCTTGCTTATCAGTTGGAGTGGTAAGCACTAGGTAGCCTATCTACCAAAGGAGGAGAGGTTTCTGGCCCAGAAATTATACTTTATTGGCCGTTTGGGAAGCTCTTCCATCTCTTTCAACCTTCTGATTCAAAAGCCTGTGTTTGTGCTTGTTTCCTGCCTTTCCTGTTACTAGTCTAGTCCAGGTACAGATTTGCTGTATCCAGGACACTTTGTAAGCTTCTGAGCCCCCCCCCCCCAAGCCTTTCTGTGTTGGAGGGAAGCCTACTAGCTTATCAGTGGGAGTGGTAAGCATCAGGTAGCCTATCTACCATGGGAAGAGTGGGTTTTGGCCCATAATTTGTAGTTTATTGGCCGTTTAGGCAGTTTTGCATCTCTTTCAACTTGCTGGCTTAAAAGCCTGCGTTTGCGCTTGTTCCCTACCTTTTCTGTAACTAGTCTAGTCCACGTACAGCTTTGCTGTATCCAGGACTCTTTGTAAGCTTTTGAGCCCCCCAAGCCTTTCTGTGTTGGAGGGATGCCTTCTAGCTTATCAGTGGGAGTGGTAAGCACTAAGTAGCCTATCTACCACAAGAGGAGTGGTTCTGGCCCAGAAATTGTAGATTTTTGGCCATTTGGGCAGTTTTTTTTTTCCATCTCTCTCAACTTTCTGGTTTTAAAGCCTGTGTTTGTGCTTGATCCCCACCTTTCTCGTAACTAGTCTAGTCCAGGAACAGATTTGCTGTATCCAGGACTGTTTGTAAGCTTCTGAGCCCCCCAAGCCCTTGTGTTGGAGTGTAGCCTTCTAGCTTATCCGTGGGAGTGGTAAGTACTAGGTAGCCTGTCTACCAAAAGAGCAGTGGTTTCTGGCCCAGGAATTGTAGTGTATTGACCATTCGGTAAGTTGTCCATCTCTTTCAACCTTCTGGTTTAAAAGACCACATCTGCACTTGTTTCCCATCTTTCCTGTAGCTAACCTACTGGAAAGCAGTAGAAAGCCTTAAACTGATATAAGCCTTCTAGCTTAAAAGAGAGACTCTGGAGTGATTGAGTATCAGTTTTCTGTATTTTCTTGCTGTACTTAACTGTTTTCCGCCTAAACGCTGATTTTCCAGCACTTACTGTGATTTAAAAGCTTGTTTTTTTTCACATATTGTACTTATTTGACTGCCTGCACTTTTAAAAAGTTTTTGTTTAAATAAATTGTTTAACTGTTGTAGGCTACACACTAAAGTGCGATAGCCTTTTCTGATCACTTGTAGTCGTTTAAAGCTGTTTTAAGTGTACTTTTTACTGTTTTTGCCTCATCTTTTCAAAAAAATAAATAAACAAATGTCGTTTCCCGCCTTTCTAAGCTAGTATAGTCCAGTTTTCAGACTAGTGCTGAATTCAAGGCTGTGTTTCCAGCCCAGAAGTTAGTAGTTTAAAAAACGCGTTGCATGGTTTTGTGCGCCGGGCAGCACTGGTTAGCTAGGGTTAAATTATACTTGTCTCCACTAAGTCTCCTTCAGTTTTTCACTTGAAACTAGTCTAACTCTCAACCTAAGCACTCAAAAAGCATCCTACAGTCCAGCACTTGCTCAGACCTAATAGCAAGCACTAATATACCCCTACACTTGACTGCCCAGCAGGGCAAGGCTCTTTATCCACCCCTCACCAACCAAGCGACTGCAGCTCACCCTACTAGTCAGGCATGACCAAAGGACAACTTCAGGTGTACTCTCCAGTCCAGCTGGTGAATCTGAGTATCCTGAGGCAATGTTTCGATAGCCCTCTCCTCCTACCACAAAACACTAACATATGTGAGAGATGCAATTATACGGCCAAACTGGAGGCTAAGGTATCTCCACCCAAGACTGGAACAGTCAGTCATGAGGAGAAGGTTAACACTTGCACCACACCTCCAGCCTCACACAGACCTACTAAACTAGCACTGGCAAACGATACACATAAATACACTAAATCATATTCGGAGGCTCTAAATAAAAACCTGCAAAAGCATCAGAGAGCTCCAAAGCAGACACCCACAAAACCTGCACCTCCCGTCACAAACCAGACAACACATAAAACACAAAATCAATGTGCTGCACAATCACAGCCCTTATGGCGAAATAGCATACCTAACACACAGTCAGGCACACTGACGCCCCACTCACTAGGCTGGACAAGGAGAAGGTTACTGTTAGCTGCCTGTCAGGAGCCAGAATCCGCCACATAACACAAGCACTCAGGTCACTCCAGAACAAGTACAAATATGACTCTATCATTGTTCATGTTGGTGTGAAGGACCTGAGCCGTACCTCCCTGGACTACATGAAAAGAGACATGGAAGAGCTCTCTGATCATGTAACCCAGGCGGGTATGACCCTGACCCTGAGTAGCATCCTGACCTCACCAAGAATGATACCTCAGTATAAAGAAAAAATGATCAATTTCAACAAATGGCTAAGCTTCTGGTGTCATTCAAAGGGGATCCAGTGTCTGTCAGCCTGGGATGACATGCTCGACAAGCCGCGTTGCTTCGCAAGAGACGGCTTGCACCTGTCATCCCTTGGCTTTCGAATACTGGCTAAGGCTCTTGCTGCCCCCATAGTGCCTTTTTTAGGCAAGGCTCAAAATTCAAACCCACCTCCGTAAACAGCACAAGTAAAAAACTGAGGGTTATGCTACTCAACGCCAGGAGTTTAAATCTGAAAATGCATGCACTCGAAGCACTCCTGAGTATGGAGAACTTCGACATCTGTGCAGTAACTGAAACCTGGTTCAAGGCTCCAGAGAGCACTCCAGCACTACTGGGATACAACTCATACCACACATTTCGGCCACAGAACACGGACCGAAACACAAAAGGAGGGGGTGTATCCATATTCATCAAGGATACCCACACCTCCAGGTTAGTGGCGCAGCATGATACCTCTGAGATCATCCATGTGCAACTAACATCGGGTAAATCTGCAATGCAAATTGTGGCCTGCTACAGATCACTCTCCATGACCCAGGACCACCACTACGCCTTTCTGGAGATGCTGGAAAACATGAAGGTCCTATCGAACACCCTGATCTTGGGAGATTTCAATTACCCTACCATTAACTGGGAAAACTACTTACAAACTCCCAGGCTCAGCTTTTCCTGGAATTTATCAACTCAAATGCCTTGGATCAGCTGGCAAACTCCCCTACCAGAGGCCACAACATATTGGACCTGGTCATCACCAACATGGGAGACAGGTGCTCCGTACTGGAGGTCAACCAGTCACTGGTTAGATCAGACCATAAATTAATCACCATGGATGTCCACATCCCACCACCACCCCCAACCAATGAAACCACAGTGAAAAACTTTTCTAAAGCAAACTTCACCTTACTTAAGTCAGAGGTGGTAAGTTTCACAGCCCCCACGCTAAAGGATAACACTGCCCAAGATGCAGAATCCTTTACAATTGCACTTTATGAGCACCTACAAGGATGCATGGATCGTGCCATCCCAGGCAAAACCAAGACTCACTCCCCTAAGAGAAGGAAACCAGTCTGGTGGACCCCTGCCATAAACAGGTTATACAACAAAAGGAGGAAACTAGTTCACAAAAAAAGCAAATCCCAAGAAGGAAAGACATCCCTGATCAATATCAGTAAGAAACTAAGGTCCCTCATAAAATCATTCAAGGCTAACTTCGAAAGAAAAATAGCCAAGGACTCAAAAGATAACTACAAAGCCTTCTTTAGCTATGTCAAAAATCTAAGTGGCAACTCACAGATATGCTCTGAGATAGTTCAAAATAGCACAAAATATACTGAACCTACTGATATTGCCAACATACTGGCAGATAGATTCAGTGCAAACTTCAACTCCCTCGCACCTTCAAAAGGGCCCACAACAATACCGGAAAAGTGTAGTGTCCTGGAAATCACAGAAGCACAGGTGAAAACAGCCCTTTCAAAAGCCAAAAACACAGCATCAATGAGGCCAGATGGTGTCCCAGGCTGCGTCTTGCACAAACTACAGAACGAACTAACCCCCCACCTAAACACACTGTTCAACCTCAGCCTCTTCACAGGCTACGTGCCCATAGAATGGCACACAGCAATGGTTATTCTGCTCCACAAAGGAGGAGCCACAACTGACCCCGGTAACTATCGCCCCATAAGCCTGACTAGCCTGGTCTGCAAGGCTATGGAGCGCATCATCATAGAACTCATTAACAAAGACATTGGGAACCTCCAAACACTTGACCCGACCCAGTTCGGCTTTGTTAAGGGCAGATCATGCCTACTAAACCTGGTTGAATTCTTCGAGACAGTTACCAAGGCCATAGACGAGAGAAAGGTGGTTCACACAACCTACCTTGATCTCGCCAAGGCGTTCGATACCATTCCTCACTCAGGTATTATAGAAAAACTCACCAGCCTGAACATAAACCCCTACATCACAAGATGGGTTGCCAACTGGCTTACAGACAGAACTCACACGGTAAGAATAGCGGGCTCCAGGTCTGACTCTAAACCAGTCACAAGTGGTATTCTGCAAGGCTCAGTTCTGGGACCCCTACTGTTCGGCATATATTTCTCAGAAGTACAGGCAAACACAGGAGTACTATGGCTAACCAAGTTCGCCGATGACTGCAAACTGGGAGCCATAAATGACTCTCTGGCTGACACAGACATCCTCCAAAAAGGCCTTACTGAGACAGATACCTGATGTCAAAGTCATGGCCTCAAGCTAAATGCCAAAAAATGCATAGTCATCCCGTTTGGGAAAAACAAAACACCCACGAAATACCACATAGACAGCAGCTCCCTTAATACAGAAGTGGTAATAAGAGATCTGGGGACCCAGGTAGATAGTAATTTCTCCTTTGACAATCATATTGCCAAAGTAGTTAGGAAATCCTTCTATGTGGTCCATCTAATTAATAAGGGGTTCGCATCTAGAAACAAAGAGGTTATAGTGCCCCTCTACTCGACACTCATCAGACCCATCATAGAGTACAATGCCCCATTTGGGATGTACCTCACAAGACACTTCCAACAGCTTGAAAGAGCACAAAAGCACCTCACCTAGAGGATTTACTGGCCTCAAACATATGTCCTATGCAGCCCGACTGAAAAAAACTCCGGCTGTACTCAGTGGCATATCGCTTACTCAGAGGTGATCTCTGCCTGACTTACAAAGCCATGTCCAACTCAGAATTGATGGACATGCTCCACCTAAAGCAATCCATGTCACTGAGAGCCACGCGCTCTAGTGAGCTAAACCTCGCCACAACAATAAACAGCACATGCTGGAGGGATAGATTCCTGTCACAGAGACTCCCCATGCTTTGGAACAAAATTCCTAACTACATTAGGCAGAGACCCTCATGGACACTCTTTAAGAGAAGCCTTGACAAGCGGATGGGTAACAGAAAGTACACCCCTGGGATCACTTCATTGGCTCTGCTTGACAGAGGCTCAGTTAATTAATCAATGGGGCGGCGAAAGCCAACACATTCTGACTAGGCTTATAGATGTCCTCGTGCAGATAGCCTAGTACCTACCTATGAACCTATAGGACTGCAGCCTCCCCACCTGCAAAAAGAAACGTCCCCCCCACTATACAAAATGAAAATAAAAAAAAAAAATCATGTCTCGGAACTCCCGCATGCGTGCTGAGTTTCTGACTGCTGTGTTAGGCAGTTATGGAGGTGATCGGGCTGCTACATAAGGAAGGTAGGGTGTTGCAGAGGACAGGTGTGTGTGTGTGTGTGTGTGTGTGTGTGTGTGTGTGTGTGTGTGTGTGTGAAATGCCCCAGTTGCTACATGGTGGTGGGTAGAGAATAAGGCTTGAACCCTGTACCTTGGGCCCAACTGGCAAGAGCCTGAATTCCCTACCCACCACCATTTGTAAAACATTTGCAGATTTTTGCCTCATATTTTTCTGCTCTGTTCCTCACAAAATCTGTGGTTTCTGTATTTTTGTTACTTAACACATCCAGTAGTGCAGTGGTAGCATTGTTGTCTGACAGCTACAGGTTGTCTGGTTTTATTCTTGACTGGGGTGCCTTCTGTGTGGAGTCTGCATGTCCTCCCTGTGTTTGTGTGGGTTTGCTCTAGTGTCCTCAATGGATATTTGTCCCTATTTTTTGGACTGTATTCCCCCATTACTGGCTTCGTCCAGGTTTTTTGTGCCAAGGTTGAGAGCAATGGTGATAACTGAATTCACTGAATATGTTTGTGGGCTGTATTCCTCCATTATTGGCTTTGTTCAGATGTTTTGTGCTAAGATGTTGATGGCTATGGTGAGAATTGAATTCACTAAATGGTAGCCATTTAAGTTTCAGACTTCATTTCTTTCATAAAAGAGATGATTTGGCATAGTGGTATGGTGCTTTAACTGTTTTGCACAGGGTCCTGGATTCAATACTTGGCAGTGAAATGTATGGTGGTAACTCAGCATTTTATTCTAACATCTTTCCAATATTATACAAGCAATGTTTAAAATGTGTCCCTGTTTTTTGGTCTTTTGCCCCCTCCCCCCCAATTTCAGATTTTTCCAGATTTCTTGTGCTGCAAAGTTCAGAGACTCAGCTGAGTGTCAAGTAGATTTTAAAAAAAGCTGAGAGCTACAGGGGAACAAAAGTTTAGCGCTGCTTATGCTAAGTCTGATTGTGTTGTTAATAGCACAATAGGTAGTGTACTTGCTTTTGATGAAGAAGGCTGTGGGTTCTACTCCCACAGTAGGTATATGCATTGCTGATACTGTACTGTATTGTAAAGGGGTTCATAGTTTAGTTTTAGTACTAAGCTAACTGCCCTTGCAAGCCATTTTAAGCTTAGCCAATTATCCCTTGTGAGACTCAAACCCTGCACCTTGTGTTTCTAAGGCAAACACCTTAGCCATTAAGCCACCCTCCCACCCTGGGTTGGATGCGGCAGTCCTTTTTGGTGAAGATACCTAGTAACTATGAACCTGTTATCAGTTTGCCATTCATTCCCTATTGCAATATTACTAGCTTATCATTTTTTTAATGCAACTTATGCAATTTATTCCTCAAGGGCAACATGCACTTTATTTGTAGATGAAACAATGAAATATGAAGCTGTTTGCTAGCAGCAACCTCTTCATTAGTTACAAATTTCTTTAATGTGGAATTATTTAGATGACTTACTTCTTCAGAGATTGTGCATATTTACTGATACTGGTGGACTGTAGAAGTTTGAGTAGACTTTTATGATAGAAATGTTCTGAATTGGACAGTTTTGTTGTTATTGGTGCATGCATTTTGTTTCAATGTTTACTGTAAAAATGTTCTGAATTGGGCAATTTTGTCATTATTGGTGCATGCATTTTGTTTCATTGTTTACTGGAAAAATGTTCAAAACAAATTTCAAACACCCTCTAACAACTGTACTATATTGTACAAGGAATATAGTTTAATACAATCAGGAAGGTGCATCAAAGACCACATGTATGTTTCGTGTCCAAGGGGCCCATGATTTGAAAACAGCCCAAAGTTAATCTTTATCTGCCACTGGCAAATGTATTTTCTTTGAATGTGGGTTTCAATGCTGTTTCAATGAATGTGAGTTTCAAGGGCAGAGAAATGTTAATGCTAAGTCTGTTTTCATTGTGAGATTGCATTGCTTTATTTAGCCGATGTCTTAGTGTTTATGCTGCAAAATAATACTTTCAAATGAAGTCCAAATCATGGTAGAAGTAAAGCAGTATGCACATTAGTGTTTATGGTATAAGGGGTGAAATAGTCAAGTAATGGTTCATTGGAATGACTGCAGAGGGGAGGCTCCATTCGACCATGATTTTGTGAGGGGGAAGGGCGGCAAACTCAGACAGCCCCGGCCGAACTATACCTCTCAACTGTCCAGATTTTCACAGAATGAATAGATTTTTGCTTCTTAATTTTGGTTTGTTCCTCATAAAATGTGTGGTTTTCTGGCAAATCATTTAGGAATTAAGTCACTAAATAATGACAGACACTGAGTTTCAGACTTCATAACCTTCAGAAAAATGCATGCTAAAGCAAGACCTGTTATTCTATACTGTCTCAGTTTATACAACAATTTATAGTACTGTTTATATGTTCCGCCAGTATATTTGGTCTTGTCCAGATTTCCTGCATTAACAAGTTGAGAGGTACGTGCAAATAAATTGCTTTACAGAATTAGGCATATCCAAAACTCTCAACTGTCCCCAATTTTGGCTCAAAATGTTGCTCTTCCCCTAATAATCCCGCCACAAAATGGCAATTTTGGAAGAAAACGTGGAGGGCTTACAATTAAGAAATAACTGTAATAATCAGAGTTACAGATTACTTTTGTTTCAGAAATGCATGTAGATTCTTTTGTCAGCTGCTCAAGTTAGCAGTACTAATATTAAAAAAGTGTCCCTTCTTTGACAGGTTCCCAGCTGTATTGTGTGGCTATTTTATATTTCTGCATCACATTTTTGGTCCATTTTTCATAAAATTGTGTTTTTTGGCAAATTAGTGGCAAATCATTAAAGACTGAAGTTAAAAAATAATGACAGACATTTGAGTTTCAGATTTCTTACCTTTCAGAAAATTCATACTAATGCAAGACCTACTATTCTATTATCTTTCTAAGTTTATAAGAGCAATATTTAAAAATTGCCCTCATTTTTGGGCCTTTGTCCCACTTCTATATATGGCTCTGTCCATATTTCTTGTTCTGAGGTTGAGAGGTATGACAAATGTGTCAGGGCCATCACAGTTAGCCAGAGACATTTCAAATTGTGACATACTTGTTGCACCCCACTCCCCCATGTAGTGACTCTGGATGTGTCCAAGCAAGGCAAGGAGCAGTTATGCAGTGTAAATGTGCAGAGTATCCCCCCATCCAAGGTGGACACAAGTGCTACTTTTATTCTGTCCTTGATTTTGCAGAATGTTCTGGTTTCTGTCATATTTTTATACTGTTGATTTATGCTTATTATTACTCAGAAAGTGCCTGTTGCTCTGTGTTTAAGTAGCAATGCTTTAATGACCATCAGGTAAGCTTGTATGAGATTGTAAGATACAAGTAAGCTTTAATAAGCATACTGCTAAAGAATTGCCAACATTGAAAGCCTTTCTGTTGTTGCCATGCAGAGAATACTTACATAACTAGATAATGCATAAGCCTTGGGTATTGAAATGCATATGGCAGTATTTGTAATAAAGGACAGGATTACATTATTTTAAGAAGCTCATTACATTTGTTGGAGACTTGCAGTCATCTTTGCAGGCTTTACCTGTAAACCAAACAGAATGCCATTCTATCATGTGTGGTCCATTACCTGTACAGTAATCCTTCAAGCAATGTATCTTGAGCTTGTTACTTGTTTGCTTTTCATTTTTTACTTTGATCATGTTTTCCCCATGAAACAAGTAGATAGTTGTCAGGCAGCAGGTCTTTTTTGGATAAGCAACATTTTTACAAGTGGGGTTATCACAGAGATTGCTACTTTCAGCATGTTACTTGGTACTTTAATAAATCTGAATATAAATTATAGTTAGAACTGCAGTGCAAGAAGAAGTGGTTTGAATTAAGTGCTGCTTGTTTTTCTTATACTTGATTTTGACTGGCTTTCCAGTAATGTATTTAAAAAGTAATTTATTTTTTCATGCCTCACAACCTTTTTGTTTCCATCTAGCTATTAAGTAAGCTGTCATGCAGCCAATGCATTGAATGTTATTTTCTTATACACTTAATTTTGTCTTGATTGGACTCTCATAATGACGGTTTGTCACCTAGAGCAGCGTATTTAATTAAAGTTACAGTTTTTGTGGTTTTGAGCATAGCTCCTCCCCTTTCTAGTTGGTCACACCCCTTCCCATTGACTCCACCCATTCACCTATCTCCTGCAGCCCCCCCTTTGATTTGAAGTCACCAGCTGCCACTGCGTGGTTGGCAACAAGTAAACCCTTACCCTAACTAAAGATTCCTATCTTTATCAGATGAAACCCTTCTTAACATATCAAATTCTTTGTTAGCTTTCTGATGTTTCTCCATCTCTTCCAAAAGTATCCCTACTCCTTCCTAACAATTCCCCCATTACAACTAAACATTCAATCTCTTGCCTTGAAATTCTCACACTGTACATCACTGTTCCATACCAAAAACATTTAACCTTCTCTCTAATCATCAATAAATCCAGCATCTCCAAATTCTTTTTCGCATACCAGAAGAGTCAACACACTTTCAATATCCTTGCATATCAAAACCCCATCTCTGTCTAGTAGATAGTGCAAAGGACTAAAGCTCTGAGCTGTTAATGAGCTGCATCCTGTGCCTTGTGTACAGTTTGATTACTTATAGGTTCATAGGTTCATACTAGGCTATCTGCCGTGGGGCAATTATAAGCCTAGCCCGATTCTGCATGGCTTACACCACCCCTTGATTTGAGTATACTGTGCCCTTTTTAAGGTTTAGTTTACTGTGCCTCTGTCTAATAGTGACACGGGAGTAATCCCTGGGACAAACCTACGATCCCCCATCCACTTATCGAGATTCTTCTTGAAGAGATTCAGTGAGGTGCTCTGCCTCACATGAACTGGAATTCTATTCCAGAGTGAAGGGAGCCTCTGGGTTATGAACCTGTCCCTCCAGCAAGTTCTATTTATTTCTGTGCTGAGGTTCAAGTCCCTCGAGCGTGTGGCTCTAAGGGATTTAGATTTACTGAGGTGGAGCATGTCCATTAATTCTGGATTTGACATAGCTTTGTATGTCAGGCATAGATCGCCTCAAGTAGGCGGTATGCAACTGCGCAGAGCTGGAGTTTTTGTTAACCGAGCAGCATATGGCCTTTGTTTGAGACCCTTGATCCTCTTGGTGAGATACTTTTGGGGTCTTTCTAATTGCTGCAGGTGTCGGGTAAGGTACATCCCAAAAGGCGCATTGTATTCTATGATGGGCCTGATGAGGGATGAATAAACCGGCACGATTACCTCTCTTGATCTAGATGTGAAACCCTTCGTGATGAGGTGGGCTATGTAGAAGGTCTTTCTAACCACTTTGGCAATGTGGTTTTCAAAGGAGAGATTGCTATCAACTTGGGTCCCCAGGTCCCTAATAACTTTCTCTGTACTTAATGGGTTTCCGCCTATGTGGTAATTTGTGGGCACATTGTTTTTGCCAAAGGGTATGACTATACATTTTTTGGCATTTAGCTTTAAACCATGGCGCTGGCACCAGTCATCTGTCTCTGTGAGACCTTTTTGAAGGATGTTTGTGTCAGCTGGAGAGTTGATTATGGCGCCCAGTTTGCAGTCGTCTGCGAACTTGGTGAGGCATAGTCCTCCCACGTTTGCCTGTACCTCAGAAAAGTATATACCGAACAAGAGTGGTCCCAAGACAGAACCCTGTGGGACGCCACTTGTGACCAGTTTCGAGTCTGACATGGCTCCAGCAACTCTCACTCTGTGGGTTCTGTCTTTGAGCCAGTTTGCGACCCATCTTGTGACATAGGGGTCTATATTTAAGCTGGATAGCTTATCTATGATGCCCGAGTGGGGTATTGTGTCAAATGCCTCTGCAAGGTCCAGACAGGCTGTGTGGACTACCTTCCCTTCATCTATGGCTTTGGTGACTGTTTCAAAAAAGTCAACCAGGTTCAAAAGGCAGGATCTGCCCTTGACAAAGCCGAACTGTGTAGGATCTAGTGTCTGTAGGTCCCCAATGTCTTTGTTTATGAGCTCCATGATGATCCTCTCCATAGCCTTGCAGACTAAGCTAGTCAGGCTTATGGGGCGATAGTTTCCAGGGTCCGTAGAGGCTCCACCTTTGTGGAGTGGGACCACTGTTGCTGTACGCCATTCTGTGGGCACATATCCTGTAGTGAGGCTGAGATTGTATAGCTGTTTTATTTGAGGGATTAGTTCCTCTTGTAGTCCATGTAGGACGCAACCTGGGACTCCATCTGGTCCCATGGAAGCAGTGTTTTTTGCTTTGGAGAGGGCAGCCTTCACCTGAGTATCTGAGATGTTTGGGAGGCAGCCCTTTGCCGGGATAGATACTTGCTCTTTTGGGGGGGGGGGGGGGAGTTTGCACTGAACCTGTCTGCCAGGATATTGGCGATGTCTGTGGGTTCAGTGTATTTTTTGTCGTTTAGAATCAACTCAGAACAAGTCTGGGAGTTGCATCCCAGGTTTCTAACATAACTGAAAAAAGCCTTATGATTGTCTTTGGTGTCCTGTACAATTTTTCTCTTGAAGCTGGCCTTGGAGGATTTTATGAGGGATCGTAATTTTTTGCTAGTACTGATCAGAGATGCCTTCCCTATTAGGGATTTTGCTCTATCATGTAGTAGCTTCCTCCTTCTGTTGTACAATTTATTTATGGCAGGGGTCCACCAGACTGGACGCCTGCCTTTGGATGATTGGGTCTTGGTTTTGTTTGGGATAGCATGATCCATGCATTCCTGGAGATGTCCGTAGAATGCATTTATATAGGATTCTGCAGTTTGGGCTGTAGTTTCCACTGGCCCTGGGGCCTTGAAGGATTCCACTTCGGTTTTGAGAAGTGAGAAGTTCGCATTTGAGAAGTTTTTCACTGTGGTTTTCTGGGCTGGGGGTGGGGTCGGGATGTGGACATCCAGTGAAATTAATTTATGGTCTAATCTTTCCAATGAGGGATATACTTCAGGTGTGGAGCATAGAGTCCCCATGTTGGTAATGATCAGGTCTAGTATGTTGTCCCCTCTTGTGGGAGTGGTGACTAGTTGTTCCATAGCATTTGAGTTTATAATTTCCAGGAATCTTTGGGCTAAGGTGCTGGGGCTTGAGTAGTGCTCCCAGTCAATGTTTGGGTAGTTGAAGTCGCCCAATATAATGGTGTTCGGAGAGATCTTCATGTTCTCCAATGTTTTCAGGAAAGCCGAATGGGATTCCTGACTTTGAGAGGGTGGTCTGTAGGATGCTATAAACTGAAAAGCAGTCTTGCCCACTGTCAGTTGCACATGGATGGTCTCCGATACTTCGTGCAATGCCACTAACCTGGAGGTATGGATATCCTTGATAAATATGGAAACTCCCCCTCCTTTTGTGGTTCGGCCCGGGTTTTGGGGCCGAAAAGCATGATACGAGGTATAGCCTGGTAGTGCTGGGGTGCTCTCTGGAGCCTTGAACCAGGTTTCTGTCACTGCACAGATATCGATGTTCTCCGAGAGCTTCGAGTGCGTGCATCTTGAGGTTAAGACTTCTGGCGTTTAGCAGCATTACCCTTAGTTTCTTGTTCCTTGTGCTGTCTATGGGGGTGGGTTTGACTTTTGAGCCTTGCCTAAAAAAGGCACTATGGGGGTGGCAAGAGACTTTGCCAATATCCAAAAGCCCAGTGGTGACAGGTGCAAGCCGTCCCTAGCGAAGCAACGTGGCTTGTAGAGCATGTCATCCCAGGCTGACAGACACTGGATCCCCTTTGAATGACACCAAAATTTTAGCCAATTGTTAAAATCGATCATTTTGTCTTTGTACTGTGGCATCATTCTAGGTGAGGGTAAGATGCTGTTCAAGGTCAGGGTCATACCAGCCTGGGCTACATGATCAGAGAGCTCCTCTATGTCTCTTTTCATGTAGTCCAGGGAGGTATCTCAGGTCATTCACACCAGCATGTACAATGACTGAGTCATATTTGTATTTGCTTTGGAGTGACCTGAGTGCTTGCGTTATGTGTCGGATCCTAGCACCCAACAGGCAGCTCACCCTGACCTTCTCTTTATTCAGCCTGGTGAGCGGGACGTCAGTGTGTCTGACAATAGAGTCACCTATAAAAAGAGTATCAGGTGTGTTATTCAGCCTTAAGGGCTGTGGCTGCTTGGCACACTGACTTTGTGGGTTATGTGTTGTGTGTGTTTTGTTTTGAGGTAGCGTTTGCTTGGATGTCTGCTTTGGAGGTCTCTGTTGCTTAGGTAGATTTTTATTTAGAGCCTCCGAGTATGTTTTTGTGTATTTATGTGTTTGGTTCGCTGATGTGGTGGGACTATGTGATACTGGAATTGTGTTGTGTGAGGTTACCTTCTCCTCCTGACTGGTTACACCAGTTTTGAGATGAGAGAGCTCAGCCTCCAGTTTGGCTAAATAGTTGCATCTCTCACATATATTTGAACCTGTTTGGAGGAGGAGAGGGTTGTCCGTCTACACGAGACAGTTGTAACATTGCCTCAAAATTCCCAGATTCACCAGCTGGACTGGAGAGGAAACCATTGACTGACCTTTGGACATGCTAGAGTAACAGAGAAACTGAATTTAAGACGGACCAATAGAGGGCAGGGTAATCGTAGAGAGTATAAGAGTAAGTAGTGCTTATGGTTTAATAGTGCTAACTTGTAGGATTACTTAATTGGACCAGTGAAGGGTCTTAGAATGAGAATATTGTGTTTAAATTGAGAGATAGAGCAGTTCTAAGGGAAAAAGTGAAGAGCAGACTTTGTGGAGCCAGGAATAGTTTAAACCCAATTAGGCGGCGCTGCCCGCTGTTGCGCTATGCACAAAAGCTCGCAAAACCGCACAAAAGAGGGTTTTAAGAGAGGAAGATGAAGGAGTTTTGGAATTGACCCAAAATGGCCAATAAAACTACAGTTTTCAAGTCAGTAGCCACTCCCACAGGGGCAGGCAGGCTGCTCAATGTTTTTCACTGCCACTGATCAACAGAGAGACTTTCCTTTAGCCCAAGCAAAAAATGGCCTCACAGAAACTTACAAACAGTTCAAGAACAGCAAGCCTGTAACTGAACTTTTTTAAATCTCAGAAAAGTGGGAAAAAAGCAAGATTTGTTTTTTTTGTTTTTTCAGAGATAGCAGAGGTTAACAAGTATCAACAAGTTATAACAGTGCTGTAAATGACCCCACACAAGAGTACTAGGTCAAAGACAGATAAAATGCAAGTTTTGAGAAAAAAACTATTTTAAAAATAAGTGCAAACAGGAAATTCAGTAAACAGCTCTAGGTTGTGCTCTAAATACAGTTACTAATGCAGAAATCAAATTTAACAAGCCAGAAAATGCTCAAAATAGGCGGCTATGCAGAAAAACTTAGCAAATAAACAGAGGAAAAATACTTAAAGTCTCAAAAGTGGCTCCTTTCTTCTCTCAGCGTTTTCTCCTCTTGGTGGTTGCTTCACCAACAGCCAACAAGCCTGAAAAGATGCCCAAACCACGAGGCAACCAGGTTTTAAGAGAGGAAGATGAAGGAGTTTTGGAATTGACCCAAAATGGCCAATACAACTACAGTTTCAAGTCAGTAACCACTCCCACAGGGGCAGGCAGGCTGCTCAGTGTTCATTTCATTTGCCAACAATGCGAGACTGAGCATGTCATTTAAAGGAGAACTGCACCCATGGCTCAAAAAACATGTTTATTTCATCATGGTTTGGTGTTTCCTACATTTTAACAACTCTCTGTAACTATTTACAGGATTTTAAATATTTTATACGTAATTTATAAGTCTGGCCACATGGGGTCTAGCATCTTGAAGTGATCCTAATTGTTTAGTCTACCTCTAGGTATCCCATAATGCAATGCTTGTCTGTAAAAAATACATCATGCAGGCTTCTTCTTCCTAAAGCTCCTGTCACTGCACTGATTTTACATGCATACACTGCTGTCTTTCAGTCAGTTAGTTTCAAGTAACATTTCACGTCATTCAATGACTACCTAAAACACAGACAGTGCAAATGCCACATAACAGACTTTCAAAGTGCTGTTTACTGCTGCTTCTTTTTTAGAATGGCTAAACTGCAGTCTTTTGTGAAGCCTGAATTGTACTACTTTGACTCATCTCCCATCCCCCTTCACACCTAACTTCCCTAGCTGTCAAAGTGCTAAGGGCAATTTGAGCTGTTACCTGATGTGATGGACAGCTCACAGCTGGAGACTTGACTCATGTACTGTTTCCTTGTTCTACCCTTTACTTTCTGTATGGGTAGGGGAAGGTCCAGGGAGCTGTGGCATCACAGCATGGGTGGGTTTTTAGGACGGTCATGGTCATGTCAGTTTGGGGAGGGAATTGGCCAGAAAACTACCTGTATTCATTGGCCTTGATGACATCAGTGAAGTGGAGACTGCATCAAGCTTTTCCACGCTGCAATAAAAGGTTTTTGAAAGTGAAACCATCACAGTACAGTAAGGTATTGTTCTAGCGGAGAGAAACAGTCAATTTAAAATATTTTAAATGCTGTATTGTTGTTTATTCATAGCAGAGACTGTTAATAGGCAGAAAAAGGACAGAGAAGTAGAGCATTTAATAACAGAATACCACTGTTGTCCTTTAACCAAACTGCTCCTGGTCATCCATGAAAATGGACATTTGCCTCCAGTGGGCTCCAGTCACCAAATAGATTAAAAAAAGTCACAGCTGATAAAAACAAAACAAGATAGTAGTATTCTTCTTAACAAATGGTATCCATTTAGCAGTGCAGTACTTGACTGACTTCACTGTTCACATCAGTCACAAAATGAACAATACAAGTGTCAGTCTACTGCCTTAATTTTATTCCTTTCTCCAACAAGGACCCTATTTCCTTCATAGCATCTCACTATGGGATGCATTGTGGACAACCTGAACATTTTCCACCCATCTTATAAAAGTGACTTAATCACTTCCTTTCAATAGTCAGAGTGACACTGGCAAAATTTAAACATAAAATCTCACTATCTGAGCCTTATCACATTGCTCAACAAAATCATTTATCCACCATAGAGCTTTTCTTACATCTTTTGTATTACTAAGCCACAAACTTTCACTCACTAATTCTTCCAAAATATTGGAATCAGAATTGAAAAATGAAAATGGTACTTCATCTTGTCACTCATTTTAAATACACAGACTCCTCCTTTTCTGCAACTCTTGCTCTGACAAAAAACAAATATTCAAAATCTTAACAAAAACCTTCAGTTACCAAGATGCCACACTGCTGTGAAACATAACTGTAACCTCTTAACCAGACGTATGACTATATTTTAACCATTTCTAAAATGTCCTTAGCTTCTGCTACACTTAGCTTTAGGTTCTTCTATCACACAAAACCATCATTGTCTAGATTCTACAACCATGACACACTGACTCATTAGTTAGTTGCTTGTACCAGAAAGTCACTGTCACTGTATTCCTTTAGTATTTACCTATTTGTCTCTTTTGAAGCATGCTAAACTGTAACATATATATTTATATATCTATACAAACACACACACACGTACATGTATACATACGCATATATACATTATATATATCTATATATATATATATATATATATATATATATATACACACACACACACTTTATATACATATATATATATATATATATATATATATATATATATATACACACACACATATATATATATATATATATATATATATATATATACATATACATACATACATACACACACACATATATATATATATATATATATATATATATATATACATACACACACACATATATATATATATATATATATATATATATATATATATATATATACACACACACACACACACACACACACACACACACACACACACACACACACACACAGACACACCCAAACAGAATATTTTTACAGCACAAATGTATACAGCTTTTTTCGTGTGCTGTAACAATACCATATTGAGTCAGTATATTGCATGCTTAATCACAAATCAGTCTGCTACTGATCACTGATGTTGGCATATCTAGAATGAACCGCTTATGTCATTACTACAAGCCATAACTGCCCAATAATCCTCTATTTCATGCTATACAAAGAATACTTTACTGCTCTCTATGTATTTTAATTCCTCTAACTCTGTACCTCTGTAGGGAAACATCACTATATCAAGTAATATATTCATGTGAAGCTTTTCTACATGGGCCTCAGCTGAGAACAGATCCTGCTCAGTCGGACTACTCCAGTTAACAAAACTACTACACAAGTTAATAAGTTCATCCTCTACTACTAGCAGCATGCCTATTATACCTCATTTCTTTCCACCAGCTACAAACAAACTATGCACAAAATCTTGTTCCTTCTCTTACTGCTGCACTGCAAAAGGAAAAAATGCCTCCTTCTTCTTTACTTGAATGTGGAACCTTTGCTTCCTAAGTCAGTCCACTACCTGTTTATATAACACTCAAAATCAGCTTTATTACTCTTCTCTTTTTATCACTCAAACCTTCTATACCCTTATGGCATTAATTTAGCCGAAATCTAAACTCCGTCAGCACCCACCACTGTATTGTTTTCATTCTATACCTATATGCCTGCTACAAGTTTTCATTTTAAAATAACATAATATCCCAACACAATCCCTTACAGCAATATGCGCAAAAGCAACGTCTCTCAAAACTTCTGTGTACAGCGTCTCTTAATCATTCTTATCAATACACTGGCTCCACTCTCTGTTGTTAATCCCTTTTCCCAACCATCACACATAATCTTAAATTATCAAAAAAAAAAAAAATACACTCAAAACATTGTCTAGGAAAGACAGTTTTTGTTTCCAGAGAAATCTTAATACTTCCATTGACAGTTCTTTACCTAATCTTACCTGTGCCTCCTCAAAATGTCTTCCCCTTCTCCTGTCTGACTCGTATAAATTATTGAAATCCAAGACTAAAAAATAATCTGCTTTCATGTCAGAAATGGTCTAACTTTAAGACTTAAAATCACCCCGCCTCCAATTTATTTCTATTGTAATAAAATCCACATCTACCTGAACTTCATATACATCTAACAAACCTTACATTCACCCTCCTCTCTAATACCAGAGGCCCAGAACACTGTCTCATTCCAAAAGACCAGTCTTTAGTTATACCCAAAACAATCTTCCATTTGCAGTCCATTCTTTTCTTTACAGAAATCAGCATCTTGAATGATGCATATTTGTTTATTTATTTTATTTCACATTTGTTTACCGGGATAATCCAACTGGGATAGAATCCTTTTTCAGACGAGGCCTGAGGAGAAAAGCTCCATACATAGTAATATAACATAGTACTTACACAAACTGATGATTTCTATACGCAACAATAAGGTATACAAACAGATAAGCTTATATAAACAATTTTTATGGGATCCAATATGCATATATAGTTAATAGGCTAAGTTAACAGGACATGTGAAACAACTGAAAATTCAAAAGTAGAAAGCAATTGTTGAGAGAAGAGTACACGAATAAATGTATCTGATCTATGTGAAAGATTAGTAAAGGAAAATTGGTATAAGTTAATGAAAGAAAGCGATTTAGCACAATACAGTGTGTGTGACAAGTGTGTAAATTAGGATATTCATAGGAATAAACAGTTTTTCACTGCTAACCTGGGCTATTGCATGAGCAAGCCATGAGTCTGCTAAATATGTTTTGAGTGTTTTTTTTTAAATTGTATGGGGGTTATTAGTGGTTCTGATAGAGAGAGGGAGGGTATTCCAACTTTTTGAAACATAGTTTGAATAAAGAAAAATCGCCTGCAGCATTTGATGATTTGGTGACCTGGTGCTTTTTTGTTGAGCGGAATGTACATTTATCAGGATAGTGTTGTAGTTAATTTTTAAGAGCTGGTGTGTTCTCGGCCTTATAAATTACTTTGTGAGCCATGGTTAATTGATTGTAGGTTAAGAGTTATGGAAGTTCTAGCCAAGAGAGTTTTTTTAAGGTATGGCAATGATGTGTCATGAGTATGGAGTATGTGGCAAATTTTGCGATTTTGTTGTAGCATCTCTCTAATTTGTTTAAATTTCTGTTTTTAAGATTGGCAAGTATGGGACAGGCATAGAGAAGTGTTAACAGAATGTGGGTTCTAGCTATGACTATCCTAGAACTATCGGTTAGGAATTTTTGTTTCTGTATAGAGCTCCCATTTTTTTGGTGTATCTTCTTAATTGTTTGTAATATATGCAAGTCAAACCTGAGCTTATTGTCGATTATGACTCCTAGCAGTTTTGTTTGTGGTTCAGGATACATTTTTGTATTACCAGCAGTGATGTGGAAGATGGGTGGGGGGTCTGATGGGCTGGAGGGTTGAAAGATCATGAGTTTGGTTTTACTGGGATTCAGTATAAGCTGTGAGTTGGTTAGCCATGTTTCAATTTCAGTGAAGACCTTTTGGTTAATATCTTGAAGTTGTTGCATAGTAGATGCAGCACATAGAGTGAGCATCCGCATATTGGATAGTGACAATGAAGAGAAAACCCAGCCTGTCCACCACGGCTTGAGGCATAACAATCCAAGTCAACAAGCGTAAAAAACACAGGTTTATTAAAAAGAAGGATTAGCGCTTTCACAAATGTGCTTCATCAAATCCTGACAAAATCAAACTAAAACACAATCATATTTAAACAGAAAAATACCAGTCAATGAATACTAACAATTAATGATGTAAATGCCGAGCCTTCAGGGTAGGCTTTAAAGGTATAGTGTAATTAAGACCTGGTAATCTATGTTGTCCAGATCCAGAAGCAGCAAAGCAGCCCCAGACCATCACACTACCACCACGTTTGACTGTTGGCATGATGCTGTGTTACTTTTACGCCAGATGTAATGGGATGCACACCTCCCAAAAAGTTCAACTTTTGTTTCGTCGGTCCACAGAATATTTTCCCAAAAGGTTTGGGGATCATCAAGATGCTTTTTGGCAAAAGTGAGACAAGCCTTTATGTTGCTTTTGGCCAGCAGTGGTTTTCGCCTTGGAACTCTGCCATGCATGCCATTTTTGCCCAGTCTCTTTCTTATGGTTGAGTCATGAACACTGACCTTAACTGGGGCAAGTGAGGCCTGCTGTTCTTTAGATGTTGTTCTGGGTTCTTTTGTGACCTCTAGGATGAGTCGCCGCTGCACTCGGGGTAATTCTTGTAGGGCAGCCACTTCTGGGAAAGTTCATCACTGTTCCATGTTTTCTCTATTTATGGATAATGGCTCTCACCGTGGTTCGCTGGAGTACAAAAGCTTTAGAAATGGCTTTGTAACCTTTTCCAGACTGATGGATGTCAATTAATTTTGTTTCGCATATGTTCTGGAATTTCTTTAGATGACTACATGATGTCTTCCTTTTTAGGATCTTTTGGCCTACTTCACTTTGTCTGACCAATTCTATTTAAGTGATCTTGATTCAACAGGCCTGGCAGTAATCAGGCCTAGGTGTAGCTAGTGAAATTAAACGCAGCTTTTTCAAAAATGTGATTAACCACAGTTACTTCATGATTTAACAAGGGGGGCAATTACTTTTTCATATAGGGCCATGTAGGTTTGGATAGTTTTTTCCTTAATAAATAAAATCATCACTTAAAAACTGCATTTTGTGTTTACTTGGGTTATATTTGTCTAATATTTAAATTTGTCTGATGATCTGAAACATTTAAGTGTGACAAACGTGCAAATAAATAAGAAATCAGGAAGGGGGCAAATACTTTTTATTGCATTGTAGTTGCCTGTCCAGTACCAGGATCCATCAGATAAGGCAAGCACTCAGGTCCTTAAACATGTACTAGTATGACTGCCACAGTTCATGCCAGTGTCAACCACTTGAGGTGTACCTCCCTAGACTATATGAAAAGGGGCATAATGGAGCCCTTATACTGTGTGTTCAAGGCAGGTATGAGCAGCATTCTACCTTCTCCAAGGATGATGTCATAATAAGAGCAAAAAAATGACTTCAACAACTGGCTTAGTTTACGGGTGTCATTCAAATGGGGTCCAATATTTGTCAGCCTGGGAGAATATGACTGACTGAGCACTCCGTATCATCGGGGATGGCCTGCATCTGTCCCCAATATGGTTTTGATTACTGGAAAAGATACTGCCCACCCCCACTGTGCCCTTTTTAAGCAATGCCAACCTGATAAACCTACCAACATAACAAACATTAAACCTCTTACTCTAATGTTTGAAATGATTACAAAGGCCTTTGCATGGAATTAGATGGGCTATTGTATATCAGGACCATTTGCTGGAGGGAGCCACATTTATGTCCTGGGTTTGCTTTCAGGATTCAAATGCTTTGGTAGGAAGAGATTGCCTGATTTATATTGGATTTCATGAATTTATTTGAAGATGAATAGGAAGGTACTAAAGGTAAATGAACTCCCAAATTACTTGGCTTCATTTGAGATTTAAGGGAGCAGGACTTGTATCAGAATATTAGTGATTCCATTTTATGGGTCAATAGCAGTGGCTCAGGAGAGAACTAAAAGAGGACTAGATGACAACAGGGGTAGGCTGCTTGGAAACGTAGCAGTCATCTCTAGTAGGACCTGATATATACCTGTACATACTGTTCAGTAATTTGCAGTGTGTGGTCGAAAATATTTTGCTCAAGTATTCTTGTATTCCTTTGCATATAAAAATCAAGTTGCAGTAGGCCTCTGATGGAGATGGTAAGGGGGGGGGGGGTGTTGAAATATACATGGTTAGATATTTTCTAGGTCTGTATGTTGTAGGATTTGTATAACATGCAAATGCAGAACATGAAAAGTTTGAAAGAATTTCTTAAGAGGGAGTATAAATGCAAATGCTTAAAAGATGGCTAGCTATTTGACTGTGTTAAGAGAATAAACATTGCAAATTCCTACTTCCTAATACAAATGCTTACTATTGATTTACAGTATATTGATTCTACCAAATGTCATATGTGCTCTTATCTAGTCTATTTACACAGATTTTTGTACATAGGCTATATGTACCTTGAACCCACGTTTCCACTCGCTCTTAGCCTGTTAATGCCTCATTTCCTCTGTATTATTTGTAAAGTTCTTTATTTATCTTTTATATTCAATGCCTCTGTGTTATGTAAACCTGTATACATTAATTTTTTAACCTTTTGTAGTATCATAATTATTCTGTTAGCCTAATAGCCTGAGTACTGTCTGAAAAGGGTTTTGCTACAGTTAGTCAACCTGGTTAACCAACAAATTAAGTAATAACATAACATTTCTGTTTGGTTACTTATGCCAGTAACTGTCTTTTTAGGTAAACCTGAAACTGGTGGAGGGTGAGGCACAAAACATGGTGTTAACTAAAACGTTATCACCTGGAAATGGAAATCAGAGGAACTTCCCTAAATTTCAGAGCTGCATAAGTGTTTGCCAACATAGAATCAATTAAAGTGACCGAAATTAACAGACAGAGCTATGTTACTAAATGGTACGTACTTCAAGGTAGAGAATAAGGGGGGTTGATACAGAAAGTATACAAAAAGGGGGGGATGATGACCTGAAAATGGACATGTAGTACACTAAGCATGGTAAATGTTACTGGGTTAATTGGGCAACCTCAGCACTGGGCAATCATTCTTTGTACTTTGGATTGGTTTGATTTAACTTTATTGTCTCCCTAATATTCTTAGGTGCCATTGCATATGTACACATCTAGAAAATATTTATTAGACTTCTTATTTATCAACAAATTACTTATATGGAACCATGGAAACAGGATGTTGGTTTACTATTTAATGTACGTTTAATTTTCTTGACTTAAAAACTTTTTTGTTGTTGAAATTTCTAAGAAGGGATGCATTAGAAAAAGAAAGAAAAAAACAAAACTAACGAACACTTTAATTCAGTGGTACCTGGTCACTTCAAAGCAAGGCAAGGGGCTGCAGGAAGGCAACTGAATGGGTGAGACTAACTGGAATAGGGTTGAGCAATATTACAGCAGGTCAATGACCATTACCTGCGATCAACCAACAGATGAGGTTATTTACTATCATCCACTGAATGGCTTATTATTTGCCCACTCATTACAGTCACTTTACAACAGATGAGCTCATTCACCATCATCCACTGAATCTTACTATTTACCCACTCATTTATAGTCACTTTACTGACTTTATACAACTTAGATGTATGACTGCAATCAAGAAAGCCAGTCTCCCCTGCACCTTCTCAGTACCCAGAGCCTTTCCTCTGTTTTCCCCTCATCCTGGCCCCACACCATCCAGACAGATGACTTCTTTCTTGTTTTTCTCACATTATCTATGCCCCCTACACACACACACACACACACACACACACACACACACACACACACATAAATGTGCATGCATGACACACAGACAGATCATCTCCATCTCCCAGCTCAGATACTATGTGTGATAGAAAATAAAATCCTGATTTTTTTTTTCTCCAATTTTTGGCTCCTTTAGAGCCGACTGTCAGCTGCTCCATGTGCCTTTTATTTACTGGGGTTAGTGAACCTTCCTAACCTTCCCAAGACTTACTTTGACCATGTTTTGGACTGCTGATAAGATTGTACCATCCTGAGGACATGTTGTACTGCCGCTAAGGAAATGTATAGTATTTCAATTTTTCTTCCCATATTCTCTGTGCAAGTGAAACAACACCCTGTTGGAGGGATATGCAATGAGTGTCAGTGTTTCACTGCCCCTCAGTTTTGCAATGGCATGACATTAGAGGGACTGCTTCTCCCTCCTACAATTATCTGGTTTATACTGGGAACTTGGAGTGCATGAGTTGTACTGTAAATGTACTCCACTCCCTTCTGCCCTAAGAATGGGCAAATTCCTGACATTTGACCTTCAAATTAACTGTGCCATTGTAAAGACTGGCAAAAAAGTTGGAAATGTTTGAATTAAAACAGGTACTCATGTGGATAGCAGCAGTCTTCCTTCTTCTCTACTCTGATTTTCACTTCATTTGTACTATCCTCAAACATCATTTATGAGGCTGTGCACAGAGAGGGTCATGGTCAGTTGCCTAACAAGTGCCAGGTTTCACCACATCACACATACACTCAAATCCTTGCACCACAATGGGCTTAACTTCTTGTATCATTCAAAGGGGGTGCAATAAATATTGGCCTGGAAAGAGATGATAAACAGTCTTAACTGCTTTGCCAGGGATAGCCTGCATCTGTCCCCCTTAAGGCTTTTATGCATTGGCTAAATCCTCGACCACCCCCAGAATGCCTTTTTAGGCAACGTCAGTCTTCTAAAGCTTCTAACATAACTTGCTGCTCATCATTAAGAATCTAAGCAAAACATTTCATACCCTGCAGACACTACGCACCCTGGAAAATGTCAATATATGCATCATCACAGAGACCTGGTTCAGGAACAATGAAAGCACTCCAGCAGGGCTTCAGTGTCCATCACTCGTGCAGGCCCATGGTATTAGAACAATACACAAAAGGCAGGGGTGTCCGTATATTCTTCACACTCACCTCCAGACTAGTTACACAAGATAATGGCCTGGAACTCCTCACTTACTATGAATAAAGCCCATTATCATATCGTATCATAGCTAACTACAAGACCTCCTCTAGGTCTCCTTTGGCCCTTAATTTCTACCTAACCAATATAGAGTATTAAGCCAGACACCATTCTCCTAGGAGACTTCACTATCCTTGCATGAACTGGGAAACTTATATATTCTCAAACATGCATACACAGAGATTTCTGGGCTTCATCAAAACAAACTTTCTGGATCAGCTAGTCCAAACTCTAGCCAGGGGCAATAGAGTCCTGAGCTTGGCCTTCTCACCAACTGTAACCTCCTCCCTGGACAGATCAGACCACAAGTCAGTCAAATTCACTGTAGGACTGAAGCATCATCCAATACCTCAGTATTCTGTGACTATGCGAAGGTCGATTTACTAAAACTGAATGATGACGTGGCTAATTTCAAAAACTCCCCCACACATCATTGTTTAGGCAGAATCCTTTTGGCCAAATTGTTTGCACTTGTAAACAGCTGCATGGATGCATCTATCCCCCTCAGAAGTAAATAATAAGCTCCTATGGTGGAAACAACTCACTGCATGTAAAAATAAATCTGTCTTACAAAATTAAACAAAGAAATCCTGATCAAATCAACAAAAGTCAGATATTAGGCAAGAATGGCAATCCTGGTGAAAGGCAACCACAAAGTCTTCTTTAATTATGTTAGAAATCTCAGAAACAATGGCCATTACTTATCAGACCTAAAAGTAAGGATTTATATCATACGATTGAAATGCTACGATTGCATTTTAAAACATTCAGCCACATAACATTGCTCCAGCTTATCCTCAAAAAGCCAGCAACATAAACAACAGTATTTTTGCAGAGAGGAGCAAGCAAGACCCCCCCCCAACCTCCCACACCCCTTGCATATTATACTTACCAACTCCAAGATCACTCCACATTGTGGAAATGGCAAACACCTGATCTTTACAAATACCAGCTTTCAAAAGATAAGCCAGTTAGGTGTTCTGTAGTTTGATATTTTAGAATATGATCATCATTTTCTCATCACTAAAATCAAGGCCCTAAATCATAAGAGTCATCTCAAAGCCTTGTCCCTATTCTCAATATCATCCAGGCTCCTGACGGTTGACCTTTACCTGACATACAGAGCCTCAACAGATCCTATTCTCTCTACTGCACATCCACAAGTGCAATGCTGGTATAAACACTCACTGAAGAGATCGTAATCTCTTCTGCAACATAAACAGAACATGTTGGATGCACAGATGTGTAGAACAGAGAATACCACTTCTTTGGAATAATCTTTCTCTCCACATAAACAAAGTACTTCTCTTACTCTATTTATACATAATCTGCAAGAATGGATGAGAAACTGTAAATTCATTCTTGGAGTAACAACCTTGTCTCTTATGGAAAGGGGTAACACGTAAATGTTCTGTCTGATCTGGGTTATTTTGTATTTGAAAATTACAAGGGCAAAAAACGTGCATGGAATGCATGGCTAGGCTTCTAAAGATCCTCTGGGATCAATAGCTTAGTTAGAACCTATGAACTTAGTACAAGCAAAGGAAAATGTGAAGGTGTTACTGATCAATGTTAGGAGACTAAACAAGAACCTCCACTCCTTACAAGCCCTTCTCACCATGGAGGACACTGACATCTGTGTAGTGACTGAGACATGGTTTAAAATGGAAAAGAGCACCCCAGCTGTGCCGGGCTATAATGCCTTCTACACGTTTAGACCAGCAACTGCTCAGAAAGGTAAAAATCTGGAGGTGTCTCAATATTCATCCAGAAGAGCCTCATATCAAGGCTGGTAAAGAAACATGATGCACTAGAGCTTTATGTCCAAACAGCTATCAGTCCTGTACCACACATTAGTGAGCTACAGAACTCCCTCTATGATGCAAGAAAGCCACAATGCCTACCTACAGAAACTAGAATCACTCAGAATTAAAACCAATACCATTTTCCTAGGTGATCTCAACTACCCAACTATAGGAGTGGGAAACGGGCACCACCAGTACTGCAGAAGAACAGAGATTCCTGGACTTTGTCAATATAAGCGCTCTGGAAAAATTAACAGCATCCACCAATGGGAATAACATCTTGGACTTTTTGTCCTTACTAGTAAAAGAGCGTCTTGCACCATCCCTTGCGTACCTTCTTCACTTGTTTGGTTGAACATAAAGCAGTCCCCGTCAAAATAAAACTGAAATCAGTGATCCCTGCTACCCAAGCTACCTTTAGAAATTTCTTTAAGGCAATCTTCCCACTCCAAAGTGTCATGTTTATTCAACCTGGTGGATTTTTTTGAAAAGGTCATCTAAGCAATAGATGAAGGCAAAATGGTACACACCGAATACCTCAACCTGGCCAAAACTTTTGACAGTTTTCCATTCAGGCATAGCAGAAAAGCTAAACAAACTGGGACTAAATCCCTATGTCACCCACTGGATCACCAAATGGCTCACAGATAGGATGCAGGAAATCAAAATAGGTGAAGTTACCTCCACAAAGAGATCACTCACCACTAGAGTACCCAAGGGTTTTGTGCTGGGACCCCTTATGTGTGGAATCTACTTTGGCTGACTAGGTTTGCAGATGACTGCAAGCTAGGAGCAGTCACTGAATCCCCAAATGACTTAACCATCTGTCAGGAAGGTTTTCTCCAGATAAATAACTGGTATCAAAATCAGGGAGTGAAATTAAATGCCAAAATGCATTACTGTATCCTTTGGGTAGTCATCTACCCCATAGAAGTACCACACTGACAATATGCACCTAACAGTTGACCCAGATGTTCAGGATTTTGAGACTTATGTGAAAAATGACCTAACTTTTGACCGTGTGTCCATTGTTGTTAAGAAAGTCCTTCTACATTGTACAGATTATAAACAGAGGGATTGTATCTAGATCTGGGGATGTCATTGAACCCCTTTATTTAACCCTGATTAGGCCAATCATTGAGTACAACGCTCCCTTTGGCATGTATTTGTTCAGGCAAATGCAACAACTGGAACTCCCACAGAGATACTTTACTAAAATGATACAAGGCTTAAACATGTCCTACATAGACTGACTCAAAGCCTATCACTACACTTGGTATCCTACAGGCTGCTAATAAGTGACCTGTGTCTGGCATACAAGACATCCTCTGACCCAGTACTGATGGATTTACTGCACATCAGCAAGTCAATTGGCATTAGAAATACTTGGTCTAGGGATCTAAAACTTCTTTGGCAACATCAAAAGAACAGTTTGGAGGGAAAGGTATATCTCGCAGAGGGCAATACTGCTCTGGAACGGACTCCCCATCCATATAAAACAAAGTTCATTCCGGTCCATATTAAAGTACAACTTGGAGCCGTGGACAGGAAACTGAAAATTTCACTCAGAACTGTCCACTATACTACTAATGGGTAGAGGCAGCTTTGTCCCATGCACTATAGTATTTACTCTGATATTCTCATTACAGATAATATATGGTTAAGGCAAATTTATAAACAAATGGGATAAGTTAATTTGGGTAGAAAAAGGGATATTAGATAGGCTTTAAATGGCCCACAAGGGCAGCTAGCCAAGTGAACCAAGATTCAAGTTCAAATTAAAACTCCCAGAGTAAACAGAAAAGGCTTACAATTACTAAACAGACACATAACATTCGCTCAGTTTACTGGGCTTCACTATTTAGGACTGAAACTTCTAATCAGCAACTTAAGTTTCTGAACATATGAACTTAAGACGTTTTCCCTCATTAATGTTACACACATTTTTCACAAATTATTAAAATGTCTAGAACTAAAGTTTTCATTTATGCTTGAGACTAATTTTACACCGGATGTGATTTCATTACGTCTCGTTTTATATAGCTACTTCAAAATTTACCTACTTCTTGTCTACCATTTAAACTAAAATAAAACCACCAAAAGCCGTACAAACGACGTCTGATACTCCCAATCTAGCCATTACCAAGTACGTGCAAATATAAAAGCTGCGATACTACTCCAATTGGGAACCAATCTGGAATTTATTCCGGCAGAAAGTTCTAAAGTACTTCATAAGAGTATGTGAACCACAACACACGCAACTCCGTGACGTCATCGCGAGACTATAACACCGGTCCAGGCGAAAACGGCCTTACATTTACCATCTTACTTACTTTGGTAATAGCGAACCTGTCCCCACACGGGCAGGGGTAAAAGTAGGTCTCAGTTTCTTCGTCATATTCAAAATCTTCGATCTCAACTTCGTCATGAAAGACTGACATGTTGTCTTTCTCAGTTTATGTTACTGATAAATACAGAAAGGAGTAAGAAATAAAACCTTTCTGCGTGTAAAACAAAATCTTTTCAACCACGGGTAAGACCGATAATTACTCTAATTAAGGTTTTTTTCAATCCAGAATTGCCCAACAAATCCGCCCTTCCAGCGGAGAGAAAAATAAGCGGACCTCCGTACTGACGTCATCTGGATGTCAAAATGGGGAAGTTCGTGGGTTGACATTCAGCGGTTACAGACTGTGTGGATGAGATTGAGTCTGCTATCAAACTTATTAAGTAAACTTTGTGTCCAGGAAGCTTGACTACCGAGACCTCATGCTGATATTTTCTACCTCTCATTTGCAGTTGTGTATGTATATTTGCGTATATTATTGAAGGCTCTTACATTTTTATTTGCCACAGTAAAAATCCTAAAAAATGTGTATACAAAACTGTAGAGTGACATGTATCCAAGTGTGTAGGCTGGGGCACAGGAGCAGCATTAGGTCAGCTGGTGCCCTAGGCAAATGGGCTGCAAGGAACCTCCCACCACACCACCCGGTGCCCCCATCCTGGTCTACCTACACCAAATAAATACTGGAAAAACACTCCTAGAGTTGCACCCTAGGCGGCCGCCTAGTTGGCCTATGCCTAAGGCCGGCTATAGGCTGGCATACCAAAAAAGTGAAACTATCAAACCATGTGTCAAAAAAAAAAGAACAATCCATTCCCTGGGCCTGTTGCAATAACCAAAAACGAAGGTGTGAAGTAAGGTCTTTCAAACCAGAACCAAGACAATCAGGTACCTTGTGTAAACCCTAAACTGGCACTCCTGGTCAACTCATTTATTAGAGGAAAATTACTGCAAGCTGCTTGCTACTAATGTAACAAGCAACTTGCTACAGTTAAAATACCATGCAAACAGTGCTTCAACTGTGACAGCAAATGGAATATTTATTAAGCCTGTATTGCACTCCTCCACCATCAGCACCTGCCAATCACCTGCGCTGACCACTTTCACTTGGGACAGTTACACCCTGCAGCTATCCCCAGTTAAAGCTCTGACTCAAGGCCTTCAATTCAGAAATGGTTGCTGTGTGCAGTAAGACCTACCACAAGAGGTAAGTCCTAGCAGTAACCTTTTCCAATTCAGATACCACCCTCCTGCAGAGCAGAAAATGAGGCAATCTGGGGCAACAGCTAATGCTAAATAGACATGTACTCACCCCTGGAAATGCCTGTGGTAAGTGATTTACACTGACAAGTGATTCAGAGCATCCCTCATCTATATAAATTAGCACAGCCAGCCGTATATAACACTCCAAAAGATAGCAGTCACCTGCTGAAATAAATGGGAGAGGCCATGCTGCAGATAACTTTAGCAAATTTCAGTGGACATGTAGTGGTGTGGGATACGTGAGTGTGTGGATCTGTGTAGCAGTGTGTGTGCTGCAGGGAAGTGAATAGACTGGGATGACTGTGTGTACATGTGAGTGTGTGTCTGCTTCGGCAGTCACAGTAAGAGGGTTAGGTAGGGGACTGAGAGAGAGTGAGTGTTGTGTGTTTGTGTCTGTGTGTGTCAATGGGTGAGTTTGTTTGTGAGTTCATTCATGTCTGGGAGAGAGAAGGTGAGTGAATGTGTGTGTGTCTGCATCTGTGTCAGTGTGTGATTATGCGTGCTTACTAATGTCTGCATGTGAGTGGGAGAGTGAATGAGTGGGGTGCTTGTGTAATACATGGCCACCAGCAGTAATTATCATAGAAATGTGCTTTTTAGCATTGGCAGTAATTATAGGCAATTCAGACACATTCAAATTAGCTGTTAATGAGGTCGCTGAATACTATTCAAGGTCCAATTTTTCTTCTATAAAATAGCTCGACAGTGAGCAAGCCAGTTAGAAGCAAGATAAAAAAAATCATGCTCATGGTTGCAATTTTGTCAATCCCTTTGATTGGATAATAAACTTATACTCTGTAATTGACTCTGCAGTGCCTTGCTTACTTAATTTATGTGGGCTTTCTTGAAGGAGTTTTGTTTCAGCAAAGCCTTGAGGAGAAAGCTCGATTAATGGTAATATAACATTTAAACTGCAGTGTGACTCTGCCAATCACACAAGAACATTCTCCACGTGGTTAATATGGATGTCAAACCATCTGTCCAGTACTGGCATCACTAGCTGGTGATATGTTAGTACATACAGACAGTGTCCCTAAATAGATATTACAACATTTACACAGGTAATACATCATTTATGTGCAGTAATATAAAAGGTTCCTCAGTAATGAATATATTTACAGGTGGTTAATAGTTTACAATATTACACACTATATCTTCCTTGGTATGCAGAAACTTCACTTACACAACTGTGCAATGGTTGACTCCTACAGTCAAAGTTGTACAATGCAACCCAACGCTAATTAACAATGTAATAGGAAACATCTAGTGTGACCAGTGTAATTAACAATGGAATTTGCTGACAATAACTGCACTACCCATGAATGAAGGAGCATACTGTGAATTCAGTTGTGTGACTCTCGAATCCCAGTAGTGAGCATGTAGCATACTTGGAATATGAGTGTCCACACGTACAAAGCCAAGCTGTTGTAAGAATGGCTAAGAGCCATAATGGCCTACCAAAGAAATGCTCACCAATTTATTTCTTATAAATGGGGAGGAAATTGGTTAATTTATTTCTTATAAATGGGGAGGAAATTGGTTAATAGGACAGTCAGAAAGGGTGAAGAGCAAGCAGAGGAATACACAGAAGGTACAGGAAAGGAAAGACTGGGATAGAATAGGGAACAAAGGGTAATATTTTGTGGGGCAGGTGTTCCTTTTTTCAGAAAGGTTGAAGAAGAAGGAAGTAAAGGAAAGGTATGGGTAGGAAAGGAATGGGCAGGAAAGATTTTATAGGAAAGGTAGTGATGGCAGATAAACAAAAGAAGGAACACAATGGGGAGACAGAAAGAAAGACAGAGAGTGAAAGCACATTTAGTGACTGGGAGAACAGGACTACAAAAGGAAGGGAAGTGAAACACATAGAAGAGGAATACTATGATGGGCAATAAGGTGGGATGACCACTCCCTTTCACACTGCCTGGGGCAGCACCCAGCCAAAGATCAAATCTTTGAAAGCCCTCTCTGATGGGTCCTGCCTCTGTTGGCATGCTGGGCAGGGCCAGACAGCAGTGTGACTCTGCCATTCACACAAGAAAATTCTCCATGTGGTTAATAGGAATGCCAAGCCACCTGTCCACTATTGGCATCACCACGTCCTCCAGCTCTTACCTTGTGTTGTATTAGTATGTGCAGGCAGTGTCCCCAAAGGGTACAACAACACTCTCCCTTGTGACAGATCACCAGATGCCACAGTGCAACCCTCTGGGTTACCCACAGCTGGATGACCAATATCACATCATGAAGAGGCAGCCCTGGAAACAGATGGGGAACCCGCAGAAGATGGCATGGTCAATGGTGTGGTAACTGTTGCTATACCAAAGACATAACTGTGACAAACACTGCATAAATAGTAGTATAGATGGGGAGAATTAAAATAACATAAAATAAATATAGTGAAATGATAGCAAGAAAGAGAGAGAGAGAAAGAAGAAGAAAGCAGAGGAAAAACATTAATACCAAATCTATGTATGACTATCAAGCATATTGGTAGAGAAATGCAAAACTTTTGCTAGATATGCAATGGTCATTTTGAAGATATCACTGACCAGGCAGACTACAGGCTAAAGTGGATTTGCAGGAAGTGGGCTGCAAGTGTCAGTGGGACATGGATATTACCAATGCCCCTGATGTGTGTCAGAGGTACAGTGCAGGTGGCATATTTAAGGACAACTGGTGCCATGGAAGGTGTGGAGGGATGATCTTACTGCTATGTGCTATGACAAAGGGGCAAGGAAGGGCATGGTTGACATAGATAACTGTTCAGAAGGTCCAGGGCAGCATGTTGAGCATACCAGTGTAATATAGCAGTGACAGACAAGCCAGTGGCCTAACCATGGGCAGCTGCCAGCATGTGTCAGATAAATAGTATGATATATGCCAGTTTGTGGTGCAAGAGAGACTAGACATAAAACTAGCATGCCCTAAGTATGGCTTATATAAGTTAAGCAGTACCACCACATAATTGTTTGGGGAACTGAATGTAGAATATCAGGAAACATGACTATTGCACTGGATAGGACTGATGATGCTTTATCAAGCACACAACATGGAAGGAAAGCAAATGCAGATATGTGTGCTAGAGCATAGCAGTTGGCATGCTGTAAGGTCAGGTTGTGCTCGCAATAGGACCGCTATTGTGACAGTGATAGCATGTCTCACACTTCAGGTGGGTGCAATAGTGCATTCATCTGCATGGGCAGTGCAGGTATGTTGAGAGGTGTGTATTCCTGTTGGCATGGTTGTTACTAGTAACCATAACATACTATTAATTAAGGAAATATTTTGTACTGATACCTATGTGTTCCTATACTAATGCAGTTATGTACTTACATTTGCTTCTACAGAGATAGTCCATATGTTCAGAGCCGTGGCTAGCTCATCGGGTATCCACTGCTGCTCACTCATCTGGTACCTCTCAATGATTTATTGAGGACCAAAAAAATGAAAAAAATAAAAAAGGTCCATTCTCTGATCTGACACTCCTCCCTTCTCTACTAAGGAGGAGTGGCAGGTCTTAATCCTCTCCCTCTACACTGCACATCCTCACATTTACATGACGAACAAAGAAGAGAAAAAAATACAGATCTGCTGACCACAACACCTGACACCTTGTGTCCTGTGTGGTTGCCCCTTTTGTCCCACCCTAGCTACTCTTCTGCATATTCCTTTTAAAGAGGAGGCAATTCTTCAAAGTTTGCTCAGGAGCTAAAACATGAAAGAAAATGTATATGATCAATATGTCCTGCAGTTTCCCTTGTAGTTATGAATTGCATTACTCTAAAAATGCACCATTCAGGCATTCTTCCTGTAAAACTCAGGAGCACCCTGTCTGACCTCTTCTTCACACTGGCACACAGTATCAAAATGGTGCCTCCTGAGGTCACTGTTCAGATGTCTGCAATGCTCATAAGAGAGGGTGATGCCAATTACAGCAGTCACTACTTTAGCAAAGCAGAGCCAGGCTTATACTGGGGACCCTAATTAGAGATCCCCAACAGGCACTCCAAGTGATCTCTATATATTAAATGCAGAAATATAGTATTTTTTTAGAAACCACTTAGTAGACCTGCCATTCTCAGTGATTTTAGAACCCATCGCCACTTCACAGATAAACGTTAAAGGGAATGTGGTAGTGCATTCATGTTGAAACGTATTGCTGCCATCAAGTGAAATCAGGCAGCACAGCAGATTGTGATGTCACTATGCAGTTGCATGCAAATGCATGGTGTGGCAAGATAGAGTTTGGGTGTGAATGCTACTATGACACAATTGTGTGTAGTCCAGACATCAATATCTTGCACTTTTGTTGATATTTAGCACTCCAAGAGACCATTGGAAAATGTTCAACAAAAACACTTGCCTGCCGGGGGTCAGTGACCCATCCACACATGTATAATACTCTTTGTGCCTACTCATGCATGTGAATGATCGACTACAAACCTCATGCCAGTAGCATAGCAAAGGTGGAGTGAACAGGCAACTACTGCAGAGACAAAGTGTTGGGAGGGGCATGATTGTGAGCTCTTGCATTTTAATATATTTTTCTGTGTGCCAAAATGCCAGTACAGAAAGGCATTTCAGTTCAGGTTTTGGCTTGTCAACTGAAATGGCTGAGGGGAGAGTGTATTTGTAGGAAACCAATTGGTATGAAAGCACCAATAGGGTTTCTACAGTAAAAGCCATAGTCCTTTTTTTAGTTGAAGAGAGGTTTGGCATTGATTTGTATGAAGCTGATTGGCAAGGATAATTTTTTTTAACTTTAATTAAGCGGAAGGCATGGATTTGTAGGAAGCCAATTGGCAAGCACTTATTGGCTTTCTACAAAGCCAATATTTTTTTTTTCTTTTGAAGGGGGAGGATGTGAATTTGCAGGAAGATGACTGTCAAAGACTAATTGACTTACTACATAGCCAAAGCTTTTTTTTTTTGCTCTCCATTTGGGTAATGGGGTCGGGTGGTACTTCAGGGACTGGCACTGGGCACTAAATGAGCCAGATGCATCTTTGCCTCATGGAGTAGCCTTGGTTAGGTGTGCAGTGAGAATAATGTTTGATTCAGAGACATTTACCTGATATTGCCTGATTAGCATAACTGCCAAGCTATTAGTCTTGAAACTGCACAATAAATACAGCTGCAACTATTGATGTTAAGTTGTCCATCTCGCTTTCGTTCTTGCTGTTTGGGTTTGGAGCTGATCCTCGGCTCCGACCCGGCCATGTTCTATAGCTCAAGAGCTGTTTACAGGCTCAAGGCTACCCCTTATCCCAGAATGCCCAGCGTCAGCTACCCAGATCTCATTTGCCACTTCAGCTGCGAGGTTGCTTCATTACTGGCTCAGGCTTAGTATTGTTTTGTATTACATATTTTTGCTGTTATTGTAAAATAAATTTTAATTGTAAAAGTGTTATTAACCTTAGTCTCTTGGTACTTATACCCTTTATCGCCTTATATTGTGCATGTGCTTTGTTGGCCATCACTCCTTTCTGCAGGCCTCTTTTCCCTTGAACTCGTTTTAACTTAGAGAGTTCTCCTCCCCCTCTGTTAGGTTAGCCATTTAAGTTGTAATAATTATTATAACTTTTTTTTTCTTATTGTTATTGTGGTTCTTTAGTTTATTGTTGTTAGGAAAATGTCTAAAGATACCAAGGTATCTGGCTTCAAAAAGTGTGACTCATGCTGTCAGAAAATGTCTCTGACAGATGGGCACACTAGTTGTGTATATTGTTTGGGCACTGTTCACCTGCAGGACTCCTGTTCTATATGTCACGCTTTTAGTCCAAGGGTCGTGCAGGAGTGTAAAAACAAATTAATCCTTTGGGGATTATTGAAGCCTCAGGATTCTCCGGCTAAAAGTACTCAGCCAGCGAAATCCCCTAAGTCTGTCAAGCTGACTCCTTTACTTGACCAACCAAGTATCTCGGTGTCAGCTGGCATGGACAAGGCAACTCCTCCGTCGGCTCCATCTGCTATTTCGGAGCCGTCAGGGAGCCATAAGAGACTGAGGTCTCCGTCCTTGGAGCCCATCCACTTGGCACTTCAGTCACCCTTGTTACAGAGTGAATGTAGCCATCATTCTTCCCACTCCTCTCAATCCTCTAGATTATCGGATCATGATGTGAAGAGAATAGTAAGTAGGTTGCTTAAGTCACAGGCCCTGGCAAAATTACTGTCCAGCCCACGTCAGCAGGTATTGGCTCCAACTGCCTCTATTTCCATTCCTCCTCCGACTACATTTAGCTTGGAGCTGGAGACCATGGATCTGCAAGTAGTAGAACCTTCGGCGTCGATCATCATCTCTCCTTCGGTTCTGACGTCGGCTCCGATTACCTCAATTGTACCTTCTATCGAGGGATCTGGGCGCCGGGGCTCTCTCATCGGCTCCGGAGGGTGTGGCATCGGACCCTTGTCCGACCCTGTTCTCCCCCTTGGAGCTTCGACGCAGGTGAGCTCGGCTCCAACTTCGGCCCCGGAGCCGTCACCCTCGACACGGAGAAGGACTCCTGTCTCTTCGGAGCCGGAGCTTTCTCTGCCTAGTGGTCGGGATGCCTTTGAGGTCATGCGGAGTGTGCTGTCCCCCGAAACAGCTCTACTGCCAGCTCCATCGGCTCCGCCCCCATAGTGTCTGTTCCAACCTCTACTCCTCCTCCAGACCCCAAGCGTAGGGAACCTATGCCCCAAGACACCCCATTGGGTGATCCCTCTTCTTCTGAAGCCTCCTCTGATCACTCAGAAGAGCATGACTGGAAGAAAGTGCAAGAGGAAGCACATAGACTCCCCTGAGTCTGTCACCTCAGATACAGACATGGATGAATCGGAAGGGTCCCCAAGGTCCCCCTCTGAAGATGTTTCCTTTTCGGACATCCTTGAAATGCTTAGATAGAGGGGGGACTGGACTTCCCTAGCCCCTACTGAGGATGAGTCTGTAAACCTGGATGCATTCGGTTCCCGACCTTCCACCTCCTGGGTATCTCCTCCTTTCGATCCACTCATGTCTGTAGTGGCTTGAAAGGCTTGGTCAGCTCCGGATTCTGTGGAACCTACTCCGAGGGGACCAAACAAATTTATTACAGCCCCCCAGGACAAACAATTCCTCTCCAAAGGTGTGCCTGTTGATGCTATGGTGGTAGCAGCAGCCACCAAGAAAGAGCAGAAACCTCTTCATCTGTTCATCTTCCAAACAGAGAGTCTCGGATGATAGACAGATATGGAAAGCGAATGTTTGCTTCAGCGACCTTTTCAATGAGGTCCCTGAACTATCTATGCCATTTTACATGTTTTCAAAGGGATCTCCTGAAAGAGTTTGGGGATACCCTTCAAGATCCTACAGCTGAGGGAGTACCAGCCAAATTAGCTCCTCAGCTTGCGACTCTTAATTCCATAGTCAACTCCTCCATGAGGCTGATTTCCTATGCAGCCGATGGAGCGAGCAGAACCACAGAGACAGGTGTGGCTCTCAGGAGACATGCTTGGATGCGGCTGTGTCAGTTTGCAGAACCCTTTCGAAAGTCCTTTACCAGTACTCCCTTTGATGGCTCCTTTCTCTTTGGGCCTCAGGTGAAAGACACATTGACCAGGTGTGAGCAGGAAGGCAAGACTCTCTCTGCCATGGGAGTCATTTTTCCACCCCTTCCAGACCTTATCCCAAGGGTCAGAAGAGCGGAAAGATGTGGTTCTGAAAATCTCAGGGACCCTTGCCTGACATACGTGGT
This sequence comes from Protopterus annectens, assembly GCF_019279795.1. Taxonomy (NCBI): domain Eukaryota; kingdom Metazoa; phylum Chordata; order Ceratodontiformes; family Protopteridae; genus Protopterus; species Protopterus annectens. The sequence continues at coordinate 1,049,437,245 of NC_056735.1, forward strand.
GATATTTCCCCCCAGGGGCAGAGCGGGAAACAACAATAACAGATGCCTCCCTTGTGGCAGAGGGAGAACCGCAAAACTAGGGTGACAGGGAAACCTTCTCTGCCAAACCCTTCCAGCATCCCTGAAGGGTTGCCCGACTGCTCACCTCTGGAGGCAGTCGGGGGAAGACATTCGCTGTACCCAAAAGCCTGGCAAAATATAACAAGAGACAGATGGGTACTATCCATTATATCTGGAGGTTACAAAATTCCCTTCCATCAATCCCCCATAGAATCAAAAAAGTCCATTCCAGATGTCCCACCCAATCTAAGTGATCAAGCAGTCACAGAAGTTTCAAAACTGCTAGAAAAAAGAGCCATTCAAGAAGTCCCCTCAGACCAACTAGGATCCAGAACTTACTCAAGATTCTTTCTAGTACCAAAAAAGACAGGGGACTGGAGACCAATACTGGATCTCAGCAGATTGAACAAATCTGTATAAAAAGAAAAGTTCCAGATGGTGACACTGCAGTCCATTTTCCCTTTTCTGGCTCAGGACAATTGGATGTGCTGGATAGATCTTCAGGACGTATACTACCATATCAAGATGGACAGATGCTTCAGGAGATTTCTTCGCTTCTGGGTAGGGGCCAGTCATTACCAGTTCAGAGCTCTGCCCTTTGGTCTCACCTCAGCCCCCAGGGTGTTCACCAAGTGTATGGCAGTAGTCACGGCTCACCTGAGGTGTCAAGGATTCCAGGTGTTTCCCTATCTAGACGACTGGCTCCTGACTGCTACCACCAGGCATCAACACTTATAGGCATGGGATTATACAGTCACATCATGCACTCAACTAGGCATTATAGTAAGTTTTGAAAAATCTGCCTTGTTGCCCTGTCAGTCTGTCACATACTTAGGAACAGAATTAAACACAAAAGAAATGTTTGCAAGATTACCACAGGAAAGAGTTTCCACTATTCATCAACAAGTGTTAATTCTAATGCAGATCAAAAGGATTCAAGTCAAATATGTCCTGCAAGCTGTAGGCTCCATGGCAGCTGCCCATTCTTCTTGTTCCATTAGCGCGTTTCTACATGAGAATCCTTCAGTGGCTTCTTTTCACACAGTGGTCTTTCCAGGAGCTACCCATGTCTCACATGATCCTGATCACAGAAACATGCAAAAGGCACCTTTCTTGGTGGATGGTCTCCCCACTAGTGATTCAGGGCAGACCTTTCATACAACCCCCTCTGGTAGCCACAGTGACCACAGACGCCTCCCTGATAGGGTGGGGTGGGCATTATCTAAGCAGGACAGTCCAGGGTACTTGGCAACCTCGTGAGTACCATCTGCATATCAATGTCCTAGAAATGAGAGTGGTGCTCCTAGCGTTGCAAGCCCTTCAAGACTCTCTTCCTTCTAGGACCATTGCAATCCAAACGGACAACATGTCAGTGGTGTGGTACATCAACGAACAGGGCGGGACCAGGTCTTACCCCTTGTGTCGAGAAGCACTTGGACTGTGGCAATGGGCGATTTCCTCCCAACGTTTTCTGATAGCAATGCACATCCCTGGGAAATCCAACGTCAAAGCGGACAGGCTCAGCAGAGCTATCCTCATGCCTCATGAGTGATCTCTGAATCAGGAAGTTGCAGATTTTATCTTCCGCAAATGGGGACAGCCTTGCTGCAATCTGTTTGCCACTCCTCTCAACAACAAATGCAGCAGCTACTTCCTCTTCCAGGTCATATACCCAGAGATGCTCTAGTCCATGATTGGCCTCAGGGACTCCTTTACGCTTTTCCCCCTTTTCCCCTAATACCAAGACTCGTACAGAAAGCAAAATCGTTGGGTTGCAAAATGATCCTCCTTGCCCCATATTGGCCTCGACAGATATGGTTCCCATTCCTGCACCTCCACCTTCTGGATCAACCATGTATTCTGGACCCGGTTCCAGATTTTCTGATTCATCAATCAGGCGGGTTGCACCAATCCCTTTAAACTCTCCAGCTCAGAGCTTGGTTACTCCACTTCCAACCTTAGCCAGGCTTTCCAGTATCTCCCCAGCAGTCCGTGATATTATTGTTTCCTCACATAAGTCTACTATGAGGAAAACGTATGCTAGTAAATGGAAATGGTTTTCTTACTGGGCAGAATCTAGAAATTTGGATCCTTTCTCAGTCCCAGTCCGTGAAATTCTTGAATTTCTAGCACAACTTTTTTCAGTCTGGTGTGGCTTCCACTACCATTAGAGTACAGCTAGCTGCCATTTCTAATTTTCATATCGGTATGTTTAATTCTAGCATAATGTCTCATAAGCTCTGCAAGGCCTTTATGAGAGGAACATCTCTTCTTAGACCCCCAGTTAGAGATCCTCCTCCTCCTTGGGATCTCAATTTAGTTTTAGCTTCCTTAATTTTGCCTCCTTTTGAACCGGCAGCATCATGTTCCTTAAAATTTCTTTCTTGGAAGACACTTTTTCTGGTTGCTATCACTTCAGCTAGACGTGTCTCAGAACTTCAGACACTATGTGTTCGTCCTCCTTACCTGGTGTTTCACAAGGACAGAGTTTCTCTGGGGACCAATCCATCCTTTATTCCTAAAGTCTGCTCAGAGAACAATTTAAATCAATCCATAGATCTCCCAGTTTTCTTTCTCAATCACAGCAACAAGGCAGAATACAAGCTCCACCAACTGGAACTAAGAAAGTCAGACCAGTTATTTCTTTCTTATGCTTTCAACAAACAAGGCCTTCCAGTTTCTAAGGTGACCTTATCCAGATGGTTATCTGATACTATTGCCTTTATTTATCAGTTACGAAATAAAGAGCTACCAGCTAAACCAAAAGGTCATTCTACTAGAGCATTAGCCACCTCTGTAGCCTTTCAGTCTAGGTTGCCCATAGACTCAATCTGTGCAGCTGCCACTTGGGCAAATCCTCATAATTTTATCTCTCATTACAAGGTGGATATGGTCTCCCATAGCAGAGCTTCTTTTGGTTCTACTGCTCTGAAGAGTCTATTCCAATGAGCCACCCGGGATTTTAGGTGCTAGGGATGCTGTCCCAAACAGCAAGAATGAAGGCGAGATGGACAACTTAACATAAAGAAGTTCTGTACCGCCTTCCTTCTTGCATCCCTCTCTCCTTCCTCCTTCCTAGAGGATTGAGAGGAGTTCCTTTTGTTTTCACTGGCTGAGTATCTTTTATTACTTCACATACCAGGTAATTTATGACTCTTTCATTGTTTAGGTGTATTGGACAACCAGTTTTTAGGTAACCGGTTACTCTACTTATGTCTAGTGTCCACTATTACAAATGAGATCTGGGTAGCTGACGCTGGGCATTCTGGGATAAGGGGTAGCCTCGAGCCAGTAAACAGCTCTCGAGCTATAGAAGATGGCTGAGTCAGAGCCGAGGATCAGCTCCGAACCCAAACAGCAAGAAGGAAGGCGAGATTAAGACAACTAACATGGAACGTTATAGTAGGTACATAACTTCTTTTTATGCTCATTGTACTACAACTACAACATTTACAATATATTGCAAAAGAAGTGCAATGAAGAGGAGAAATGTACTGTTGGGCATTCATAACTATTTCAGTTGATTTAAGTGTTCAGGGAATAATGTCTCTACAAATGGGGGAACTGGTTTGATGTATCTGCTGCTGTATCTCTGTTGTTTTTAGAATTCTGACAGAGGAATAGGTTGTTAACAAGTGACTAGTGACTAGAAGAGATGAACACAGGAAGAGCTGTTATTGTGTTATGCAGTTTATTCCCAGTGTTCTTTGGTTTTTACAATGGAAAGTATATTTGCAGGAGGTTGAGCACATAGGCATTGTGTGGAGGCCAGAGAATGTGGGGTTCACATTATTGACTACCGCTGTCTTACACTTTACTCTGTGAGCATAATTAACTTTCAAATTGATTCCTCTGTTGTTATGTGGATTTGGTGGGAAGGGGTTCTGTAGATAACAGTCAGTGTCTCCCTCCTATTTAGTGGATGTTTTTGAGTGAATGGTTTCTCAAAAGGTGTATCCTCACTTGTAGTTGGGGGTAGTGCCTTTTTAAGTTATTCCTTTAGGTTGTTTGAATGGGAGTGACTATCCCCGTAATTTGCGATCCAGGAAGCTGGCAGCTGGCAGTGCAGGATGAGTGCAGTCTGCAGAAATGTACTTGGTTAGTAACCGAGTACATTTCTGCAAACTACAAAACTGAGCTATGACAGCTCCAAATAAAAGCTGCATATCATTGAGGAAGCATGCCAATGGCCAAGTATAAGGCCATTGGCATTGCAAACTGTTTCAAAAATAAAAAAAAAAAAAAAACTTTTATTTTTTTTCGCCAGTCTGAGCTGTTTAAGCATAGGGCAGTGGCGTGCAAACAGGATCGGGGGGGAAATAAAAAATAAACTTAAAATGAGCATTCTAACTAAAAGCAGCATTCTGCCATGCAAGTCAATGGCAGGCATAAGACAACCAGGCCGATGAGTAATGGTTGCTAAGAAGGGAAGCTCAGTGTGGGACATGTAACTATGCATTAGCATAGCACAGCTAAGCTAGAGGTGTGTCCAAACTGCCTAGCACTCTTTACAAAGTGTAAGTGGGTGTGCACACTGCGCACCGGGTTTTACAGGAAGAAAAAGGAAGTTAAACCAGGAAATAGCAGCTCTGTGCACATTTGATCACTACATTTGTGCGGCGCGTACACAGGCTTAAAAAGTGAGGCAATGGGAAGGGAAAACAGCAGTAGGAAGGTAATCAAGGAGAACTAGCTTAGCTGACAGGTGAAATTGTCAGAAACAACCAATTACACTGGCAGCAGCCCAGCCCAGCACACCACTATAAACTATGCAAACACCTTTCCCCCTTATTTTTCCCCAAACCTCTGGACCATCGGTGTATATAGACGGGGAAATTTTACAAAACGAAAGCAAGAGAAAAAATGTTAGGGGTTGCTTTTGCTATCATAAACCAGCATGTGCAAGAGGCTGAGGGTGGTGAGGATGTGAATGCTGCTGAGCAACCCACAGTGAGGAGACGGAGAAGAGTGTACAGACCCAGGGTAACCTACCAAGGGCTACATGAGCTGGAGATAGTGGAGCACTATAGGGTGTACAGGGACCTCCTATAGCAAATTGTTGAGCTATGCTGGCCACACCTCACACACAGAACTAATGGGGAACCCATCCCAGTGGATATCAAGGTATGTGTATGCCTAAGAATACTAGCTACAGGTACCTTCCAAAGGCCAACTGGGGATATGATGGAGATTTCACAGGCATCAGCATCCAGGGTACTCCACCAGTTCCTGGATGCCATGTCAACACGTCAGTGAGCACGTATATTTCCCCATCACCTATGAGGCGTTGGCCAGCAATATGCATCTCTTCCACCAAATAGCAGAATACCCTGAGGTAGTGGTGCAATAGACTGCATGCACATATGCATTAAAGCACCACCAGGTGAGCGGGGTAGGGTCTACATCAACCGCAAGGGCTTCCCCTCCATCAACTGCCAGGTCGTGTGTGATGCCCAGGGCATAATAATGAATGTGTGTGTGCTGGCCGCCCTGGAGGCTACCATGATTCCCACATCTGGCATTTGATGCAGCTGTACCAGACATCTGCCAATGGAGACATCCCACATGGTCACCTAGTGGGGGATGCTGGATACGCACTGGAGCCATGGCTGATGACACCCATCAGAAATGCACGCACACCCGAACAAGAACTCCATAATGAGGCACATGCACAAACACGAATCATAATAGAGTGTGTGTTTGGGATGCTCAAGTCATGGTTCCGGTGCCTGGACACATCCGGTGGAGCCTTGCAGTACTCACCAACTACATGTACCCAACTTGTCCTTGTATGTCTCATGCTACACAATATGATCCTGTAGAAACAGCTGCAGCAGAAACAGCATGGGGCAGGGCCACACAGCCCCCCACCATTGCCAAGGCCTGCACAGGCACAGAGTGACTCAGAGGAGGAACACCCTGAGCCTGCCCCAGTAGGCAGAAGGAGGCATGGCCAGTATGCCCTGGCCTTGACAAAGAGGCAACACATAGCACATGCACTGACACAGTAGGAACCCAGGGAATGACACCTCTCTCTGACTCGCACATACAGTAAAAGGGATGCCAAACATGACACTGCTTGTGCTCAACCATGTATAGGGAGTGTACTATGTACATCCAACATAGGCAGCCCTGCAGCACCACCCTCAATACTGGGACACCCACAAGGTAAGTGACTCATACATGCCAGTTGTGGGAGGGCACACACCCAACAACAGTCACAGCCAGCAGGATAGGTGTGGACAAACACAAACAAATGCTGTAATATGGCCTCCGAATGAGCCCTATGGGTAACCCCTCCCCCAGGCCTACACAGACAGACTACAGTGGGCCAGGCAGTTGGATGTAAGTTGTGAAGGCTAGGAAGTCAGAAACTAATATGTAGGTATTTAAAGCTAAGATCTGTAGTACACTCGTATGCCTCTAGCCACCACAATAGGTAAGACTACAGACTGGAATGGTGTACCCAACATACCAGTACAATCCTAGCAAATGTGTAAAAGTATCAGACTGTGGTGGTGGTGCTGCGGTAGCGCTGTCGCCTCACAGTTAGACGTTGCCCGTTCGATCCTCAGTTAGAGCGTCTTCTGTGTGGCGACATGTGTGAACGGGCGTTCCTTCGTTAAAGGTTGTGCATTAGGCCCGGCAAGCCAGCATGTAAAACTCTACTGCCAATCATTAGCGGACCGGAGTTCCGCTGTGGCGACCCCTAACCAGGAAAAAGCCAAAAGACACAAACAAAATCAGGTGTGCCCCACCATCCTATGTACACTTATAGTAACAGTAAGCTGTGCCCCCACTCCTGTGTAGAAATGTAGAAACAGTCAGGTGTTCCCCCCGCTATGCAGAAATGTAGCAACAGTCAATGCCAAATGACCAATGTATACCTGGCAGGCACAGCATGCTACCTGTCGGTGTACAACACAAAGGTCAGCACTGCGGTACAAACTACCCGGACTTGATCCTCACATTTATTTATTTATTATTATTTATTTACATTTGTTGACCGGGCTAGTCTTACTGGATACATGTCCATTTTCAGTAGAGGCCCGGGGAGAAAAGCTCCAAGCATAGGCAGAAACTTATTATACAATATTAGTATAAAATATTAAGCTGTGATCAAATACAGATAATACCAATGTTTGAGAGAAAAAAAATTTAGCGGGGAATGAACTAAGATTAAATACAGAAAATAAACTCTATTTGAGAGGGAAAAAAACACAAAGAGTAATTTTTTATTTTATTTATTTATTTATTTTTGTGCTAGGACCGAGATCATATTACCTCTTGGTTTGAGGTTAGCTTAATTGTTAGTACAGGTACACAACATAGTACAGTAGAGAAGTGAAGTAAAAGGGAGAGCAGGATGGGTAAAGGGGAAAATCAGTCAGGGTTTGTGCAGGGACAAAGCCAGTGAGTTTTAAGATATTCTTTGAGTTGTTTTTTAAAAAGATGTGTGGAAGAGAGAGTAGAAAGTTCACTTGGAAGCTGGTTCCAGGCATTTCCTACTGTGTTATTGAAAAGTGAGTCCCCAGCTTTGTTGTTAGATTTAATAGTGAAAACTAAGAGTTGTAAGGTTTTTGTAAGGGGTAGTCAGATTAGTGAGGATTGGGATATTATTAGGGTGGTAAAGTATCTTTTGGGTTATAGTAAGTTGATGACAGAGTAGTTGGTGCTGCACTTCTAACCATCCCAATTGTTTGAGGTTGAGACAGTGGTGGGTTCTGAAAAGGTTGCCAGTAGCGAATCTGGCTATGTTATTATAGCTAGTAACAAGTTTGTTAAGGTTGTTTTTAGAAAGACCGGTATAAATGGCAGAAGCATAGAACAGGGTGGGTCTGGGCAATCGTGGTTCTGGCTGTTGGTGTAAGGAAGGGTTTGACTGTATACAGGGAACCTAGTTTTTTGTTGACAGACTTTATGGTAGTGTTAATATGGTTGTCATAGCTAAGGTTGTTGTCTGTGGTTATCCCCAGGATACGGGTTGTAGTATCAGGGGATATGGTGGTTCCATTGTTAGAGGTTATTGTAAAGTGAATTTGTGGTGATTTTTGAGTAGAAGCAAAGAGTAATAATATTGTTTTTTTGGGGTTCAGATGGAGGCAGTTTGCATGAACCAATTTTCCACAATATGAAATACAGTTTTGGTGAGGGTCTGGAGTGAGGTTGAGGACCTAGCTGAACATATTAAAGTTGTACCATCAGCATATTGTATGCAGGTGGCTTGAGGAATTTTAGTATTTAGTTCATTAATAAACATTGAAAAAAGAAGAGGGCCTAGGATTGAGCCTTGAGGTACTCCAATGTTTACAGGGAGGGGAGTTGAAAGCTTATTATCCCAAAGGACTGCTTGCTGTCGGTTGTCTAAATAAGATTTAAACCAGAGTAATGCCTGTGCGTCCAGTGAATGGGCTTTTAGTACCTCAATAAGCAGATTATGGTTGACCATATCAAAGGCTTTTGAAAGGTCGATAAATAGTGCGGAGGAAAGAGAGTTATTGTTACAATTTTTGTTTATACAGTCAGAAAAGGATAGCAGGGCAGTTGTTGTACTATGGAATGGTCTGAAGCCATGTTGGCAGTTAGCAAGTAAATTGTTGTGGAGGAGGTGGTCAAGTAGTTGTCGGTGGATACATTTTTCCATTATTTTAGCTATTGGAGAGAGTAGGGCGATTGGTCTAAAGTTGGAAATATCAGTTGATGTCCCACCTTTATGTAGAGGGATGATGTGAGAGACCTTCCATATAAAAGGGATTTTGCTTTCTGTAATAGTTCTATTTATAAGGATAGAAATAGGGTAGGCAATGGCTTTAGCTGCAATTTGCAGGTATTCTGCTGGTAGACATTCAGCCGAAGGGGTGCATGGCTTGAATTTTTGAAGGAGGTTACAAATGAGGGATGTAGGTACTGGTTGTATGTGAAAGGAAGGAACTGGATTCATTGTGGTATTAGGTAGGATGGTGCTAATGGGTAGTAGAGTATTATAGAGTTTGTGCAATATAGATGGCCATACTGGGCATGCTCACAAACTTAGAGGAATTAAGGCAATGTCAGTCAACAACATACTGAAAGGTCATACTGGGTATGCTCACACACTTAAACATATGAAGGCCATGTCTGCAAACACCAGTGGACCAGACATATCTGGCAGTTGCAATTCTTAGTGCAGACACATGTCAGTATGCATCACTCCTGCCTTGCACACACAGTGGATAGGAATACAGACATATATGTAAGGACCACATACTATAATAAGCCAAAGGAAGACGGACATAGATGTTTGGAAGAGGGTGACTGTGACAAGGAGCCATCTGGACCTGTCCCACCCAGCACACAGCCAAAGGGCCCCAAACACATGAGGTGCAGGTGTCACTCACTGCAGATACTAGCCACCAGTATCTGTCGGCATGACAGACTATGTGGTGCACGTGCCAGCTGTGCAACATGACTGTACAAGGAAGTAGTCACCTAGTAGCTGTATATACATACCTGTGGCATATGACCCCGTGTGTGCCCGCATGTGGCATGTCAACCCCTAAATGAATGGGTTACGGCCCATGCACACACTGCCCTCCCCATAGCAGTATCATGACAAGCCTGCTGAGGTCATCCAATGTGAAATACACCTTTGGGAGAGCTGTAGCTCAGTAATCACCATGGTGCATCCCATAACTGCGTACTGCTGTAGTGATAAACTAGTTAGGTAGTAGTTCTAACCCCAGACTTGGCAACTGTGTGCATGTGTGTTTGTGTGTGTGTCTCTGACTGTGAAGAGAGAAATGCTTTTTAAGCTACTCACACTCTGTACAATTCATATACTCCACTTTGGCAAGGCTGCTGATGTCACTCACCTAGAAATACACCTCTGGGAAAATCAGAGCCCACTAATCTCTGTAGTGTATCCTGTAACTGTCTACTGCTGTAGTGTGATAAAGTAGCTAGGTAGGTGTTCTAACCCCAGACCTGATGACTGTGTGTGTTTGTGTGTGAATCTCTGTGTGTGTCTGACTGAGTAGAGAGCAATACTTTTTAGGCTACTCACACGCCGTACAATTCATATAATCCACTTTGGTAAGGTTGCTGATGTCACTCACCTAGCAATACACCTCTTGGAAGATTATAGACCCATAATCTCTGTAGCATGTCTTGTAACTGTGTACTGCTATAGTGTAATAAAGTAGTTAGGTAGGGGTTCTAATCCCAGACCTGCCAACTTTGTTTGTGAATCTGTGTGTGTGTCTGACTGAATAAAGAGCAATGCTTTTTAGGCTACTCACACTCCATACAATCCACTTTGGCAAGGTTTCTGATGTCACTCACCTAGAAATACAACTCTGGGAAAGTAATAGTCCAATAGTCTCTGTAGCACATCCTGTAACTGTGTACTACTGTAGTGTGATAAAGTAGTTAGGTAGGTGTTCTAACCCCAGACTTGGCAATTGTGTGTGTGAATCTTTAAGTCTCTGTCTATCTCTGACTGAGTAATGAACAATGCTTTTTAGGTTACTCACACTCCTTAGAATTCATATACTCAACTTTGGCAAGGCTGCTGATGTCACTCACCTAGAAATACACCTCTGGGAAAGTCATAGCCCAGTAATCTCTATCTCTGTCTCTGTAACTGCATAATGCTGTAGTGTGATTTAGACCTGTTGTAGGGTTCCATCTCCACCCATGGCAGTTCTGGATGTTTTGTGTGTGTTTCAATGTCTGTGTATGGAGCAATGCATCATAGGCTACTCACTCGCAGTACAATTCAATTGCCCTACTTTGCCAATCCTGCTGATGTCATTCATTGTGAAATACAACTTTGGGGAGAAAGTTCTTTAGTAATCCCTGTGGTGTGACCTATAACTGCTCCATGCTGTAGTGTGATATAAGCCTTGGTCAGGGGTTCTATACCCACATATGTCAGTTGTGGATGTTTTGTGTGTGTCTCACTGTCTGTGTAGGGAGCAATGCATTTTAGGCTAGTCACTCGCATACAGTTGAAATGCTCTGCTTTGGTAATCCTGCTGATGTCATTCAGTGTGAAGTACACCTTTGGGGAAGAAATGCTCCAGTAATGTCTGTGGTGCGTGCTATAACTGTGTAGTGCTGTAGTATAATAAACTAGTTAATTAGGGGTTCTACTCCCAGACATGACAGATGTGTGTGTGTGTGGGGGGGGGTGTTTGTAACTCGTATCCTGTGTAGTGGTGACACGTATGGGCAATGTGGAGGAGGTTTTGCTTATTTCTTTAATGGTGGCCCTACTATATATCACAATGTCGACCATACAGGGATAACAGATGTAAATTAGCTGGGAGGCTGGGGTGCAAAACCATGCCCATACATGTGACATCAAGGCCAGACAATCCAAGTTAGCAACCCCACTATTACCTAGAGCACACACTCAACCCATGTGTCATACGCACACACATGCCTAGGCAACAGCCAATATGTGGGTAGTACACTGCATACTGGCCACTTATAGTAACTATGCAGTGATAGCAGTGGGCTACAGAGGGCATGTCACCCTGTCCATCTGACCAATATGCACATACATGCAGACAGTGCACCTCCACCATGTTCCCCACTGGACACCTGTATCACCTGTGGTGCCTTCACATGTGACTAACAACAGACATACCATGCCTGACAACTTGCCCTGTATGGACAGATGACACTGACATCAGGGAATGCTGTTGGCATGCTATCAATGTAGGTGCAGGGTAAACCTGCTGCCCATTACCAGTTCCTGCCATAGGTGGGCAAGACTGGCACATCTGATGATAGTCTGTGTTCACAACATGGGCCAGACACCCCAGGTACAATACCACATGTCACTGTACATGCATGTGGGAGGTGTGCACATCCCAGATACCATCCATGTCATGGACTAAGGAACACATACATGGCATGTGGTGTACAGCATTGGCCACACACAATAGTCACCCAGGTGACTGGATGGAGGATGCAGTACCCACCTGTGTGGGCAAATGCAGTAACTACAGGCCTGAGCCACAATGCAGACCATTGTCATGTGGCCTGATGCCAAGGCATACCCATTGCCTACCCTTGTACACCCTGCTGGCACAGTTGACCACCACACACCCGTGTAGACATGCACCCTTGCATGTCAGAACTGGCACCCTGTGTGTTCGTGTGTGTGTGTTGTATGGTTCGTATGTCCACATCCACATTCACTACAACCCCCCAGGGCATACTGAAGCATGCTGTCTGATGTCTAACACCTCCTCATACTCTTTGCCCATACAGCCTCCGTATGACCCGTATGGTGCATGTGATACTTGCACATTGATGTGTTGTGGCAATCCCATTAGTGATGACTTGCACTCCTGGCCCTGCCAAGTGTGTCAATGTGTGTGCATCCCTGTGTGAGTGTGCCTGTGTTGATGCTGGCACCTGTTCATGCAGACAGGCACATGTACAACACCTACTGTATATCTACCGGATCCCTGTTGCAGATGTCACTCACCTACACATATATGTTCTGAGTACTCCACATCAGGTAACCCATGTGGTGCATCCAATAACTACATTGAACTGTAATAGCATTTCATAGTTGTTGGGGGTTTGATACCCTATGCTGGTCGGTGTGTGATTCAAACATGCTTCCGTTTTACTCTCCCACCCCTCCCTGACATGTATTTGCCTCTGTCTGCCTCCCCCACCCCCTCTCTGGTGGATGTGGAGACCCACACCTGCCTTGCTTAGGCAGCAGCATGTGTATTTTACGTGATGCTCATGATCAGCTGATGGCCTCTGCATGAATTGCAGCCCTCCACTAGCTGATTGCATGTGGAACAGCTGTGGTAACAATCCCATAGCCAATTGCATAGAAACACACTCCAATACCTAGAAACATCATGGTGGTGTTGGGCCTTTTCAGTCACTGTGAGCAGGAACTAGATATGTTTGGCAAACAGCATCTCAGATGGTTTGGGGATTTACCTCTAACAACATACACCATGGAAAGAGGGCAACAAACAGGAGGGGGATGTGCCTGACCTGACTACAGTCTGTAAGTGCTGCTATACTGCATTTGGAGTAATGTTGGTTTAACAGTGTTTGTCTGGATATGCCTGTTGTACATGTCACAATACCTGCCATGTCAGTTCCATGTATATGAGGAATCCCCATCTGCAGGGTCATCTGCAGACTGGGCAGCATTGTGCCTATGGTTTCATGTGTTAGCTAGAGTGCAAGTATCTGTGGAATGAAGAAGGTAGTGTGAGGATTGCAGTCTGTAGATGGTGAAGGCCGTGACAGTTACTGACGTCATATCCCTCATAGGACATATGTTGCAACAAACCCCGTTACAGTAGAAAATATATGAGGTTATCACAGCAACATGTCTATACTGGCCCTTTGTATGTGCTGTCAGCCACACCTCTGTCAACCTTTGTACATATGGCGTGCATGAAGTGGTGCATATATGCTCTACACCATAAATACTGTCATCATATCTGATAACAAGCCAGTGATATATCAGATTGCTACACATGTCATGTACAGAAGGGGTTATATTTCATGAAATAAGCTGGACATTCTGTGCATGTTTGTACAGTACTGAGGTCTGTGTAGTGATGGTGAATATCAGCAGTGTGTGTATTGTTAATATGTACTTTAGCCTGTGTACAGACTGTGGTAGATGTCATTGTTCTAGCTCCCCTTCTATCAGATGTTACATGCAGCCCCACTGTATGGTACCATTTTGCCATACATGTTTGTAGGTCCATACACACACATGTCCCATACCACAGGCAGCCATCAGACCAAACTGTGTAGCAGCCCAGTATATGTAGGGTCATTCTGTGAGTGGCACATATGAGGATGGTGTAGAACAGATAGTCCATATACAGTAATATTATGCTAGCTTACCATATGTAGCTGTGGCTGTGTTCACATTGGTTGTGGTTATGCACTGTCACACAGATGTATCTTACCCTGTGCTGTGACATGGCTGTTGAGCCGGCTATATATGCAGGTACATGTGCATTCCCCCATACGAGATGTAGGCCATTGTTGAGCCAGTCTGCCTGTAGCCTGCACAGTATATTGTTACATGCCTAGCAGCTTAGTGTACTTAACCAGTGGGATGTCATGTGCAGATACTTGCCAGATGTACTGCTGCTGGGCCTCCCTTAAAAGTCATGTATGTCAGACAGAGCAGTGGGATGCTGTACAGATGTATGTCAATATTTAGTGGGTAGTATTTGTCCATGGCACCCCTGTACCAGCAGTCATTATGTGTCAGGCCAGGCAGGAGTGTGTAAATCCAATGGTGCCAAATGTGTACCAGTCATTATGTGTTATACCCATCTATATGGCTGTCTACATCCATATTGTCAGGCCTGGTACACATGTTGTGCACTAAGGGATTATGTGTATACCTCTGGACTGTACAGGGTATGTCCGAAGTTCCACCCATAGTGGCCAATATCTCTGCTGCACTCCACAGGGGCATTACATGCTAGTGGCGGTACTTTACAATGATTTCCTTAGGGTGTCTGTTAGCAGCCAATGGCACACATGTTATAAGCAGATGTCAGCATCCACACACACCATGTCTGTGAAGACAATCCCAATGACAGTAACAACAGTCTTGTAATATACCTGCTATACATAACTGACATCCCCTTGCACTATAACTTTGGGACTGTAAGGGCTGGGGTACGGCTATACTCCATGTCCAGGACATATCGTGGAAATATATGTACGTATACTTATCCAGATAGCCATATATATATATATATATATATATATATATATATATATATAATTACACATGTGTACTACATTCAGTTACCACTGTCATGGCAACCACCCACTATAAATCCCTACAGCATGTGGGTGTGGTCCCTTTACATTTTCTGTGTGATGGACATCCTTCTTGTGTGTGGGCATCAGTGATACAGACAACAGGTAGCAATACCTCTTACAGGAGAACCTGCACACTCAGAGCGGCCACATATTTGTAGGATGATCAAGAACTACAGACAGACTGTAAATAGAGTTGTGTTATGCTTTGCATAGTACTGGAGTTACAGGGTGTGTGTGTGTGTGTGTACATATGAGTGTACCTTGGAATGCAGTCTGTCTGCATTGCTCACTACTGTGGGCCTATCCTCTTGCTGGACAGAGGTATGCCTATCATGTGTTATCCGTCCACCACACAGGTCCTGTGTCAGATATTACACTGGCAGTGTGTGTGTTGCATGCTCTCAGTAAATGGCTACATCCATTTCTATTTCTAACCTCAATTCCCTGACTAAGGGTATGTGGCAGACTATCCTGTAACACCAGCACCTTGCTTAGTTTATGGCGACAGTGTTCCACATATGTGCTGTGTTCCAGCCTCTGTCCTCCATCTACATACCAAGCTTTGCACATATGTCATGCTGTTGGGGGTTGTTCTGTAGTGGGCTATGAGTATATCACACTGCCATTGCTGCCATTAGTCCACTGCTGTTGTATTCCCCACATATCCAGTAGGGCTGGGGCCATATATGTGTGGGCATCACCTACACAACACATGTGCGCCGTTATGCACTGCAGAGGCCAGTGTATGTAACAGTGGTATATGGGCCAATATTATTGAGTCTAGGTGAGGAGCACCATAAATGACCTATGCTGTTAGATAATGTGGGGGTATCAGGGGTGAGCTGCCACAAGGTATCTGGATGTACAGTACCGTATACTCCACCTATATTGACATTATTTACATGACTTGGGGTACTGCAAGCCTACTGCCTCCTGCCATACAGACTGTTCTGTTTGTTATGCCTTGTTATGTACCGGTTACAACCCATTTGATCACAAAATGTCTTTACCTCCTACGGAGTTTGTACAGAGTGTAGATAAAGGCTGCTGACATACACACCTGCAGTACATACTGTTGAATTTGTGGTACCCTGTGGCCCAGTCTGTCTTCACTATTGTACATTTTGAAGGGCTTGGCCTGGGCAGCAACAGTTGTGAACCTTTCCAGACTACTGTATTAGTGTAACTGTTTCACAGTTGCAGTACTCTGTTTATATGGTTGTCAGTATCTGAACAGCTATATGACATGGCATATAGAACTGTTACAGTACACAATTAAAGGATTCTCATTTCTGCAAGCCTGTGTGCAGTGTCTTTCCTATGACCTTTCTATGGGTATATGTTGCAGGCAATGATTGACATTAGTATGTGTGTCCCATACAGTGTCCAGTTGTTCAGATGTTAGCTGTAGGCATAGTGGCTGTTCCATATTGTGCGCCCCTTCTACATATGTATTTTACTGTAACATATATCTGCATGTGTATGTCTAGTTTTATATATATATATATATATATATATATATATATATATATATATATATATACACACACACAGACACACACACACACACATATACATATATATATATATATATATATATATATATATGTATATCTGTATCTGCACGTCTGTGTCTGTGTATCTGTATCCTGAGGATGTTGATGGCTTCCACATATTACATGTCCTATGGGAGGCAGACTGTACTTGGTAGTGTATTGCAGGGCACATGTGTTTAGCTGTGGGGGATGCCTATTCGTACAAGACGTATAGTATGTGGGGCTTCTCAACCCCATTAATGGTGCATGTGGACATATGTGTATTTGTTAATGTGCAATTGCTATCTACAGATGTATGGCCATATCTACCTATACAGATATATATATCTGCTAACAGATATATAACTATGTCCGTATATATCTACATAGATATATATCTGCGTACACATATGTAACGTGCATGTAGACATATAGGTGTCGACACATATATGTGTCAGTTTAGGCATATGCATGTATATATGTGCATATATAGTGATATATATGTACATAGAGTTAATAAAACAAAATATATATTTATATATATGTATAAATATACATATATGGATATATTGTATCTGTTAAGGTTTTAATATAGTTACACACACAGACATCTAGATGTTGGTATACATTCTCTCTACTGTTGCATGACAGGACTGGATGATATGTTTCTGAAACATTGAATATCTCTGTATCTATCATGGCTTAGTGGTGCACTACCCTGTCTAGGGTGTGCAGGGTCCTTGGTTTGAGCCTTGCAAGAGCTGTTTATTTTGTTGTTGGGCACGACATGGCCCATTGAATACAGAGTGATTAAGACATTTTGAAGCAGTTGTAAGCAGGTTTACACGGGTTTGCACGGAGCTAAGCAATGCCTACACAGGTTAAGCAATTTAGAAGCTAACCTGAGTGTATGAAAAAGTAACCAGAGGTTAGCAGTGCTTACCATCACGCAAACCCACGCAAATCCACTTACAACTGCTTTAAAGTGCCTTAATCACTCTGTATCCAAGGGGGTGTTTTCTGTCCAGCAACAAAATAAACAGTGCCTGCAAGGCTCGAAACCAGGACCCTGCACACCATACACAAAGTGATTTGCCACTAGGCCATGGCAGATATGCATAACCTTGATATTTTCACAAACATATCATCCAGCCCAGGTATACAGCACTACAGGGAATGTATTCTGCCATGTAGATGTATTTGTGTGTATATATATTCAGCTTTAAATGGATGTAACATATCTATATATGTAGATATAGCTATAGAATATATATACATATATATATATATATATATATATATATATATATATATATATATATATCTACAGAGTTGAAGATGTTAATATTTGCACTGGATGTGGCAGAGTTAAAGATGTTAAGATTTGCACTGGGTGTGATGAGGGTGGATAGGATTAGGAATAAGTATATTAGAGGGTCAGCCCAGGTTGGAAGGTTTGAAGACAAAGCCAGAGAGGCAAGATTACGTTGGTTTGGACATGTGCTGAGGAGGGATGCAGAGTATATTGGGAAAAAGATGCTAAGGATGAAGCTGCCAGGTAACAGGAAAAGAGGAAGGCATAAGATAAGGTTTATGGATGTGGTGAGAGAGGACATGCAGGTGGTTGGTGTGACAGAGCAAGATGCAGAGGACAGGAAGAAATGGAAACAGTTGATCTGCTGTGGTGACCCCTTTCGGGAGCAGCCGAAAGAAGAAGAAGATATATATAAAACAATAAATACTTATATACACAGATACGCATACATCTATAGATATATATATATATATATATATATATATATATATATATATATATATAGTATACATCCATATGTCTACATATATACAGCACTAGGAATGCATATATGTAAGCATATATATGGCTCACCTTTTAAAGGGAGAAATCCATGTCTCCAAAAGCTGGAAGGCCGAAAGTATGTTCTCAACATTGCAATAAATGCATCGAATGTGCAATGAGTGAATTTCACTATGCATTCACTCATTGCAAATTTGGCAATTTGGGTGTGGATGGCACTATAGTGGGGATGGGGAATATTTGCCTATCCCCACTGTAGTGCGAACTCTGAGTAAGTATATCACAGTAGGGGGGTTGTGGGGGGCCCAGCCCCCCAGATGAGGGGAGCAGGGGGGGGCATGCCCCCTGCCTTATGATATGTATTCCAACTTGCAGTTTGAGAGTCAGTGAAGGTACCTTTAGAACTGCTGTGTTTTGAACTGTGGTGCAGTAAGAAATGATGGATTGATCCTTTCGGTTTGCAGAAAGGGCCTTTCGAAGAAATGATTGTCTCCCTTTCAAAGGTGAACACATATATATCTATATAGGTACATATATGTGCATGCAGACACACACGGATGCTGTCAGTTACAGAGGTGTGATGAGCCCTCTGCGCCCTTAGACCCTGCCCGGTGTACCCTTCCATTTGTGCTTGTGCCTCCATGACAGTCTGGAGCATGCATGTGGTTGAAATAGATGTGGCGTGTCTGCCATGGGCATGATGACCATCAGTGCTCCGATGAGCACCCCAGGACATCTGCCTATGTGATACACCACAAGACATCTGGCTATGGCTGCTGTGTCCTGACACATGTGCCATAGATACCACACTGTCCTGGCCAATGCCAACCATAGGCTGTCCCTCAGCTAAGGCCATTGGTGATGAGATATGTAGAGGCATTGTGACTGTGTGTGTGGATGGGGTGGATACGTGTGTGTTGTCAATTGGTGGCCCAGCGGCAGCCACTGATGACCGTCACTGTCAGTATCAGTGACCTCAGATTCCCTGCAGGGGGACCCAGCCCCACCTCGCCACCTGTGAGAGGAAAACAGGGAACAGACTGTAAGATCTGTACATCACCACTAAACAGTATACACACACACACACACACACACACACACACACGTGTGTGTGCAGACATGGCCACACACACAGACATATACACACGCAGTCAACATACATGGCAACCCATACACTCCACCAGACAGCACCTACAGACAGCTCCCGCACCCCCATAACACACACAATAGCAGGCAATGGTGCAGTGCAGTATCACACACAAACCTGTAATTACACACATGTCAGCATGCAGGACATGTGGCGCTCAACAGCATGCAGTGTAACTGTAGTCAATCCCCGTTACCAGATTATACATGGCTGTAATGCATGGCTTCTGTTAGTAGGTCATGGCCCTCCCCCTGGAACTCACTGCACCCATGTCCACAGCATTGCTGTGCATCTGTTCAGCACCCTGGCATGTACTGTGCACCATACCTCACAGGTGGACACACCATTGCAGGATGTTTATCTGTGTTTCAGTTGTGTTTCTGCTGCTGCTCACAGCCTCTGTGTGTTTCTGGATCACATGTGGACACGTGTTTAATGAATGCTTGATGTGTATTCACAGATGTCATCATCAGTGGTGCATGTATAAGTGATAGACTACCATTAGACCGACCACAGACACAATTTACTGTACCTATGGTGAGTGTAGAGACCATTATTGGCCATGTTTGAGCCCTGGCTGATGTTGCCTGTGGTACACATAGGTTCATAGGTGACTACTGGTCTATTGGTCCTGAGGCCTACATAAGCCTAGCCACAGGGGTTCCCAGCCATGCACCACACACTAATGTTATTCCCTTGTGCCCCTGTCAGGCTGTGGCACAGACATACTACGCAGGGTGAATTCCTCATTTCCCATCCAATTGCCAAGTGTTTCTGTAAAGAGGGCCAATGAGTAGAATTGCCTGTCATGTATGGGTAGTTCATTCCAGAGTGTGGGGATTCCCCAGGACAGGCTGGTAATCCCATTAGTGAGGGGTGTGCTCTGTCAGTGTACATGTACAGCATGCATTATGGGTACGTGTGTTAGATGTGTACATGGCTTACACTTAAGCTATGACATGCACAGTGAATTGCCAAGCATATCCTTAAACCATGCTCACTGACATCCGGCTGCTGCCTTGCTGGTATCAAAGAGGTACCTACATTGAGATGGGATAGAGTTGATGTCAGTGGCCACAGCTGTGGCATTGCTACAGGGTGGCTGCAGTATTACAGTACAACAACAGCTGAAGTCCACAGTACTACAGACATGGCGACATACATGGTGGAGCAGGTCACTACATGGTGGCGGACCTGCTCATATGTACGGCTGTGCATCCCCACCTCATTCACCCCGCAGACCACATCATTCCACATGGCTGTTCTCTCCTGCTGGTCCTGGCTTGTCCGTGTGAACAACAGCTGGTAGTTGTGTATGATGCTGGTGATTATAATTTCCTCCTCAGCGTCACTGTAAGTGGGATTCCTCGGGTGCGTCCTAATCCCTGAAAGACATAATTATGGAAATATGTCTGAGCGACTCATATGTCAAGTTTACCATAATACAATACACATATCAGTCTTCTGCCACCATATCAGCTCCAACATAATGTTCACACAATGCTAGTGGTATGTGTCCGGTATGTGTACCATTGGGTCATATATTGTACTGTACAACACTTTCTGCTATGTGTTTATAGACATGCTCCCTGTGGGGACACTAGAGTTGCTGGGCTGTTACAGGTATTTCACCTGCATGCCATTGTTACTGCCGCTATGTTTCGACATATGCATGTGGTAAGCCTGCTATGTGATTGCTACACATCTGCCATTCTGTGATATTGGGGATATCTATGCATGTTGTTGGACATGTTCTGGGATTGTGTGGACTATTACACCCCACATATGTTTCATGACAGTTACACACCAGTATGTGTAGGGGATATTTGCCAGCAGGAACACCACTCCAAACTAATGTGCACATGTTACCAGTCCACATCACATCTGTGACCCACCATGGAACCTCATTATCTACTGTTCCATAACTACCTTCATGTGGAACCACCTCAGGGGATGGTGTCTCTTCCCATGGAACACAGACAGACATATGTTTTGTCACCCAGTTAGGTCAAGGGTCTTGTGCATAGGGAGCTCCACAGAGACATGGGGCATGTGCTGTGTCACCTGGAAGCATGCAGTACACATACAGAAGTTTCAACATGCATGTCCCTCCTGCCAAGTGCACAGCCCAGGCACCTTTATGTCCATGTAGATGCTGTTGTGACTGTCCATGGGTGGGCACCATGTTCCCTTTGTTCCCATGTGGGGGCTCAATGGCCTCCACATTCCAAATGTAACTACCCATCCACAGTGTTTAACCACATATACCAGTCCTGTATGCTGTCTTGTTTGTCACCCAACTAGAACTACATACCAATATGTGCCTAATACCCTTCACCAAAATATATATCCCACCATCTCATACAACTGCGATGTGTTCCCAACATGGGTTACACACCACAATCCACACTTTATCTTGCAGCCATGTACTGGTGTATAGGTTTTTTGTGTATTGATGTGTGATGTTCTCTCAAACATGTCATGGCAGGGGACATGTATTGACACATATATATATATATATATATATATATATATATATATTTATATATCTATACACACACACACACACACACACATATATATATATATATATATATATATATATATATATATATATATATATAGACATACACACACACAAACACACACATATATATATATATATATATATATATACATATATATATATATATATGTCTGTATATATATATATATATATATATATATATATATATATATATATATATATATATATATGTAGTATGCATATATACATATGTGCATATATGTGTAGATATAATTTTGTGTTGTTTATATACTTATATAAATGTATAACTGTCCCAGGAACCTGTGAATATGTATCACACATATATGTATCTGTATGTGGGGTGAATACGAATATCTGGACCACACTCATGTACCCTCTTTATTTCATCTCTGAACTGTTCTGCTTTGCTGCAACACAGACAGGTTTCACATGTGAACACAGACTAACATTAGGGGAGTATATATGGTGACAAACTTTAGATAAACATATTATACTGCTATGGCAGTTGGGCATGCTATGCTACACTTTAACATGACTGTCCTGCAGATGGTGTGGTCTCTCACCCATATGTCTATCATGGCAGTATTAATACCCCCACCAGCCGTTGGCCACAGTAATTTACAGAACACAGATATCATGGGTCACATCTTTGCCATTCACTGCTGGTCTGCACATTTGACAGGTATGTCCCACTGCCCAAAGGGACTGACACTACTGTCCAGAGCAGTTGTTGAGCAGAACATCATTACAGGAACAAGTACTGATGGCACATATACATCCTTTCACAGTATACATCTTATTATTCTATGCCATATACTACATGCCAGTAAATGCATATCTGTTTCACATACCTGTTATGTTTTTTCCGCTGTAACACAACCCTGAGCTTTGTGACCTTTCTTGAAAGTTATTTTTTTCCTCTCTCTGTCTCTCTCTGTCTCTCTCTCTCTCAATCTCTCCAGTAGAGTGATTGAGCTGGTTTGAATAGATTGCAGCATGCTTTTGTTGATATTGCACATGATCAGATGGTGGCCTCTGCACCAATCAGTTTCCACCAGTTGCTAATTGCATGCAGCCTGCTGTGTAGTACTTCAGATAACCACTGTCATGGTGACCGTGTACTATAAATTGCTGTCTTCTGTGGGTGTTGTCCCTTCACCTTTACAGTATGGATGACATCCTTCCTGTGTGTGGACATCAGTGTTTCAGACAGCAGGTAGCAATACCTCTTACAGCAGAACCTACTGACACAGGCCAAATCCACATTTGGGTAAGATTCCAGACCTACAGACAGCGTGAGTAGTGTTGTTGTATGCAATGTATCTTGCTGTTCTTACAGGGTTTCTGTGTACATGGTACTTTTTCATGGAATGTTGTCTGTCTGCATAGCTCTCAACTGTGGGCCTATCCGTATGATACCAAAGGGATTGGCTGTTAGGTTTTGTCTGTGCACCACACAGATATTGTCCCAGATATATCAGTGGCATTCTGTCTGTTAAGTGCTATCAGTACATGGCTACATCCATTTGTATTTCAATGTTGTATCCCTGCATTGCACAAGGGTATGCTGCAATGAATCCTGTAACACCAGCAATTTCCAGAGTGTGTAACAGCAATAATGCAAATATGGCAATATGTTCCTGCCTCTGTCCTCCACATATATGCCAGGCTTTGTCCTGCTGTGATACAGGAAGGGTTGTTAGGTAATGGCCTATCATTATTCACTACTAGCATTACTGCTATCATCCCAGTCATGTCATGGCCTCCCACACCAGCTGTTGGGCCAAGTCCATATATATAGGGGCAACAGCTGGAGGAAACCGGAGCCAGAAGAAGCCCATGCAAATGCAAGGAGGACATCCAGACTCCACACAGAAGGCACCCCAGCTGAGAATTGAACCGGAGACCTTCTTGCTGTGAGGTGACAATGCTAACCACTGCACCACTATAGCTCA
Source organism: Protopterus annectens (assembly GCF_019279795.1). Taxonomy (NCBI): domain Eukaryota; kingdom Metazoa; phylum Chordata; order Ceratodontiformes; family Protopteridae; genus Protopterus; species Protopterus annectens. The sequence continues at coordinate 1,049,461,135 of NC_056735.1, forward strand.
AGGATATAGCCAATATATTAGCAGATGCAAACTAATTATAGCTCAGACCAAATTCAAGGGTAAAATGAGACTTTATTGAAAAAATGTTATAAAATATAAGTGTTTCACACTCATCTGGCATTTCATCAAAGAGTTGTAAAATATCTAATACATTATCAATTTATAAAACACAAGCAAATCACATGACCTTAATCAAGTGATAAAACATGCATCAGTGTTTTAAACTCCTTCCTTTTAAAACAAGTTTTAAACTCACAGACGCATTTAAACCAGGAAATTTCCTTGGACTCAGCCTAGTTATCTAACCCTATTCACCTGCTTTGTTTCATTAACTAAATCTCTACCCATTAGTCTCTTATTAATGACTTATAAAGCCAAAAACTTAAAGGAGTGTTCAACTCCATACTAAGATACACATTTCAATAAAGCATTAGTCAGATTAGAATTCTTAATGTCATGAAGATGGTGGTGACTCCTCTCTTTCAGTTTGTTAGTTTTACCTACATACAAACAGGTATATGTCTTACGCACTGCTGAGTAAATCAAGGTATTTTATGTAACAAGCAGCATTAAAGATTAATAGTAAATTCATGTCTGTTAAGAGGGTGTAGGAACATATCAGCTTTGTGAATATATGCATGATAATTCTATTAAAAGGAAACATTCCTTCACTAATAGCAGAAGTTTTCACAGATAGATTCTGCTTCCTGTAATAAAATTACTTCTTAAGGAACAATTTGTTTTCAAAAGTAAATAGTGGAAAAAAAAAACCTCTGTAGCCTTTATATCATTGTTTAGTTTTATTTCTACAAATGCTTATTTTTTTACATAACTTGATGGAAATGGACTCCATTCATAAGTCAGGGCATAATTAAAGTTCATGAAATCAATTTTGCTTCACTCTTTGACATTTGATTTGAGTGTTCTTTTTAGTACTTGCAATGCAGTCTTTTTGCAGTTCATAAGGGGTTACGTTAGATGGCAGCATATTTAGATATGTTTGAATATTCTTTTTTATTAGCCCAGTTGCTCTTACTACAACTAGAGGTGTCTGTGTATCTTTATTCCATTAATCTGTGTATCTTTATTCCACATTGCGTTACTGTTTGCAAGTCCTGATATTTTACAAATTTATGTCTTCTATTTGGTTAGACACTGTAGTTACAGGGTGTAGTAATTTCAATAATCAAAGCTATATCTTTTTTTCCTTGAACTACAATATATGGTCTGTTTACAGTGAGGATCACCTTGTTGCTAAACAAAGTGTTTTCCCTCTGACTTTCCACTCTTTTCCCCCCTTTTAAATTTAATCTTACATTAAATAACAGTTTCAATTGGTTTTCTAGTGTGGGTGCAAACTCACCAAGGACAGCAGTGATTAATTAGTGGCATGAAATAATATACTGCTGTTTCTGAAGGGTGGACATTGCTGACTGGAGATCTAACTGCTTTCTTGTTTTCTTTTTCACTTTTTCTACTCAGCTTACCAGTGCTTGTAGCCATTTGATGTATCTTTCCAAGACTTCAGGAGAACTGAGCTGAAGCACATGTGCTGAGAAGAGTTTTTTTGGCATTTCAAGCTTAAAGTAAAAAAACAGGTATGTACTTTATTCTTTTGTCACTTACAGTTGTTTTTATACTTTCTGTACTTTAAGGCTTATTTAATCAACTTTTGTCGCCTCACAGTAAGACGTTGTCCTGTTCGATTCTCAGCTAAAGCGTCTTCTGTGTGGAGACATGCGTGTATGGGCGTACCTTCATTGAAGGTTGTGCATCAGAGCTGGCAACTCGGTACGTAAAAATCTACGGCCAATCATTAGCGGACCGGAGTTCCGCTGTGGCGACCCCTAACCGGGAAAAGCCGAAAGACAAAACAACATAAGTTTTTTTTACAGTTTGTTTGATTAACATTGCTGGCTTTGTGTCTTAAACAGCCACCTAGCTGCTAGTGTATCAGATTGCACCCTTCTATTTAATCCTGTGTTAATTCATTAGACAACTCCATTTTGCTAAACAAGGTGTTTTCCTTGTGACTTTACACTCTTTTCCCTATTTTTACATTTAATCGTATATTAAATGACAGTTTCAGGTAGTTTTCAAGTCTGGATGTAAACTTGTTGAGGACTGTAGTGAGTATTCAGTGGCAAAATAACTTGCTGCTGCTGTTTCTGAGAAGTGAACATTACTGGCTGCAGTTCTAACTGCTTTCATATTGGCTCTTTCATTTTTTCTCCTCAGCAGTGGGTAATATATTCAACAGATGTAGGCACTTTTAGTTTTAACTTTTGCTGTATTCAGAGCCTTTGTTAACTCAGCCTTCTAGTTAAAGCTGTATAAATCTTAGTGTTAAGCAACAATACATTGTTACGTGTCTAGACCAAATTATTTACTGCCTACCTGGTTTTGGTACTTGAACCAAATTCTTTATCTACATTTATTATTTCACACAAAATCAATACCTTAACTAGGAACCAAAACATTATCTTCTCTTACTCACCCAAGTTAATCACACAAGCCAACCTTATTGGTAGGCCAGACTAGGATATAGGCTGTATATGATTAACTTAGTGATCAAATATTAATTAATCTACATCTACTGTTTTTCGTAACTAATACTTTAACCCAGGAAAATGTGATTATATTATTTTATTCTTCCCCCAAAAGCACCTCATGCCCTTGGTCAAAATGGAAGGTCTGCCCTCTGTTGTCATACTCATAGCACTTGGTATATTCAGGCAATCTTGTTTAACTTGTCACTATTTGTGAGAAATGCAAGTACCTAGCCAAGTTCAAGGCCACACTCTCACAAACAAACCTATTCTGCGACATCACTCATCTATACTGCATTACATAACCACACTCAATTATCAAAAGTTGAGGCACTAAAAATAAATCTTGCTCTAGCTGCAACAGACTAGTAGATGCAAGGCCCAGTGTAACATAAACACTGCAACATCTGTTAGAGACAACACAGCTGAAAGGTAATGGGTAACAGCATATTCTCGACTAATTACACAAAAGCAATCTCCAAGCACAAATAGAAATATACTAGGGATTCCACAGGAAGTAACTCCATAGCAGGGCACATGGATTCCACATTCACAATGCTGGACAAATGCAGAGGGACAGTAAGCTGTCTCTCAAGAGCAAAGATTGCTGATGCTTGAAAGGGCCCTTAGGACCTTTAAACCAGGCAAATATCTATAAAAGCATTGTGGTGGTGTAGTAAAGAATCCTTTGACTGAAAACAAAAATAAATGCATGCATTACTGATATTGTTAGCCAACGCTATCATTAGCATTGCTATTTTTGTTCTTTCTATTATTATTGTTGATGCCATTAAGTATTGTCTGGATAGTGCCATTGCTACTATGTCTTGTTTGCATTTATTAATCCTGCTTTTGTGTATTGCTGTGAAATAATCTTGCTATTTTCCTAGCTAATCATGTAATGACATGTAACAAAAATACTGAAAATAGAGGGCATGAACCCATACACAAATCCATGCCATTTAAAATTTAAGATTTGTGTCCCTGCTTTAGTAAGAGCCATACGACCAAGGTTTTTTTTCGTAGTAAAGAAGACAATGGAATGTTCAGAAAGAAACATGTAGCCTGAGACTGAAACACAGTGCTCAATCTGCTAGAAACTGCATAACATTTGCTAGGTGTACCGGAGGTGGGTTCAAATTGTTTTATCATGGCGTGGATGGGAGGAGAAATGGCGTAGGAGTTATCCTGAAGGAACAATATGCTAAGAGTGTTTTGGAGGTGAAAAGAGTGTCAGATAGAGTGATGCTTATGAAGCTGGAAATTGATGGTGTAATGATGAATGTTGTTAGTGCATATGCTCCACAAGTTGGGTGTGCGATGGATGAGAAAGAAAAATTTGGAGTGAGTTGGATAAAGTGGTGATGACTGTACCCAAGGGTGAGAGAGTGGTGATTGGAGCAGATTTCAATGGGCATGCTGGTGAAGGGAACAGAGGGGATGAGGAAGTGATGGGTAGATATGGTGTTAAGCAAAGGAATGCAGAAGGTCAGATGGTTGTGGATTTTGCGAAAAAGATGGATACGGCTGTGGTGAATACGTATTTTAACAAGAGGGAGGAGCATAGGGTGACATACAAGAGTGGAGGAAGATGCACACAGGTGGATTATATCTTATGTAGGAGGGCCAGTTTGAAGGAGATTGAAGACTGTAAAGTGGTGACCGGGGAAAGTGTAGTTAGGCAGCATAGGATGGTGGTTTGTAAGATGACGTTGGTGAGCAAGAAGAGGAGGAGTACTGTAAGGGCAGCACCAAGGATCAAATGGTGGAAATTGAAAAGGGGTAATTGTGAGGTGGAGTTCAGGGAAGAGTTAAGACAGGCACTGGGTGGCAGTGAAGAGTTACCAAATAGCTGGATAACTACAGCAGAGCTAGTAAGGGAGACTACTCAAAAGGTGCTTGGGATGACATCTGGACAGAGGAAGGACAACAAGGAGACATGGTGGTGGAATGAGGATGCACAGGAGAGTATACAGAGAAAGAGGTTGTCAAAGAAGAAGTGGGATTGTCAGAGAGATGAAGAAAGTAGACAGGAGTATAAGGCGATGAGGTGCATGGCAAAGGCTAAGGATAAGGCTTATGAAGAGTTGTATAAAAGGTTGGACACTAAAGAGGGAGAAAAGGACCTGCACCGATTGGCTAGACAGAGGGATCGAGCTAGGAAAGATGTGCAGCAGGTAAAGGTGATAACAGATAATGAGGGAAACATACTCACAAGTGAGGAGAGTGTGCTGAGCAGATAGAAAGAGTACTTTGAGGGGTTGTTGAATGAAGAGACTGAGAGGAAGAGAAGGGTGGATGATGTGGGGATAGTGAATCATGAAGTGCAATGGATTAGCAAGGAGGAAGTAAGGATAGCTATGAAGAGGATGAAGAATGGAAAGGCTGTTGGTCCAGATGACATACCTGTGGAAGCATGGAGGTGTTTAGGTGAAATGGCAGAGGAGTTTCTAAAAAGATTGTTTAATTGAAATCTTAGAAAGTGAGAGGATGCCTGAGGAATGGAGAAAAAGTGTTTTGGCACCGATTTTTAAGAATAAGGATGATGTGCAGAGCTGTAGTAACTACAGAGGGATTAAATTAATCAGTCACAGCATGAAGTTATGGGAAAGAGTAGTGGAAGCTAGGTTAAGAAGGGAAGTGATGATTAGTGATCAGTAGTATGGTTTCATACTGGGAAAGAGCACTACAGATGCGATATTTGCTCTGAGATTGTTGATGGAGAAGTACAGAGAAGGTCAGAAGGAGTTGCATTGTGTTTTTGTAGACTTAGAGAAAGCATATGACAGAGTGCCTAGAGAGGAGTTGTGGTGTTGTATGAGGAAGTCGGGAGTGTCAGAAAAGTATGTAAGAGTGGTACAGGATATGTACGAGGGTAGTGTGACAGTGGTGAGGTCTGCGGTGGGAGTGATGGATGCGTTTATAGTGGAGGTGGGATTACATCAAGGATCAGCTCTGAGCCCTTTCTTATTTGCAATGGTGATGGACAAGTTGACAGACGATATCAGACAGGAGTCCCTGTGGACTATGATGTTTGCAGATGACATTGTGATCTGTAGTGAGAGTAGGGAACAGGTGGAGGAGACCCTGGAGAGATGGAGATATGCTCTAGAGAGAAGAGGAATGAAGGTCAGCAGGACTAATACACAATATATGTGTGTGAATGAGAGGGAGGATAGAGGAATGGTGAGGATGCAAGGAGTAGAGGTGGCGAAGGTGGATGAGTTTAAACACTTGGGATCATTAGTTCAAAGTAACGGTGAGTGTGGAAGAGAGGTGAAGAAGAGAGTACAGGCAGGATGGATTGGGCGGAGAAGAGTGTCAGGAGTGATTTTTGACAGACGAGTACCAGTAAGAGTGAAAGGGAAGGTTTACAAGATGGTAGTGAGACCAGCTATGTTATATGGGTTGGAGATAGTGGCATTGACAAAAAGGCAGGAGTTAGTGCTGGATGTGGCAGAATTAAAGATGTTAAGATTTGCACTGGGTGTGATGAGGGTGGATAGGATTAGGAATAAGTATATTAGAGGGTCAGCCCAGGTTGGAAGGTTTGGAGACAATGCCAGAAAGGCAAGATTATGTTGGTTTGGGCATGTGCTGAAGAGGGATGCTGAGTATATTGGGAAAAAGATGCTAAGGATGAAGCTACCAGGTAACAGGAAAAGAGGAAGGCCTAAGATAAAGTTTATGGATGTGGTGAGAGAGGACATGCAGGTGGCTGTTGTGACAGAGCAAGATGCAGAGGACAGGAAGAAATGGAAACAGATGATCCGCTGTGGCGACCCCTAACGGAAACAGCCGAAAGAAGGTGATGATGAGATGATGATCTGCACTGAGTATCTGTTTTTTTCATAGACCAAATGGTGCCATCACTAACCATAAACTAAGCGATGGATACATAAAACTGTAAACCATTCTGCTTCTCTGACACTGAAGTGTCAAGAGGTCAGAAAGGAGTGATAAACTCAATGGATGTGGAAGAAAGTAATGGCTGCAATTCCCTTGTCTTCCTGGTTGTGCTGTGGAAAGATAAACAGCCAGGGAAATTGCCTGAACTCCACTAATTGCAGTAATAGACAAAAATAATTCAAAATAATCACTAATGTTAGAGATATATACTACAGTAGAACTGATTCAATCAGTCAGACTTCCAGAATAGGAATTCATGCTTCTTGCTCCAGAGTTACCTGGACTGCTGCTGGCTGCCAGCTAATAAGCAGATAGAGTCTGAAAGAGCTTTGCTGAAAAACTGCTATAGTGCTATAAAGTCTGTAAAAGGAACCAATGACTGAGATTTTGTATCTTGCTAATTCCAGGATTCATAAATCCAAAAGTCATGTCCATTCCCAGGGAAAATGGAGTGTACGATACAGGGGCATTTAACTAGGGCTCCTTGCAACTGAATTAGACTTCAGCTACAAGAAGCTCCAGCATCAAAGTCAAGGAACCATTCTCAGTTTTGTGCATCTCTCAAAAAAAGGGTAGATAGAGAACGCAGGGCTATTTCACAGTGCTCAAGGATCACAAGACTTTAAAAAAAAAAAAAAACAGATAAAACCTGCTCATAAAGAGCTTATGGACCCTGGTTTGGAATGACCACTGCCTTACCACACTGCCTAAAAATGATGTGAGACAGAAAGAGAGAGTGAGACAGAGAGAGAGAAAGAAGCAGTGTGTAAGATGTTTAATCAGTTTGCCATGTGTGTGCAGAGAATGCTTATGACTATGGGGTAACTGACCTTCATGTGAATCTGCACTTCTGATCCTAGTAAGGGCCCAGTGTATGTATATCAGTACATGATCCCAATGACATCTTACGGACATGTCCTGGAATTTCTGGATATTCTAAGGGAGAGAGGAATTAAAAGGCAGGTAAACTCTGTGTATAACTCTCCTATATGGCCTATTCTCAACCCATGGATAAGTGGAGGCTCACTGTTTACTACCAAAAGATAATCAGCAGATGTCTTTATCTTCTTGGCCCATGACATATCTATATCAAAACTTGGCTAGTGTTGAGGGTACAAAAATACTTCACAACAATGGACATCTCAGATGGATTTTAAACTGTAAATGTCCATCCCCAAGACCAGTACAAACTGGCCTTCCCATTTGGTAGAAAATGATACACTTGGAATAGGGGTCCTTTGGGTATCTGAACGCCCCTACAAATTTCAGTATCATCCTGCACAAAGCCATGCTTGATGCAGAAAGTAGAGGGAATCTGATTTATGTGGATTATGTACTAATCAAAAACAATATTTTTGAGGAGCATCTGGCTGAAGTCATGTGTTAAACCACCTAAAGAATGCTGGGGGCCAAATTATCCTTGACAAAAGGATGGTGTTCAGAAACAAGGTCAACTATCTAGGGTGCAAAATTAGACCAGGTGGGTTACACCTTCAAAACAGCAAAATAAAGGCTATTCAATAAATCAACTCTCCAAAAAAATCTGAGTGAGCTAAGGAGCTTTCTAGGTATCTACAAGTTCTCTAAACAGTTTATTCAGAACAATGCAAAAGTAGTATATCTCCTCACCAAGCTGTAAAAAGTCAGGATTGCAGGTATGGAGGAAAGAAGCCATGCAAGCTTTGAAGGATAACTTGAGTCTGGCCCCATGCCTGGCATACCAGCAGGTGGTTAAGGATTTCTATCTAGAAACAGAGTATCCTGACAGTAGCATCAGTGCTGATCACAGTGTCATAGCTTATGCTAGGAAGACCTTAAGTGAGGTAAAAAAAAGTCCTCTCAATGTGAAAAGACTCTTTTTTTGTCTGTATGGGCAGTATAGAGATTCAAAAGCTATAGTTGTGATAACAAGGCTATAGTACTGGCACAATATCAGCCCATTGCCCCCTGGGAAGCCAGAAACTAAGGGATGGTGTCTAGCAGCAGAATTGTGATCTGGACCCTAGCTCTCCAGGACCAACATTTCGAAATAAAATACCACAAAAACAAAAAGAGCCAAATTGCCCAATGACTGGTAGATCTGCAAATGCATGACTGCACATAATCTAAAGAGCCTAAGTAACCATCTCAGTAGGACTCAGCATTAGGCCATGCTAGATAGCAAAATAGACACTACCATTGTAATGAAAACTTGTGCTGAGACATTCTAAAAGCATATGTTGATGGCTGCTGTTTCATTTAAGATGTAAACACATATTGTGGTTTGGGAGCAGTATGGCATGAAGATAAACCATGCCCTTCTATCAAGTACCAACTTGGACACCAAACTAATCAATATACTAATTTAGCATCTGTGTACGTAGCTGTATGAACATTAGTGTAGTCCAGTTTGCAGGATACTGTAATCTGTACAGGTTCTGATTATGCTAGACATAATGGGCAGGATTCACGAAGCCTCCATGTAAGAGTAATAACTCATACACGGAGGCTGCAGTTAAATGGAGTGATGTCAGCATGCTCTGCATATTCATGAGAGCATGTTGAATCACACCAAAGGCTAACACGGTCCGTGTAAGACAGTAGGGGGCGTGTCCGTAGGCCGAGCCCTGTAAGCGGACACGCCAGAGTCCATGGAAATGTGAATAAACACAACACAACATGTCCCCACAGACTACGAACATAAAATGTACAAATGAACATCACATAATTTTTTTTTAAATTGTAAAGATGTTTAAACGTGAGTGCGCTCGTTTGCGCGGGTGTGGCCATAGCACAGCTACACTTAGCAGTCAGTGGGAAAGCATATAAGAACTAAATATGCAAAGTAAGCCAAGAAGCAATAGCGTAGCGGTAGAGATGTTGGCTGAAGAGCAGGCATTCATGGTTCGAGCCCCCACAACACCAATTTTTATTTTTAGCAAAATAAGCACGAAACAAGTCCCTGACAAATATGTACACATAAAATCACATTTTATGTAAAATGTAATGAAATAGCCCATTTATATTGAAGAAATGTGAGGTAACAAAGCAAGAAAAAATCCCAGATGTGCCCATAGCTGAACTACAGTTTAACAGGGTGAGTGCATCTGCCCGTAGGTGAGCAGTGGTTTAACTGGTGCAAAATGAGTGCCGGTAGCTGAGCAGTGGTTTAACACGCTGAATCTATGTGCCCCTAGCTGAGCTGAGCATAATATGTGTGCCGATAGCCAAATGAGGCTTAAACCAGCGTACCCCGTTTTGAGCGGAGCTGCGCACCACGCAAACAAGCTAACCGACGGGCAACGTTGAGCAAGCCGTATCAAAACTGCCTTTACACAGACACACCCCTCAGCTTGTCTAGACAGTCATAAAAAATAAAAAGTAGTGGCCAGGTTCGAACCCAGGATACTATACACCATAGTCAAGGTACCAAACCACTAAGCCATGACAGCAGTACCTATAAATGCAATAATAGCTAATATATAGGAATGAATACAAACTGGAGCATGACAATGCAGGTTTACTGAAGTTGATACAATTCCAAAATGGCCAATCACAGATATGTGTGGGAATAACAGACTATATAAGCCCCATAGGCGGGAATACACAGCATAAACGATTGTAGAACTGAACTGCAGCCAGAATGACAGGAGTAGGAGAGGGTATTTGCTTTTGAGCACAGAGGTGGGGCGTTGAGGAGTCCAGGTACATGGTCTGGCTCCTAGTCCACAATCATGAGGCCCAACTCATGCAGGGCCAGGTCCTCCGGGGAGCATACAGGGCTGAGGCGTGGGACCGGTTGGCTCATGATCTCACCAGTGCCACATGGATTCCAAGGACTGGTGAGCAGGTCCGTCACCACCATGCGGACCTGAAGAGACGCAAGCAGGACCAACTGAACCTTTGGATCCAGGAGGCCCGGCAAATGCCCAACGCCCCACTACTGAGTAAGTTACATTTAATTATGTATGTAAGAAATTAAACTAGCTGATATTATGGAGATGTGTATTCCAATATTACTTCTTTTATATTACAGCTGCAGGTGTCCGTTCTGCGGACCGCAGAGCCTATGGCGATAGGCTGGTGCAGTTGCGCCACCAGGCAGGTCAGTAATCCACTACCAGTAACTGTAAAGAAATATAAAAGTATGACAGTCAGCAAAAGAGTGCAGTGTAGTCACTAAGGAATAAAATGTGCAAGTAACAGTGTGAAAGTGTCTGCAAGTATTGCTTGATTACAAAAGTGTGTTGCAGCCTGTAAGCCAAACAGAAAAATGAAAATGTCTGACATAAATTCTGAAATAAAAATGCCCCACCTGTAAGAAAATAGTACACAACCTGCAGCAGGCTGAAAAGTATAGCTGCAGAAGATGATGAAATCACATGTGTGAAATATATCCCTGTTGAAATACTGAAACATGACAGAAGTGAGACTGCTGGAAAGGATTGTAATAACTACAGGTAAAACATGTCAATAAAGCCTAGAAGTAAGTACCATCCTGAATAGTACAATGAAAACAAATGAGAGAGTGTGAGAAAGTGTCATGAATCCAGCAATACAGTAGTAATAACCCCTGAATAAAGTATACTGCAGTCAAGACAGAATGAAATGCATGTGAGAATCAAAACCAAGCAGCGAAATCTGTTCAAAGTGTTGCTGCATCTGGAATGTGTATCCCAAAATCTGGATATGTTGCTCTCAGTTTGCAATATGCAGATAGTATGATTGTCCGATATACCAAACATCCACACTTGTCTATAGCTATATAAAGCAAATGTAGCAGGATGATGTAGCTGAACAAAGCTAGATATGAATGTGTATGAAGAACAATAAAATGTATATTGATGTTGCAGTAACAGTCCTATCACCAATTTGAAATAGTTATCATATAGGAAACTGTAGTTAGAACAGTAGTGTGTATATATGTGCAGCTATTAGAAATGTACAGCATATGTATTGGTATTTGAAGGTGTTAATATTATTTTCTTCACCCCACCCTATAACCACATATAACCCATTCCACGTGAAAATGGTATGTGCAATCACAATTAACACCCCTGGACGTTTGTCCTGTTGGGTCATATATATTTGCATCTGCCCTGTTCATACATCCAAACCTGATGGCCTGTTGCCATCAATTAACCCTGCATGTTGTTGGACTGTGTATTGCTGTTCAAATTATGCATGTGTTATGCACGTTGTTCAATGGTGTGAATATCTGGTTGTTTGGTTAATGGGAATACTAATGCATGCTGTTACAACTAATTGTGAATGGTATTATATGTCACTAACCCAAACTGTCATGACATAATGCAAAACATAGGACGACAGGGAAGGCGGGTTCCAGTGGACCCACCTCTCCCACCTCAGCTGGTGAGTGCACCTGGCACTAGTGCCCAGTCTGGACCCTCCTCCGGTGGCCCTGTGCCACCTGCGGGTGGAAACGCTGCAGGGGATGGGGCTCGCCCCCCTATGCAAGTGTGGCCGGAGGAGAACCACCACTCACCCTCCGTAGCGTCCGGACTGTGGTGCATAGGGAGATACGGGACTCTGTTCTTGAGCCCCTACGCCAGCTTGAGGCACGGATGGCACAACTTATGGGCATGCCTGTTGCCCGGCCTACACAGCCCCCAGCACAGCCCCGCCCCGGGCAGTGAAGGAACAGTGGCAACTGCCTATGGGTGGGGATATCAGTTCCACTGTTGCCATCTGTGGGCTCATGGGCTTTGGATATCCAAACCTCCATCCCCATCAATTGTGTAACCCCCCCCCACACTTGTCATACACCGCCCCTGTATGCGTCTTGTTTGTCTTGTCTGTTTACCTACCCAACCTGCCTCCCCAGCTGTACCGACTTCCTTCACCTTACATACCACTTTCACCTGAAAAAAAAAAAAAAGGGCACTCTGTACCCACACAAAAAGTGTGCCCCATACATAGCTGCCCATTCCGCACACATGTCTGCTGGACATAGAAACTATCAATTACAATTGGCTGTACAACAAGTATTATTGTTGTCCTGACACCTCTCTCAGGGGTGGAAGGTTTCAAATGTCACACCAAATTACATATATATGCACAGCTGTTGCTGATGAAGAAATGGGAATCTATGGGCCTTACCTACATCCCTCCTGCAAATCCCAAGCTTGTTTCCCTACTGTCTTACCCTTTTTGTGACCCCTTTTTCACCACTTTCCTGTCTCCCCATTTTCATTTCTTTCAAAGAAAATAGCGCAGGTGTGCACCAGAGTAAGCACTGTTAAGCGGTTGTAAGCGAGTGTGCGTGGAGCTAACTGCCAGTGCGCATGTGTGAGCTCCACGCAAACCAGCGCTAACCCGGTTACAACTGCTTAAAAGTGCCTTAGTCACTTTGATTGCCAGGTCCTGTACTCATTTCAAAAGCAAAATAAAATCCCACTGTCAGTCCCGAACCCAGGAAACACTAGTCTGTATGACCTACCACTAAGCCATGACTCTTATATAAGAACATTGTGCTAAAATAAATATAACATGTAATAGTAGGGATGAATGTAAAGGGAATATAGGATGTGTAGTACCCAAAGCATGTCATGTAGAATTACTGTCAAAACTACTGGATTCCCATAATAGTAGTGTGTGAACAGAAACAGCCATGCTAGTTGTTAGCTTGTAGGTAATAATGTCAGTTAATGTACATACATAAATGTATGTATATGTACATATATATATATATATATATATATATATATATATATATATATATATAAATATATATCTATATATAGTTGTAGGTGTCATTGTGCATACACACCTACTACAGGGAACAGGATACAGGAATGGAGAAATGTAAATCTACAACGCAGCCTGAATCATGAGAGAGATACTAACCTTTACACTCACAGAACAGTGTCCACAGCATACCAGCATGGTCCCCGCCCTTACAATCTGAAAGGGCAATGCCTATCTCACATACCCTTTTATAGCACTGACCTGAAATCACAGTGAGAACTGCAATCAGTACACAACTGGCTGTATGCAATTAGCAAATGCTGGCTTACAATTGGTGCAGAGGCCATCACATGGACCTATGCAGATACCTACAAAAGCATCCAGTACTAACACTCCACACATGCATTCATTGCACTGTCTGGAAGCAGACAGAGGGAGAGAGAAAACTGAGAGAGAGAGAACAAAAAAAAAACCCTACACACTGTGACTCTGTGACTCTAAGCTGTCAGCAGTGACAGTAGCAGCAGGAATCAGAAGCAGTGGTAACGCAACCAGCTGCGACAAACACAGGTAATGCAAAGTAACAGGTTAATAGTGTGCATACTGTGAACCCTCCAAATGTGTCATAGGTCTGTATCTATAGGTATGTCCATGTGATATGTTGTGTGTATGTAGTTCCACCAAAAGGGGATGACCATACATCACATGTCAATCAGTGTTAGGCCATGATCCTGGCAGCACTTGTCTGTGCGTTGCTCTCAGCAATGGCTGTAGTGACTGCTTTGAAAGGTCAGCCAGGTTCAAAAGGCAGGATCAGCCCATCACAAAGGCACACTGGCTGGGAACGAGTGTCTGCAGGTACCCGATATCACTGCATATGCATCCCATACTGCATAATTCCATAGCTTAGCAGACCAGGCCCGTTATGCATATGATGTGGTAGTTCCCAGGGTCAGTCGAGGTGCCTCCTTAGTGGTGTGGGACCACTGTCACTGTATGCCACTGTCCAGGTACATATCCTGTAGTATGGCCAAGATAAATTATCAGTGTTATATGCGGTTGTATGTCCTCTTGGAGTGCAGGTAGTACACATCCAGGGATACCATGAGGTCACAGTGATGCTGTGTGTTCTGCTCTGCTGAGGGCGGCCCTCACCTGGACATTTGAGATGATAGGGAGGTTACATACAGCTGTGATAACTATTTCAACTGGTGGGGGAGAAGGAGGGGGGATACGTGCACCGAACCTGTCTGCAAGACTGTTGCCAATATCTGTGTGTTTGGTGAATGTTAAGTAGGTGTGTATTAACACAGAGCATATCTGAGGCATTTGGTCCATATGTGTAACATAACTGAAGAAGGCCTTGTGGTCATCCATAGTGTTTGTGGCCATTTCCCTCCCAGAGTAGGCCGTGGCCATTGTTATGAGGGACCGTAGTGTAGTACCAGTGCTGACCACAGATGCCTTCCCTTAATGTGAATGTGCTCTGTCCTGCAGTAGCCTCCTGCTATTGTTATACAATCTGCCTCTGTCTGGGGTCCACCGGACAGGATGCCTAACCTTTGTGCATAGGGTCTGGGTTAGAAATGTGTGTGCAAGTTCCATGCAATCTGTGGCATGTCCGTGGTAAGCATTTGCAAAGGGGTCAGCAGTGTGGGTTGTGGCTTCCACTGGCCCAGTGTGCTGCATGGATACCATCTCAGTCCTAACGAGTGAATAACTGTCTAATCACATACATATCAAAGTAGTCTACAGTGCTGGTGGTGGTGGTGAGATATGTATATCCAGGCCGAGTAACTTGTGTCCACATCACACTAGTGGATGGCGTCCCACATACAGTACCTTGGGATGAACCTCCAGAGTGAGGTTGTGCATTGGACCTGTCAGTGTGTGCTGTCCGATGGGGCATGCTACTATGTTGTGTGGAATGTGGCAGGTATTGTTGCACAGGTGTTGGCTGAGCACTGATATCTGGCCATGCACCTGTGTATCCACCACGACACACACACATGCAACATATGGGAGTAGTAGTATATCACTACACATGAGTATCATGTATAGTATGTGTGCCATATATTGCTGACATAGTCTGCTGATATCCTGTTTGTGTTCTGTTCCAGGGAGATGGCGCGTCAGCATAATCCCACCTACTCTGCAGCAGAAGATGAGGAGATCCACCAGAGCCTGGTGCGGGAGTATGACATCCTGTTTTCCCGCACCAGTCAGAATCAGCAGGAGAGGGCTGCACTGTGGCAAGACCTTGTCCGTAGGGTAAATGATATTGGCACGCATAATAGGACATGAGCAGGTACGACATCACTGCAGTGATTTAATCCGAAGTGCCCGTCAGCGTGCATCAGATATCCACAGGCAACAGGTTGCCACAGGAGGTGGGGTGGCCACACATCCCCCCCTCACCAGACTGGAGGGGCTACTCCTAAGTGTTGTGGCTCCAGCCCCGGAACAGCAACAGCAGTACACCTGCATCATGATGGAGGCTGGATCCACACCACAGCACAACATGGAGCATGCAGGTAATATGCCATATGTGCACTTGACTGTTCTGTACACTGTTAGTTTATGCATGTGTAAGGTGTGTCCGTGGTATGTATCTGTCATCATAGTATGTAATTGTGCATGTGTGATACTGGCAATATCAGCAGCTGACGTGTGAAAGGCAACTGGTGTACTACTGCACTGTATCATATGCAATATCAATGGCACAGTTGTGCCCACTGACATTCATCTCATCATTTCTGCAGGTCCCCCCGGGGTTACAGCAAGGCAGGCCATCCATGCTGGTGAGTGTGTTTAACATAACCTATAATAGTTCTGATAATGCTAGTAACAGTAGTGTAACTCAGTAGTGCTCTGTGTGTATACTGCGGGGTGTGCATATGTGCATGTGTACCTGAGCCCATGTGTGCATGTGTGCCCGTGTCCACGTGTGCATGTGTGCCTGTGTCCACGTGTGCATGTGTGCATGTGTGCCTGTGTCCACATGTGCATGTGTACACGTGACCACGTGTGCATGTGTCCATGTGACCACATGTGCATGTGTGCATGTGTCCATGTGTGCATGTGTCCACATGTGCATGTGTCCACGTGTGCATGTCTGCATGTGTGCATGTGTGGCTGTGTGCATGTGCGCCTGTGTGCATGTGTCCACGTGTGCATGTGTGCATGTGTCCATGTGTCCATGTGTGCATATGTGCATGTGTGCAGAAGTGCATCACTGGTAACAATGTCTGGAGACTGTAAACTGTGTTTCCTGTCTTCCTCCCACAGGCTCTGGTGCTGCTCTGGTGACCTGCAGCAGGGAACCTGAATCTTGTGCCACGGGTACTGGTAATGATGATATTTGTGTAATGGTACAGGAAGGTGTGTCAGGGTCTGCCATTGGTCAGCCAATTGACAGTACACAGCTGTCAACCCCATCATTGCGCACAGTCATTCTGCCAGCACATCCTTTGTCACCATTGTCCCTAGGTGATGGACAGGATACAGTGGGCATAGACCAGGGTAATATGGTACCTGTGGCACATGCGTACCCACACAGCAGCCATGGGCAGGGTCCTCCGATGGTGCCACACAGACAGTTGCCCATGGGTTCTCGTGGGAGCATCCGTGGGCGTACTGCCTCTGGCCGACGTGCCCAAAGAGGTCTGTCAACCTCAGCTATGTTTCGGACTGTCATGCAGGCACAGTCGCGTATGGAAAGGTACACCAGACAGGGTCTGAGGGAGCTGAGAGCATGTCGCACAGCCATGACAGACAGTATGCGTGACATTGCGGATGCTATCCGTAATTTCACCGATGTCATAGACAGACGTTGTGGGGACATATTACAGCAGTTCCACAACCAAATGTCCATGAGCCAGGGCAATGGTGGGCGTTTGCAGCGTCGGCGTGGCCGTATGCCGGCAACAGCAGCAGCTGGCAGTCGGCGCGGACGACAACAGGCTCGCACATGCCCCCATAGTGCCAGCAGCAGCCCCAGCAGTGCTGGGTCTGTGCTGTCATCGGAACGCCCCAGGAGACCACGTGCACGTGGCTCTGGACAGTCCCAACAGGGACCTGTGTCCAGTCAACACACTCCTGCTTCTGATGACAGTATCCAGTCTGGCTTAGTACTGGATACGGTCCATAGCACCCCTGCCAGGCACAGGTACCGTGTCCGTGCCAACAGACACTGATCTGTATGACCTGCCTGGTGCAGTCTGTGGCTGTCCACAAACCCCTGTATATGGCAGCCATCAGGTGGAACTGTGTGCGTGCATACACACATGCAAAATGTTAACACCTAGGGCAACCACATACACGCACACACTGCACCAACACTGCCCCACCCTGTACTGCTGCCCCTCACCAACACACATACACACACATGTCAATTGGTGGTATCAGTGGCTGACTCAGGCATACCTAATTCACACCCTGTGCATATGATGACACTGTGCCACCTCCTGCAATCTCCAACATCATTGCGGGAACAGGTAAACACATTGCTGATGCACAGGGTGACTACATAGAAGTGTATTAGTAGTATCATGTTGGTAACAGTACAGTGTGCTGCTATGACTGTGTGTATATCCCAGCATGCCTGCTGCAGTAACTGTATGAATGTCCTGAATTGTTATCTGCACCCATAGTACATACCAAAGTGTAACAGCTGCACATAATTGCATGCCGGTGGTAAGGTTGTCAACAGATAGCCGCATACATGGATAGCACAGGGGGGAAGCTAAAGCTAGTAGTGATATGCAATGGTGGACATGTACAGTAATGGTGTCAAGTTGCCCACAATGACTATACAATGTGGATGTTTGCGCATGTAGATATGTGTGCAGTACCAATGTAATCCAAATCACAAATAACTATGACATAATATCAATTCTACCATGGGCATCTGCGCTGTGTATTCCTGGGTACATGTTGATAGTGCCTACATATTTGCATTGTTACTTACTGTTATCGTTACCCCTTCTTTGTTGTACAATGCACTACTTCCAGCCCTGCTTACTGTAGCTTTGTTTGCATGCATGTTCACTTGGGGTTCCCTGGAACACTGCTTACACCTGCAATGCAGAGTTACAGTGCTTCTGTAGACTCCTAGTGACATCTGCATAGCGTACGATACGTATGTCAACTTTACACATGACAGAATGTCACTGTCTGTCCTGTACGCATGTACGCTGCCTGTGACACATTGTACATGTCTTACCTGGCATTTACCCACATGTGCAGTCATATATGCCAGTGCTATGAAACAGTAGCGGTACACCCACACATACACACCTTCAGTATGTTGTTCCCCATTGGCCCTATGTGTTGGTACTCACCATGGCAATCACACTACTAGGGTAGCATGTGCAAAGGTAACCTGTGAATCACCTCTATGGTCCAGTTGTGGTTTATGTGAGTCATGTGGCAATGTCACAGCTGCCACATGTATGCAGTCAGCCATCACCCTTGGCCAGGAATGTACAACACATGTGTGGGGTGCCACCACACAGCCATTCTGGGGACTGAGCTCTCTGAACCCAGTAATGCCATACCCTGTCATATGGCATGTCATATATACTACATCCTAGACAAACGTCAACCCCAATCCCTGCTGCTACTATTGATAAAACCCCTGAAGATGTTTCTGATAGTTTTGACCAATTCTTTACTGAGACATTTCAATCTCTAGCTAGCCATCTACCTCCTAGCTCCCCTGGTCCTGAAAGTAGCACCCCTAGAAACCTACTTGCGTTCAGCTGCCAACCAGTCGCCACTTCACTTCTCTGTACCTTGATTGAAAAAGTAAAACCCACTACACTTTCTGCTGATCAACTCCCTGCCAAGTACCTACAAAAATCAGCTGATGCTATTGCTTACCCCGTCTCAAAACTAATCAAATGAACCATGGTAGAATCTAAATTTCCCACCATCTGGAAAATATCCTATGTAATCCCACTTCACAAAGGAGGCAGCTCTACTGAATTCTCCAATTATAGGCCAATAGCTATACTCTCTCCACTTGCAAAGATTATGGAAACTTTATTCATAGACAATTCATGCACCACCTAATCCAAAATCGCCTTATGGCAGACACTCAGCATGGCTTCCGTCCTCATCACAGCACTACTTCAGGCCTCCTAGCCTTTACTAACACCATAAACCATACTTGCAACACTAATTATATATCCTCAGCCCTCTTTTTGGATCTTTCCAAGGCATACGATATGGTTGATCACCAACTTGTAATCCACACCCTGCAAACATTCTGTCTAGATACTGGAGCCTTCCAATGGTTTCAATCCTACCTGCATGGTCGACAGCAGGCTGGCCTCTGGCAGAACAAACTCTCTAACCTTCTACCTAACACCCTCAGAGTACCACAAGGCTCTATACTAGGGCCCTTGCTGTTCTCCATCTTCATTAACGACCTTTATACTGTCATCCCAAAAGTCAGCTGTATCCAATATGCTGATGACTCTACTCTGATCTGCTCAGCCACATCTCTAGTAGAGTTATGGTCAGCTACCCAGACCACCTTTAATACAATAGAAAACTGGCTTTCTGAACATCGTCTGATTCTAAATCCCAAAAAAACTAAACTGCTGTTGTTTCACCAACACGTAGGTCTATCGCTTTCACCTTTACCATAACATCAACTGATGGCACAATAATCTCCCCTGACCCATCTACTAAACTATTAGGTGTCATCATAGACAATAATCTCAAATGTGTCCTACATGTTAACCAAATTATCAAAGCCATCAATAAAAAACTAGGGTCACTTTACAGAATAAAAGCCTTCCTAACCCCTCCAGCTAAAATTGCCATAGCTCGCTCACACCTTCTTTCAACCCTTCTGTATGCATCCCCTCTACTCTCGAATATGAACAAGACTGTCCTTAACAAACACTCAATTTGCTATAGCCACATTGCCAGGTTTGCCACTGGGCTGCCTTTTAGGACACATCATTGCATCAATCTAAATCAGCTTGTTTGGCTTGAACTACCCAGCCTAATACAGTATAACCAACTGATTATGGCCTATAAAATACTCTATAATCCGGACAATACTCCTGCACTTCAAATATTATCACCCCCTATAACAATCCTAGACCGCTTCGATCCTCTAACAAACTACTAATTCAGACTAGCAAATTTAATAACACAGCCGGTGATTCTCTCTTTGCAAACTCTGTAAGTAGATCCTGGAACTCACTTCCAGCTGATATTACCTTACTTTCCACCTTAGGTCAATTTAACACTAGACTCAAACAACATTTGTCACTTAACTGGCTATGTCAATGTATCAAGCCTGGCTAACTCGAATGTGTAAAATCTGTTAACCAGTTTACTGTGTAATTTAATTTAATCCTGACTTGTGCTCAGGACTAACTTTAACCTGTGGAACATGTTTAACTTGCTTACTTATGTAATCTCTGTAAATAATCTGTTTGTAATATGTAATGCTGGTATTATGTAATGCTGTATCTGCTTACCCTTGTAACTTTTCTCCCCGGGCCTCCGCTGGAAATGGGCATGCATCCAGTCGGACTATCCCGGTCAACAAATGTAAGATAAATAAATAAATAAATAAAATATATTACAGTGACTACAATACAAGTCAGACATTGACACGCACTGACAGCATGCTGAACACACTGGGGCATACATGGGGACTCAGAATAGCATCCTGCCTGAGCATCACACACCTCCGCAGCTGGCACACAGGCATATGTTCCGTCCGAACAGAGCACATGCCACACATGGCACACACATCCCGTGTGCCACACACTCACAGCCTGTAGGGCTACACAACACACCTGCTACAGACGTGTCAGGTACCTGTCTTGGGTGCTGCACTGAGGTCCCGCTCAACAGGCTGTATCTGGTGAACGTCACAGTGATATGCCTCAGGGCCACTATGGTCCACCACAGAACACATGCATACAGGTCAGTCAGAGGCATGGACGCATATGACTCAGTCATTGACCATGCCAGTATGGCTGACCTGAGACATACCTCCCTGGACTACATGATAGGGAACATAGAATGGATCTCTCAGCATGTGGCACAGGCCAGTATGAGCCTGATCTTGGTTGCCAACATACCCTCACCAGGTATGCTACCACTATATGTGGGAAGGGTGTTGTATGTCTACATTATGCTCAGTCTCCAATGTCATTCATAGGGTATCTGCTGGCTGTCAACATGTGCTTACATGCTAGGGAAGCCACAATGATGTGCAAGGATCATCTTGCACGTGACACCCATGGCCCGATGTATAATGGCAAAGCTCCTTGATACACACATACTGCCTTATGCTGCAGGACACGGTTTACATAGCCACCTCCGTGGGTATCACACAGGTTAGGACACTAACAGTGCTGCTACACAACAACAGCAGTGTACACCGCAAGATGCAAGCACCGGACACTATCCTCAGCATGGTGAACTGCAATGTCTGTGCAGTACCAGATTCCTGATTCATGGCTCACAGGTGTTACCCATCACTGACAGGTTATGCCCCATACCATGCCTGTCGTCCCCTACACATGTAACACACATGGACAGGGGGGTGGTATCCCAAGACACCACAGATACACACATCTCCAGGTTGTTGGCACAGCACAAAGCATCAGGGCCTAATCATGTGCAGCTAACAGTGTGTCGGACTGCCATCTGGTTCATAGCCTGGCACACACAACCCTCCCATATATAGGAAGACCACCTATCCTCCATAACAACACTGGCAATATGACAGTCTCAAGAACTGTGTTTATATGGCTGGACTGCATCCAGCCAAACATTGTGCGTGAGCATTACTGTAGCTACAAAACACTAGTTGAAGGGTTCACAGCATGTGGTCACTGAATTGAAGTGGAATGACATGTTACCACTACCACAACAGGTGGGAACATGCAGCACCTGTACATCGACTACATGTACACTATATGGCCCAGACCAGATGTGTATCCCCTACTGTAGGTATTTTACCATATACACCCACACTGTAAAGACACATACCGCATGCGGACCTTGCACAGTAAGACACAGTCACATTGGTATACATTGCAAATACCATTTATCCACTCGAGGCATGTGTTAGACATGGTAACTACTGCAGGTCACAGGTATTTATGTGTATGTGTCACACACATACATCATGTGTGCAATGCCATTGCTGGTTTAGGCAATGGCATGCATTGTTATGTACAAAGACCCACACAAGGTCATAATGTGTGACACAACCACATGTGGCAGTTGTGGGTTACCAAAACATACCTATCTGTACTCTGACAATGGTAATAGACACAGTAGCAGAGCGCACTATAGGCATTACTAGCCAAATAGCCCTGTTTGGCTGTGCTGATAGTGTGGTGACATCCCCTGTGTTTACTGGGGGAATATGTAGCATCTGGTGTATTGTAGTATTTGCCAAAAGGATCTGTTCTCTCACACTTGCATTTACACACACACTTGCCATTTGCAGGATTCATTCTCCTACCTAACTAAGTCACGACACGTGCGAGAGACACATTAGCAAAGCGCACTATTCGGATTACTAGATAGTTCCTCTTCTCTGGCTGTACTTATAGGGTGCTGACAACATCAGTATTTTGAAAGGGTAATGTGCATCAGGTAGTGTGATCTCCTGATTGCCAAAACTAACATGTTTTTCATACAGAAATGCACACACACAAACTCACACACACTTGCAGGTTTCAAACCCCTACCTAAATATGTTATGGCACTTGGGAGTGACGCTGTAGCAGGTTGCACTATTCTGAGTACTGGCAGATGTCTCTTCTCCAGCTGTATGTATAGGGTGCTGTCATCATCACTGTTTGGAAAGGGTAATGTGCATCATGTAGTGTGATCCCCTGATTTCAAAAAAGCACATGTTTTTCATACAGAATTGCACACACACAGAGTCCCCACATCCAAACACACACACATGCCATTTACAGGTTTCAAACTCCTACCTAATTATATTATGATACTCGGGAGAGACGCATCAGCAGAGTGTGCTATTCGAATTATTGGGAGGTTTCCCTTCTCCTGTTGTACTTATAGGGTGCTGACATCATCAGTGTTTAGAAAGGGGAATGTGCATCCTGTCGTGTGTTCTCCTAGTTGCCAGAAGGGATATTTCCTTCATACAGACTTGCACACACACTAGCCCCCTCCACACACACAAAGCATTTGCAGGATTCAAACCCCTACCTAATTATGTTCTGACACTTGAGACAGACGCATTAGCAGAGTGCGCTATTTGCATTACTGGGAAGCTTCCCTTCTCCTGCTGTACTTATAGGGTGCTGACATCATCTGTGTTTAGAAAGGGGAATGTGCATCCTGTAGTGTGTTCTCCCAGTTGCCAAAAGGGACATTTCCCGCACACAAAATTGCACACACACTAACCCCCCTCATCCAAACACACACACTTGCCATTTGCAGGATTCACACACACTAACCCCCCTCATCCAAACACACACACTTGCCATTTGCAGGATTCAAACCACTACCTAACTATGTTATGACACTCGAGTCGGACGCATTAGCAGAGCGCGCTATTCGCATTACTGGGAGGCTTCCCTTCTCCTGTTGTACTTATAGGGTGCTGACATCATCTGTGTTTAGAATGGGGAATGTGCATCCTGTAGTGTGTTCTCCCAGTTGCCAAAAGGGACATTTCCCTCACACAAAATTGCACACACACTAACCCCCCTCATCCAAACACACACACTTGCCATTTGCAGGATTCAAACCACTACCTAACTATGTTATGACACTCGAGTCGGACGCATTAGCACAGTGCGCTATTCGCATTACTGGGAGGCTTCCTTTCTCCTGCTGTACTTATAGGGTGCTGACATCATCAGTGTTTAGAAAGGGGAATGTGCATCCTGTAGTGTGTTTTCCTAGTTGGCAAAAGGGATACTTCTTTCATACAGTCTTGAACACACACTAACCCCCTCCATGCACAGTGAGCATGTATAGGATTCAAACCCTTACCTAACTATGTTATGACACTTCAGATGGATGCATTAGCATAGCGCGCTATTCGCATTACTGGGAGGATTCCCTTCTCCTGATGCACTTATAGGGTGCTGACATCATCAGTGTTTAGAAAGGGGAATGTGCATCCTGTAGTGTATTTTCCTAGTTGGCAAAAGGGATACTTCTTTCATACAGTCTTGAACACATACTAACCACCTCCACACACACTGAGCATGCACAGGATTCAAACCCCTATCTAACTATGTTATGACACTCGATAAGGACGCATTAGCAGAGCGCGCTATTCACATTACTGGGAGGTTTCCCTTCTCCTGCTGTACTTATAGGGTGCTGACATCATCAGTGTTTAGAAAGGGGAATGTGCATCCTGTAGTGTGTTTCCCCATTTGCCAAAAGGGACATTTCCCTCTCACAGCCTTTCACACACACAAACCCCACTCACCCACCCACACACACACTGAGCATTTGCAGGATTCGAACCCCTACCTAACTATATTATGACACTTGAGGGAAACGCATTAGCAGAGCACACTATCCGAATTACTGGGCATCTGTTCTGCACCTGCAGTATTTATAGGGTGCTGACATCTTTATTTCTACAGAGGTATGTACATGTAGTACTACCTGTCAGGTGGGGGATAGCATATATATGTATTTGCAGCCACCTACGTCAGGGTCAGATATGCACATCGCACTGGCAGGTTATGTTCTGTACCATGCTTTGGGACCACAGGACCTGTAACACACAACACAACCAGTCCAGAACACCACACCCACATCCAGGACACACACTTAGCTTCCCTAGGAACAGTGCCAGAATATGCAGGTGTTCACATACACCATTCCAGTTGTTAACATCAGGTGCAGGCATATTGTGTGTGAGAACTACTCAGGCCTCTACCACTTTACCCTACAGCCACTACAATTTGTGGGTCCATGTGCTATGGCAGAACCACACACCACAGCCACATGGGGGAATACATATTGCACCTGTCCATCTGCAACGTGGGTACTCACTGTTCCACACCAGAGGTAGACCACCATTGTTGATATCTGACCATACCCACCTTCCCCAGGACATCCATATCCCATCTCCACCCCCAGGCAAGGTGGTCACTGCACACAAACTGTATTTAGCACAAGCAGACTCTACACTTGTGAAGACTGGGGTGGACGACTTCAGAGGACCCATGCTGGGGGACTATACTGGCCACTCAGCATAATCCTTGACAATTGCATTCTATGAGCATGTGTATGGTTTGCATTGGTCATGCTATCCCACATATACCCATGACTGCTCCACAACAAGACACCTGTCAGCTGTACACCAGCCATATATGCGCCGTACAACAGTCAGAGTAACCTAATACATTGCAGAGCTGTAGCCCACACAGGGAGGACATCTGTGAACAGTTCCTGCATGGCACTTCATTCACACATACTCATTACAACACAGTGTTGACAGTGGAATCGTCCAGAGCATGCAGATAGGGCTCCCCTCAGTCTGTTATTGACTGACACCTACTGTCACAGATCCTCAGCAACCCTCTCACAGCACACACCGACAACATGGCTGTGGCTTAGCACATTCAATCCCTGGGACCTCCACGTTGCCCCTGCTTGACAGAGGCACAGCTCACTAGCCTCACATGTTGCCTTCTGTGACCTACTTTACAGTGGCACAGTAGCCTACTGTCCTGGGGATGCAGATGCCAAGCACACTCTGGCTGAGCTGTCATTCCCTAGGGCAACAAGCCTAGTATTGACCTCTACACCCATATGTTCAATTGTCGGATGCACAATATTTGTTGTGCTGTTCTACTGTTTGCAGGTCTTTATTGCCATAGCATTCCCTGTTCCTATGACCAACTTGTGTATCTGTGGAAGATGTTTGCATATGACGGTGATCCACTATATCACTTATGTCTCTGTAGTCATTTACTGTGTGCACTGGGCAGATTGCTGTGTTGTGGTTGGTTCCTGGACTGACATGTGCAAATACCAGATATGTGTGGCTAACTGCTAAACGGAGATATGGCCTAAGTGTGTGAGCATGCCCAGTTCAGCCTTTCTATGGCATGTTGTCTGACATATGCCTCATTTATCAAAGTGTGCGAGCATGCCCAGTGTGAGCTTTCCATATGTTGCACTCTGAAGTCCACCACATATTTGGGTGTGTGTGAACTTCAACAATATCTCACATTTATGGTTGTGTGTTGGGTGTCATGTTGGGTACTAACTGGCCAACTGCTTTGTGTCTGCCACAACAGGGATTATACTGTGCCTGCAGGGATTGCATGGGATACTTTGCAGACAGTTCTCAACATACTTTCATAATGACCTAACACTGTAGTACCGTATAGTGTACTGGGTCAGTACTTTCACTGTGGTGGACAGTATCCTGGGCTTTAGTCCTATGACTGCTTGACATCTTCATAGTGAGCACAACAGACTGTATAGGGCCAGTTGTGCACATATGACCATGTTGCATTATGTTCAGATATGGACTACCTACACCAGGCTCGTCCAACATTGCTAGTGTATTCCACAACATGGGTGGACATTGGCAAACGCTAGCAATGTTCCCTAGGCCATTTCTGATGCTAGTCACAGGGTGTGTTTGTCCTTCGACACACATTGTAACTGGAGTTTGCCATGACATATGTCATGGTTAGTATACTGTGCCTCCGTCTACCTCTGACATAACAGTGATATCCAGGGTTAGCCTACCATCTCCCATCCACTCATCAGGATTCTTCTTGAGGGGTGTCGATATGTGACTCTCTGGCTGACCTGTACCAGGAGTTTACTGAAGAGTGGGGGTGCCTTTTATGTTATGGATCATTCTGTACAGCTTGTCCTATGTATGTCAGTGTTGGGGTTCAGGTCTCTCATGTGCATAGCTCACTGCCATTCAGATTGTACAAGGTGCAACATGTTCATTCATTCCAGGTTGGACATGGCTTCATACATCAGGCACAGCTTGCCTGTAGCTGGGCAGTATGGCGGTGTGTGGAGCTGCAGTTTGTTTACTCAGGCAACACATGGCATCTGTTCATGCTCTTTGCTACTCCTGGTGGGGTACTGTTGTGGACTTTACAGATGATGGATGTGTCTGCTGCGGTATATCCCACAGGGGCTATTGTAGTCATTTGTGACGCTGATGGAGGATGACTGCAGAGCCACAGTGAGTCCCCCTTATCTACATCTGCCAACCTTCATGTTTGGGTGGGTATATAGTATATGTTTCTGCGAACACTACAGCCACATGTTTGTCCAGTGCAGGATATCTATCACCTTTTGTACCCAGGTCTCACATTACATGTTAGGTACGTCATGGGTTAATTTGTGGGCACTTACTGTATATCCACGGTGGTTGTCTATACACAGTTCTGCAATTAGCTTGCTGACATGGCTATGGCTACAGTTGTCCGTTTGTAGGTGGGCCTTTTGTGGGTTGCTTGTGTCAGCTGGGGGTCGGATATGGTGGGCTGTTTGTACTCCTCTGCATACATGTTCAGTCACAGTCCTTCCATGTTGGCCTATACCTATGGGACATATATACAGAATGGGGGGGCAAGACCAGGCCTTGTGGGATGCCACTCATATCTGCTTTGTAGTCTGACATGGCTGCGGCATGTCTGACCATGTCAGTTCTGTCCTTGGTCTGGTTTGCAACCCCTCTACTGACATAGGGGTGTATATTTAAGCTGGTGAACATATCCATACTGAACTCATACGGTGCCTCTGTCTGGTCGTGACACAGTGAGGACCCCCAGTATACATGTACGGTCATCCATCCACTTGGCAATATTCCTGTTGAGGGGTGTCAGTGAGAGGCTCTGCCTACCATGGGTTGGAATCCTGTTTCTGGGTGTGGGGAGCATCTGGGTTATGTATCTGTCCCTCCAGCACATCTTATTTCATTATGTGTTGAGGCTGACATCTGTGACTCTCACAGCTCCAATGGCTTTGATTTCCTGTGGTGGAGCATGTCCATTACTCCTGTGTTGGATATGGCCTTGTACAACAGACATACAATGCCTCTGTGTAGGCAGTCTGTGACTGCAGTCAGCTGGGGTGTCTACAGCCAGGCAGCATATGACATATATTTCACACCCTTTATCCTGTTGGTGGGGTAACTATGAGGTCTTCCAAACCGCTGCAGGTGTCACATACGGTACATCCCATATGAGTCATTGTACTAGATTATGGGTCTGATAAGGGAACAGTACAGCGGCACAGTGACCTCTGTTGATGTAGATGTGAATCCTTTCATGATACGGTGTCCAATATCGACAATCTTCATAGCCACATTGGCATTGTGAGTGTCACATGACAGATTATTGTCGACCTGTGTCCCTAGGTCCCTGATTACTCCTTGCATACATAATGGTTTGACACCTATGTGGTAATTTGTGTGTACCTTGTCTGGTATTTGGTGGGACATTCATAATGTCCAGTGTCTTCAGGATGTCTGGGTGGAGTTCTTGTGTGTGAGAGTGTGGTCTGTCGCATGCTACAGACTGTACAGCAGTTTTGACTACAGTTAGGTGCACATGGGTGGTCTCCGCTGCTTTGTGCATTGTCAGTTACCTGGCCATATGGGTGTCTGTGCTGCATATGGATACTCCCCTCCTTTGATGTTTTGGTGCAGGTGTTGGGGCCATAACACATGATATGTGGTATAACCTAGTAGTGCTGGTGTGCTATCACTAGGCTTGCATCAGGCTTCTGTCACTGCACAGACATTGATGTTCTCCATAATGGGAAGTGCCTCAGGGGCATGCATATTGCAGTTTACACATCTGGCATTGGTCAGCATTACCCTTATGTTTCCCACCACTTATGTTTTCTAGGGTGGTGGGTAGTCTTTTTGGCCTTGCCTACATATGGCTCTATGGAGGTGGCAAAGGCCTTATCCAGTATCCAGACACACACGGGTAACAGGTGCAAGCCATCCCTGCAACAGCAGCATGGCTTGTCATGCTTGACATCTCAAGCAGACAGACATTAGACCCTCTTGGACTGACAGCTGTAACTGTGCCAGCTGTTAAACATGAGCATTCTGTGTTTGTACTGTGGCATCATTCTTGGTGAGGGTTGGATGCTGCACACAGCCAGTGTCATACCGGCCTGGGGTACATACTCAGAGGGACCATCCATGTCTCTTTTCATGTTGACCAGGGAGGTGCATCTCAGGTAATTCACACCAGCATGGACATTGAGTGCATCATATTTCTGCTTGCTTTGGGGTGACCTGCATACTTGTGTTATGTGGCATTTTGTGGCAACCTACAGGCAGCTTACTCTACCCTTTCCCTTGTTCAGTCTGGTGAGTGGGACAGCAGTGCGTTTGCCTATACAGACACCTATTACGACTGTATCAGGCATGTTGTTTCTCCTTCTGGCCTGTGACTGTTTGGCACACCAGCTTCGTGTACTATTCGTTGCATGTGCTATGTTTGAAGGTTGTGGTTGCTTGTGATCTGCTTTGGAGGCTTCTGTTGGTGTGGTGTGTTTGTAATTAAAGCCTCCGGGAGTATTTGTCTGTGTTTATGTGTTTGGTTTACAGTTGTGGTAGGTCTATGTGGGACTGGGTTTGTGGTGTATGTGGTTACCTTCTCCTCCTGACTAGTTTTGACAGTACTGAGTTGGTGGAGCTCAACCTCTGGTTTGGATACATGGTTGCATCTATCACATATATTTGTATTTATTGGGGGGTGTTGTGGTTGTCTGTGTACTTGGGACTGGTGTCACATTGCCTCTGGATTCACAGATTCTACTTGTTGTGCTGGACTTAGTGGATTGTATGTGTGGACATATGTTATTGCCATACTACTGGTCAGTGATTACTTCCCTTTTTATGTTTGCTCTATCATGTGGTAGCTTCTTCATTTTCTTGCATGGTTTGGTAATGGCTGGAGTCCAGCATGCCAGATGCCTGCGTGTATGGCATTGTGTGTTGTTGTTATTTGTGATTGCATACTCCAAGCATTCCTGGCTGTGTTCAGAATGCCTGTATAACATGTTCTGCGGTGTGTCCCATATTCTGCACTTGCACAGGGCCTTTCTTGGATTCAACATCAGTTTTGAGGGCTGCAATCTATGCTTTACACATGTTTTTCACTGTGGTATTCTGGCCAGGGACTGGGGTCAGGATGTGTATATCCAGTGTGATTACTCTATGGTCTGGTCTTACCAGTGAGGGGTACACTTCTCATCTTGCCATCCAGTACACATGTTGCTGATTATCACATCCAGTATGCTTACCCCTCTTGTGGGAGTGGTACATTGTTCCTGGGCATTTTGGTTTATGGATTCTGGGAAGTTTTCTCCTACTGTGCTGGTGCTAGTATAATGCTCCCGGTGTATGTCTGGGTATTTTCAGTCAAGCAATATAATGTGGTTTGGGGGGCTTGATATATTCATGTATTCCAACATAGGCCAGGTGCATTTCCTGGTATTAGGACAGTAGTCTGCAGCAGGCTATATACTGGGAGGTGGTTTTAGCCATTGGTATTTGACCATGGCTAAGCCATGCTGCTTCTTGTTGTGGTACCAACATGGGGGTGTGGTTATCCTTGACATTTCTTGCTAGTCACCCTCCTTTTGTAGCTTGTTCCATGTTTTGCGGCTGTACAGCACAGTATGAGGTGTGACCTGGTAGTGTTAGGGTGCTGACGTGAGCCTTTACCCGGTTCTCTATTACAGGACTGGTATCTACATTCTCCATACTGTGTGCATTTACACTGCACACATCTTGCTGTTTAGACATCTGTCATTGGGTAGCATTACATCTAGGTTCCTATCCCTTGTAGAACCTATGAAGGTGGGTTTGTGTTTTGAGACTTACCTATTCAGGGCATGCTGTGGGTACTGACAGCCTTTGCCAGTATCCATGGGGCATGGCATGATAGGTGCACGCCACCCCTAGCAGGTGGTGCATCATGTCATGCTCCACATGTCTTCCCAGCCTGAAACACTTTGGCTCCCCTTTGACTAACTGCATTACTTCAGCCAGTTATTGCACTTGATCATCCCATCGTCATTTTGTGGCTTCATGCTTGGTGAGGGTGGATGTTAGTCAGGGTGCTCATGTGTGCATATAGTACATGGTGTTACATTACTTAACACATGGCATTCATGCCTCAGGTGGTGCTGCAGGGCTGCCTCTGTCAGATGCACATATTACACTTCCCTGTACATGTTTGTGAGCAGGTCATGTCATTTTAGGCATCCATGTTATTATTTGAGTGAGTCAGAGGGGGTATCATTCCCAGGGTTCCTACTGAGCCAGTGTATGTGCTATGCGTTGCCTCTTTGCCAAGGCCAGGGCATACTGGGCACGCCTCCTTCTGCCTACTGGGGCAGGCTCAGGTTGTTTCTCCTCCGAGTCACGCTCTGCCTGTGATGGCCTTGGCAATGGTGGGGGGCTGTTTGGCCCGGCCCTATGCTGGTCCTGCTGCAGCTGTTTTCGCAAGATCATATTATGTAGCATAGCACATACCATGACAATTTGGGTACATGTAGTTGGTGTGTACTGCAAGGCTCCACCAGATGTGTCCAGACACCGGAACCGTGACTTGAGCAGCCCAAACACACGCTCTATTACATTACGTGTTTGTGCGTGTGCCTCATTATGGCGTTCCTGTTCAGGTGTGTGTGCGTTTCTGATGGGTGTCATCAGCCACGGCTCCAGTGCATAACCTGCATCCCCCACTAGGTGTCCGTGTGGGATGTCCCCATTGGCAAATGTCTGGTACAGCTGCGTCAAATGCCAGATGTGGGAATCGTGGTAACTCCCAGGGCAGCCAGCACACACATTCATTATTATCACACATGACCTGGCAGTTGATGGAAGGGAAGCCCTTGTGGTTAATGTAGGCCCTACCCCGCTCACCGGCTGGTGCTTTTATGCGTATGTGCGTGCAGTCTATTGCACCCACTACCTCAGGGTATTCCGCTATTTGCCGGAAGAGACGCATATTGCTGGCCAATACCTCACGGGCATTGGGGAAATATACATGATCACCGACATGTGCTGACATGGCATCCAGGAACTGGTGCAGTACCCTGGAGGCTGATGCCTGTGATATCCCCATCATATCGCCAGTTGGTCTCTGGAAGGTACCTGTTGCTAGTATTCCTAGGCCAACACATACCTTGGTTTCCACTGGGATGGGTTCCCCTCTGTTGGTTCTGTGTGTGAGGCGTGGCCTGCACAGCTCAACTATTTGCTGCAGGAGCTGTCTGTCCACTCTATAGTGCTCTACTATCTCCAGCTCATGTAACCCGTGGTAGGTGATCCTGGGCATGTACACTCTTCACCGTCTCCTCACTGTGGGTTGTCTGGCACCATCTGCATTGTCACCACCCTCAGCAAGTCGCCTATGTCTCATTATGACAGCTATGGCAGCCCCTAACATTTCTGCTCTGAGTGAAGCTTTTTCAGTTTTCACTTCTATTAGCTTACTCCTGTCTTGCAGTGTCTCTTAAGAGAAACATCCTGCACTACTCTTTGCAGAGTTTTAAGTGCTGGACTGGGCTACTATTCTGCCTGTGTAATTGCCTACTTCTAATTGTTTTCACCTGCTAGCTTCAGCAGTTATCCCTGCTAGCTTCCTATTAATTCTGTTGCTTCCTTTTTCCTCTCTGTTTCCTCAGGGGGGAGCAACGTGCATACCATCAGAAACACGCTCACAGTGGCTTACATGCGCGCACATGTGCTTACACGGTTCAGAATCTACTTATTCGGGTTAAAACGCGCGTACACCCGCGCAAACACTGTTACACGTCTGCCAACAGCCTCCAATATACTCAGCCTGCCCTACACGCGCGCACACCCACGCAAACAGTGTTAAACGTCTCCCAACATGCTCCCACATGCTCAGTCTGCTTTACACGCACGCACACTGCCCTACTCGCGCTTCATGGTGCGCACATGTGCACATGCATGCCCAGCAAGAAACTTTGGTGTAAGTAACAGTGTACACCTTCCATTTCTTGATTTTCCCATGCTCATCTTGTGGCACTCCTCTTTCCATGATCTGTGTCTGTCATCTGTCATGTTACACTGACCTCCAATGAACTGCATTTCTTTCTACAATTCCCCCCTGTGATGTCACCTATCTCCTACTCTATTCCTCCCCCTTATGTATCTCTTACACTACTCAGACTGTGCTCATTTGTTATGTGACTATGAGATTCAGTATCCTAACCCTCATTTACATGAGATTGCCTACTAATGCTTAGTTACATGTCTTAGACTCAGCTTCCCCCCTTAGCAACCACTACACGGTGGCCATGTTGTTTTTGGTCTGCTGGTCCCTGCATTGTCATTCCATGTATTGCATGAAACCCACATCTGTGGGTTTATAACCTTCTTTTTTATGATTTTATACAGCGCAGCCCATTTGCACGGGGCTGCGCTGGGTTTAAAAAAAAAAATTATATTTTTAATATTTTGGCATTGGGTTATATTGCCAATGGCCACATATTTGGCCATTGGCATGCTGCCTGAGTCATATGCACCCTTTTTTTGGAGCTGACATGGCTCGTTGTGGAATTTGCAGAAACGTACTCAGTTGTCAACTGAGTATGTTTCTGCAGCTAAAACGTCTCTTACACGGACTGGTTTCTGCTTCGTGGATCGCTAATATACCTCATTTGCATACCTTTCGGCTGCAAGTGAGGTATTTAGCATGTCCACGCCCAGTCCGTGTAAGAGACGTTTTAGCTGGTCTCTTACACGGAGTTTAGGGCTGTTCCTGGATCGCGAGGCTTGCGTGGAGTGTTGCACGTCTCTTACACTCCATGCAAGCCTTCGTGAATCCTGCCCAATGTCGTTACACATTTTCCAGGCTGAAAAGTAACTGACATGCTCAACTTTAAAGTAAAAGTAGTTACACATGCTGAAATAATCCTAGCTACAGATCAGTTAGCACAAAATCATGGCTTAACAGTATACTTGTAAAAGGTCAAAGGCCACTCAGAAATGCAGGGAACAGACAAAGCTGGAAGTGACCTAGCTGATGCTCAGGATAAGGAAGGTGACATCATAGGTAAAACGTGAGACTTTACTTCAGTCCAAGCAAACGTATATGCAGTTACCCATCTGTAGAAAAAGTAGGAACAGGAGTAGGCTTTGCACTTGTATAATGACAAGCCTAATTTTGACTAGATAAAAAGGCTGCAGGAAAATGGCACTATAGGGAAGTTTGCAGAAAGTGACCTATAAAACAGCCATGATCTCATGGCAATATGTAACCAAAAAGACAGATTTCTGTTAAAGGATGGCCTTCTGGTAAGAACTGGTTATACCTCACATAGAATCCAATAGGTCGTACCTTTGTGGCACTGAGGTATCATGCTGCAGCATGCACATGGTAAACCAACAGATGCCCACAGGGGGACTAAAGATCTTATGAGACACTGAAGGAAGCAGTCTGCTGGACTCACATGTGTAGTGATGTTACTGTCCATGTGCAGGGATGTATAACATGTTGCAAGTTCCATCTAGTTTCCCCTAGAAACAGGGCACACCTTCCAGCAAGAAGAATCACAGTGCCCTGGTCTGCTCTCCATATTGTCAGGATTGTCCTCGTAACCAGGTCTTCTACAGGCGATCAGTAGTTAGCAACTGTCACCTGTAAATTTACAAAATGGATTGAGCACTAACCTGGACCTAATAACAATAAAGAATCAACTGCTCTGCTGCTGATCAACCATCTGTTTAGTTCCTGGGGGTTACCTATGAGGGTAAAATCTGATAGAAGACATTTCACTAGTGAGTTAATAGAAAATGTATGGAATGTTTGGAGAGTACAGTGGAAACTATCCAGAGTCCTCAAGTCAGGTAGAGAGAGAGAGAGAGCGTAAACCAGTCCATAATCCATACACCAAAGATGTACCACAGCTCTACAGAAAAGGACTGATAAAGCTCCCAATCTAACTTCCAAAACAAATCAACCATTGGATGTTATCAAGGTGGCTCTACTTCATGTCAGAAGACTAAACTAGAAACTGCCAGCCCTTGGCACCTTCCTATATGTGGAGCACATCCATATGTGTGCTTTTACAGAAATTTGGTTTAAATGTCCAGGGAGTACTCCCTCAATAATTGGATTTTGTGTTTACCATTCATTTAAACCTGATGGAAGCTGTGGTTGTCTATCCATATTGTAAGATATCACATTACCTCAACACCTAGAGACCCTCAATTGGAGCTTGTGAGAGAAATATATATTCACATATATAGTAAAACATGTATTCATATATGTATTAGCATTATGCTTGCTGCATTAGAAGCCTTAAAGGGTTAACACATTTATTCTGCTACAGGCTTGAAAATAATTGCATGTACTTTCTGACTTTGCTTCTTGTCAGCTCAGTGAATGACCTTGTTCATACACTGAGAAACAGATGATTTTGCTAACGTTAGGAAAAGGAACAATACAGTATTCTGAAATGTTACTAGACTTAAGCAAATAACGTTGTTCATACTGCAGCTGTAGATAAGATTATAGGCTGAAATCAGAATATGCTTTATGCTCAAAGCAAGAAAGAATCACTAATTGCAACACTGAAATATGAGTGAATTGTTTCAGACCGGCAGTTAGCGAGGCCACGTTGATATCGTAGGAAATTTTCACATGGGAAGTTTATACTTGCTATATCAGCAGAAAAACTTAGTAAACACCTGTCTTAGAACAATGCTAAGAGTTGTATTTTATTACATCAGCTTAGAGGGCAATGGCTTACAAAACAATATAATAAAGTATTTCCTGTATAATGTCAGACAAACGTCTGAACTGCATTTTTGTCTCCTTGTACAAGAATAAAGGAACCTTAACTGAACCTTGGCTGCATTGATCTTTGATTTTTCCTTTGACAGAGCTCATAGAGATTCAAGTCATGCTGAATAAGATCAGATATCAGTTTACAACATGCTACAAACCTCACTCCATGTCTCCATAAATTCATACTAAATTCCTAAATATTCTTAATAAACTCCCCATGTCTATGAATGTTATCCTTGGTGATTTTAACTACCCTATGATTAACAGGGGTGCTATACCAGCAATATATGATACACACAAAACTTCTTAGATTTAGTAAACAAAAACTCTCTGGAGCAGATTGTTAACAGAATTGTTAACTTGAACTGACCACAAACTAATAACATTCTACATCAGAATCTCCAAACTGCTGGAATCATATATCACAGAATCCAATACTTCAAACGTGCAAATCTCTTACTGTTTCTATGCTGAAGTCTCTAAATTTGAGTATAATGGTATTATCCATAGTACTGATGCTACAAAGAGTTATGCAGAAAAAGATTGCTCACACCTGGGAAAATGTATTAAATTGGCAGTCCCAACTACATCTAAGTAAAAGGGGAGGTCTAAAAGTAAACAAGTAAGGTGTCCTCAATCATTAATAAACTGTGTAATAAAATTAAGAAACTCCTAAGTTTATATCACAGAACAAATGACCCCCAAATTAAGGAGAATATCAAAGAATAGGACATAAAAATGAGGGCATCCCATAAACTTGGACTATTTACAGAAGCTAAAGATAACTATAAAAACGTCTTTAGTAATGTCAGCAAAATCAAAAATAACACTTAATACTTTTCCAAGCATATTCATAATGGTACTAACTACTCTGATTCAGTCAATATTGCCAACATATTGGCAAACACATTTAGCACCAGCTTTACCCTAGATACATCCATTCCAAACTTACTTATCCTTGAGAAAATCAAGCCATTGACAATCATGAAAGAGCATGTACTGAAGTTGCTCTCCAAAATGATAAATGATTCATCCATGGGGTCTGATAACATACTTAAATGCCTAATTAATAGCACTAAGTATGTATTGATGGACCCACTTCTCATCTTCTTCATCCTGAGCCTAGCAACTGGCTTTGTCAAACAGAAGTAATGCACAGCTGTTGGGATACCAGTCCACAAGGGTGGGCCCATCACAGACTACAGAAATAACAGACCTATCAGCCTAACAAGTCTTATATGCAAGGCCATGAAATACATCATAACTGATCTTATTAACTATTTTATCAAAAATCTGAGCAGACTTGTGACACCCGTGCCCTTGCCCAGCAATCAAGGAGCCTCAAACCTCACTATTAACACCAGTGAGGGGCATCTCATATAGGAGGAAAGGATAACAAATTCACACAGTAAAGTGCAATTTCCCTTAAGAGCACACAGAGATCACAGTCAGTCTGGAGCTAGTCGCTACCTTGCTCTCCAGGTCCCCAGTAAGACTCCCCACAGGCACAGCTATAGGGTTCAGATCTCAGCTTAGTGGGAAAGCTAAAACCTCCAGCACCTTCTCTGTCCAACCAGTGCTTCGTCTTCCTGCCCAAGTAGCTGACACACACACACACACACACACACACACACACACACACACACACACACACACACACACTCACACACACTTTGAGAAGAGTTTATACAATGTCACAGACACTCCTAGGGAAAGCTGGCACAGGTTCTCCAGCTGTGCCCCCTTTTCCCAGACTATACGGTAGTACCAGCTGCCACCACCCACTAATATTTATAAGCTACTCAAAGGCCCTTAAAAGGGTATCCAATTATTACTGTGCAATATTATTATCCAGTTGGTAGTATAGCGCAAGGCTAAAGCTATTGAAGTGGCTTTGTACAATTTTACCAAAGGCGTGCAAGTACTCTAAAGAGCTTAAATTATCTCTACAAAAACAGCCACAGTTGAAAGGGTTTAAAAATATTTAATAACAAATGGTCAAAACACAAGACAATACATTTTACTAGACAGTGCTAGTCAAGAGTTCAGAGATTACAGAGAAATAGATAAAATAATTCAGTAGTACAGTTCTGACATTGCAGAAAAACACTTAGTCTAATCTTTCTAGTTTCTAGCTATTTCTTAGAGAAACACAAGTCTAAGATAAACTTACATATAGAGTAAGACAGTGCTAGTGAGTTGGATGGTCAAGACAAAAATGCTTAATGCTCTTTATTTCTCTGTTTTTAAAATCACATTCCTGGTTCACATTACATCATTCTTCACCCTTCCCTGGGTTTCCAGGCTAACAGAAACTGCATTTACATTCTTCACCTCTGGGCAGAAACCAGGACAATAAAGGGCATTTATGCATACAAATTCTGGCCATTAACTCTGGCCTTAAAACAATAGACATGATGCCGCACTCTAGACCTACTGGCTTCAAGTTTTAACATCAAAGGGTTACAGCATGCTTTACTTAGTCAGTAGAGTGCACTGTTGTTACATTTTTTCCAGTTCCACATGTAACACTATTTTTACCATTTAAGACAACAAAAGCCTGTGGTTTACATTAATATTTACAGATGACAGAATTATCTCCAAAATTCTATCTGGCTAGGCTGGCAGCCTTCACCTATCTTCACCCAATCTTCACATATCTCCCCCCTGGAGAACTCAAGCTATTTTTTCAAGTGACCCTTGAGAAATACTGCTTGAGGGAGTTAGATCTATCTGAGTATACCTTACCTCATTCCCTGTCTTGAGACCCATCTGCATTGGCATTTCTAATTCCACTGCGGTGCTGCATTGACATATCATATGCTTGCAACCCCAGGCTCCATCTTAGCAACTTGGCATTTTGCTGGCTGGCTCTGTTTAACCATGTTAGGGGGTTGTGACCTGTCATAACAGTGAATTTCCTTCCATACAGATACGGCTGAAGTTTCTGCAGTGCCCACACTATGGCTAGACATTCCTTTTCTACAGCTGCATAGCATTCCTTCCTAGGTGGGAGCCTACGACTGAGATAACCACTGGGTGCTCTTCCCCCACTGAAGAAATCTGGCTAAGTACAGCCCCCACCCCATGGTTTGAAGCATCCACCTGCATAACAAATTCCCTGCTGTAATCTGAACTGGCTAATACAGGGGGTCCTCCCAAAGCTTCTTTAAGCTTCTGGAATGCCTGCTCACATACTGGGGTCCACACTACCTTATCTGGCCTGTTGTTCCTTGTCAGGTCTGTGAGGGGAGCAGCTATGGTACTATAACTGGGGACAAACCTTCTGCAGTACCCTGTTGTCCCTAAAAATGCCCTCACCTGCTTTTTAGTAACAGGTGCAGGCCATGCCTGAATGGCTTCCACTTTGGCAGGTTCTGGCCTTATCTTACCACTCCCCACTCTATGTCCTAGTTAGGAGACCTCTGCCATACCCACCTGACATTTGATTGGCTTAATGGTCAACCCTGCCCTCTGTAGACTGCCCAGCACCTTTCTGACATGTTGAAGGTGCTCTTGCCAGGAATGGTTGTAGATGGCAATATCATATAGATAAGCAAGGGCAAACCCTCCTGCTAGGATATGAACTAGATCTACCAGCCTCTGGAAAGTTGCTGGGGCATTCATCATCCCAAAGGGCATCTTTGTGAACTCATACAATCCAAAAGGAGTCACAAAGGCTGACTTTTCTCTAGCACTGGGAGTCAAGGGCACCTGCCAGTAACCCTTGGTAAGATCAGTTTTGGTAAGATACTTAGCCCCACCCAGATGCTGTAGGGCCTCATCTGTCCTAGGCATGGGGTAGCATCTGACTCTGTGTGACTATTTAATTTCCTGTAGTCCACACAGAACCTGGTGCTGCCATACTTCTTTGGCATCAGCATCACTGGGGAGGCCCAGGGACTGTTGGGCTCTTGAATCACCCCTAGTTCCAACATCTCCTGTACCTCCTCCCTCAGAGTCTGTTTGACTCTCTCTCAGGCACTCTATAAGGGGCCTGCCTAATAGGCCTTTGGGTTCCTGTATCCACTTGGTGCTGCCCCAGGTGGGTGCACCCTGGTTTCCCAGTGAACATGTCCCCAAATTCCTGTACTACTGCTCGGATTTCTCGAACTTGTATAGGAGGTAGCTGCTGGGGCATTGCTACCCCTTACACTGAGGTGTCAGCTTGAGCCTCACTGAGGAGATCAGTCACCAGATCTCCCCCAGACTCCTCCTGCAATCCACTGCAAATGCTCAGCACAAGGGCCTCCCTATCATGGTAAGGTTTCATCATGTTAATATGATACAATTTGTGCCCCTGCCTTCTGCCTAGCAGTTCCACCATGTAATTAACATCACTTACCTTTCTTACCACCTTGTAGGGTCCCTCCCAAGCTGCTTGCAACTTGTTGTGTCTGACAGGAATGAGAACCATTACCTGCTGCCCCACAGCATACTCTCTAGCTCGAGCATTCCTGTCATACCACACCTTTTTCTGTTGTTGGGCTTGTGCTAGGTTCTCCTGGGCCAAGCCCATGAGTTCCCTGAGCCTTGTCCTAAGGTTTAGGTCGTATACCCAACAGACTCCTTGTGAGACTCGCACTCACCTTCCTACTCACCTCAAATTAAATCTAGAGGTCTCCTCACCCTATGGCCATACAGCAACTCAAAGGGTGAAACACCTGTGGATTCCTGGAGAACCTCTCTATAAGCAAATAACAGATGGAGCAAATATTTGTCCCACTCCCTCTTAAACTGATCTGCAAATGCCCATAGCATGGACTTGATTGTAGAGTTTAACCTCAAAACAAGACCACTAGTCTGGGGATGGTAGGGAGGATATTCATGTGCTTCATTCCACAGGACTTCCACAGACAAGCCAGCAGGTCTGACATGAAATTGGCAACTCTGTCAGTCAGTGCTTCTTTTGGGAAACCTACCCTGCTGCAAATCTCTAACAAGGCATTTGCCACCTTCTCTGCCTCAATGGAGGACAAAGCCACTACCTCAGGATATCGTGTAGCATAATCCACAACCACTAGGATATACTTTTTTCCTGTGGAACTTTGGGTACTCAGGACCCCCCAGTATCCATAGCTACCCTCTGAAATGGCTCCTCAATCACAGGCAAAGGTATCAAAGGAGTTCTCACCTTGTCTCCTGCCTTGCCTACCTTTTGGCACTGCTCACAGGTCCTGCAGTACCCTGTTACATCCCTGAAAATTGCAGGCCAATAGAAGTTCTCCATAATACACCTCTTTGTACGTTTTATGCCCATATGATCTGCAAAGGGAATATCATGGGCTATGGCTAAAAGTGCCAGATGGTAGGCTCTAGGCACTACAAACTGCTGTACTCTCTCACCTTCTAGCCCTCCCTCAGGGGTCCACTCTCTGTACAGTAACCCTTT
Organism: Protopterus annectens; assembly: GCF_019279795.1. NCBI lineage: Eukaryota > Metazoa > Chordata > Ceratodontiformes > Protopteridae > Protopterus > Protopterus annectens. The sequence continues at coordinate 1,049,502,501 of NC_056735.1, forward strand.
GTCCCAGTATACAGATTCCTCCTTTCCTTGAGAATCAGGTGCCTCCCTAGCTACTTGCCTCAGGCCTTGCAATGTAGGGTCTGAGAGCTGAGCCTGTCTCAACTCTCTTCTTGTAACTCTTCCCAGCTCCCCTTCCACAGGAAGTCTGGCATCCTCTGACAGTGGTGCCTCACTGTCAATCTGGGTACTACTACTCACTTCTACCTTTGCAGTCACTCTGTCCCAGGGAACATCAGTACCCACAAGCAGCTGTGGCTCGCCTTCAGTCTCACTGCTACAGGATAGCTCCCTCCCTCCCTGAAGTAACCACCTCACCAGTCCTGGCTGCAAATATGCAGTCTGTCTGGGTCTCACCCAGGCTATCAGACTTACCTGCTTGTCTCCAGGCCTGACTGTGTGTAACTGCACAAATACATGGTACTGCCTCATCCAAATCCTTCCCTATCAGGACATCTGCAGTATGGTAGTTTGGTACCCTTGTTGTCTCAAGACAACCTACTATTGGCGTTTTGTCTTTCCCGCTAACTTGCTCTCTCACATTTTGTTCCCCACCTTGCCTCCGTGGACACATGTATGCCACATGACCCCACTGGTTGCATTCAAAACATTTAACCCTAGCTCCTGGATGTGTATCTGGACTAGTGGCTTCCCCTGCTACTGGCAGATTCTGTTGGGGCAGTCTGTGCTGCCCACCATGGGTTCCTTTAGACCCATGAGCAGTACTGAGGTTCCCTTTCCTGTGCAGGGCTGCCCTGCTTGCCAGGTATAGGTCTCCCTTCTTCCCCAACTTATCTGAAGTGGCACATTGTCTATCAGCTAACCAGATCCTCATGTCCTCAGGCAAAGTGCTAAGGGCTTGTTCCCTCACCAAAAGGTCTGCCAGCTCTTCAGAAGTGGTGACCTGGCATCCACTCACCCACCTATGGAAATAATCTTAGTTCAGCAACATATTCACACACACTGTCATCTGCCTTGCGTCTATGGTCACAAAACTTTTTCCTATACATTTCAGGTGTTAGCTTAAACAATTCTAACAAGTGATTTTTAACAGCAGTATAATTAAAACATGCAACGTCAGACATTTTTGACAAAACAGTTACAGCTTTAACATGGAGTAAGGGGATCAGGAACCATACCTAGAGCCTTTGGTCAACATCATACTGTTTGCTTACCCTCTCAAACATATGAATGAAACTATCAAAATTATCCCCCTCTTTAAACTGCAGAAGAAATTTACTGACCTTTTGTGCTTCTGGGGTCCAGTTACTCCCTCCCCCATTACTTCCATGACTCTGGCAAAGAGTCAGCATTTCCCTCTCATGCTTCCTCTGCCGCTCCTTTTCCTCAGCTTCCAGGCATAGCAGTTTCTCATTTTCCTAGCCTGTAGACACCTGAGTCTCTCAGCTGCTTCTATCTTCAAACGGCTGGCCTCCAACTCAAGTTTCTTTAGCTCCAGATGGATTTAAGTCCTCTGCAGAAAGATTGAGCTGTCCATTCTCTAAGGGTATCATATCTCCACTGTCAGTCTGATTGTCCTCCTGGTTGCTGTTTTCTGATGCAGCTGTAACCAAGGCTGCAATCAGGTCTGCCTTAGTCAGGTTTCCATGCACCAGTCCCCTAGCCTGGCACATCTTCGCCAGCTGGCTCCCTGTCCGCTTTCCATACTTCTCTGCTGACATGCTGCCGGCTCACCCCGACTAACTAAGCTAACAAAACAAATAAAACAATTGTGATCTGAACTCTGAGTATTCACTGTGTGGCTGATTTAGAGTACAAAACACCTTCAGAGCTCACTGTGCACAAGCTACAGGAATTCACTCTACCCACACCACTACAAGCCAATTAGTATTTGCTGAAAAATTAATACGTGGTGTGGATATCCCACCACTGCCAAACAATTAATATGTGATGCCCATTCCCTGGCCCAGCAATCAAGGAACCTCAATCGTCACCACTAACACCAGTGAGGGGTGTCTCATATAGAAGGAAAGGATAACAAATACAGACAGTAAAGTGCAATTTCCCTTAAGAGCACATAGAGATCACAGTCAGTCCAGGGCTGGTCGCTCCCTTGCTCTCCAGGTCCCCAATAAGACTCTCCACTGGCACAGCTATAGGGTCCAGATCTCAGCCTAGTGGGCAAGCTAAAACCTCCAGCACCTTCTCTGTCCAACCCGTGCTTCCTGTCCCTGTCTAAGTAGCTGACACACACACACACACACACACACACACACACACACACACACACACACACACACACACACACACACACACACACACACATACTTTCAGACACTCCTGGGGAAGACTGGCACAGGTTCTCCAGCTGTGCTCCTTTATCCCAGACTATACGGTAGTACCAGCTGCCACCAACCACTAATATTTATCAGCTACTCAAAGGCCCTTAAAAGGGTGTCCAGTTATTACTGTGCAATATTATTATCCAATTGGTAGTATAGCCCAGGGCTAAAGCTATTGAAGTGGCTTTGTACAATTTTACCAAAGGCATGCAAGTACTCTAAACAGCTTAAATTATCTCTACTAAAACAGCCACAGTTGAAAGGGTTTAAAAATATTTAATAACAAATGGTCAAAACACAATACAATACATTTTACTACACAGTGCTAGTCAAGAGTTCAGAGATCACAGAAAAATGCTTAAAATAATTCAGTAGTACAGTTCTGACATCACAGAAAAACAGTTAGTCTAATCTTTCTAGTTTCTAGCTATTTCTAAGAGAAACACAAGTCTAAGATAAACTTACATATAGAGCAAGACAGTGCTGGTGAGTTGGATGGTCAAGACAAAAATGCTTAATGCTCTCTAATTCTCTCTGTTTTTAAAATCACATTCCTGGCTCACATTACATCATTCTTCACCCTTCCCTGGGTTCCCAGGCTAACAGAAACTACATTTACATTCTTCACCTCTGGGCAGAAACCAGAGCAATGAAGGACATTTATGCATGCATATTCTGGCCATTAACTCTGGCCTTAAAACTATATGCAGAATGCCTCACTCTAGACTTACTAGCTCCGAGTTTTAACATCAAAGGATCACAACATGCTTTACTTGGTCAATAGAGTGCACTGTTATTACATTTTTTCCAGTTCAACATGTAACACTATTTTTACCATTTAAGACAACAAGCCTGTGGTTTACATTAATATTTACAGATGACGGAATTTATCTCCAAAATTCTATCTGGCTAGGCTGGCAGCTTTCACCTATCTTCTCCCAATTCTCACAAGACTCAGCCTCCATATGTTTGACTTTTCAAGTAGTAGATATTGTCTAATCAGTTTTGTGAATTTGTATGAGAGGGTTACTCAGGCTGTAGACTGCATAAGCTGTCCACACAGCGTAACTTGATCTCACCAAGTTATTTGATACTATACCACATGAAAATAAAATAAACATGTTGAAGGAGATCTAAATTGGCTTCCGTGTGGTTTGATGGATAGCAAACTGGCTTAGAGGCATGACTTATTCAGTAAGAGTTAGGGGTGCATCCTCTAAAAGCAAGAACATGACCAGTAGAGTTCTGTAGTGATCTGTTCTGTGACCTCTGCTGCTCAGCATCTACTTCTCCGATCTCCACTTATCAAACAAGTATCTTTGGTTAACAAAGATCACAGATGATTGCAAGCTGGAAGTCATAGTCTAGTCCCTCCCTAACATATAGGTACTCCAGCAGCAATCTGCACTTGTCAGTAGCTGCTGCACTAAAAAGGAATTCATGCTCACATCAAAAAGTGCAACATTACAGCATCTGGTAAGCATCCCTCTAGCTCTAGCTTATAGCAATGATGACATACCACTTCATAATGAGAAGTACTTCAATGGACAGCTCCCTTATGTTTGGCCATCACATTGCAACAGTGGTTAGGAAATCCTTTCACCTTGCGCAGCCCATAGTAAAAGGTATTCCTTCCTGATCAAAAGTAATCATCACATCCTTGAACTCAGCATTGATTAGCCCCATCATTAAGTACAACACCCTCTTTGGAATGTACTTTACTAAATATATCAAGCAATTGGAAAAGACTACTGAGATGTGTAACTGAAAATGTCAGGGGCCTTAAAGATTTGATCTATGAAGAAAGAACTCTTATACTTCAATAAATCAAGCAGTCCAGCTAACACTATGTCAGAGGTCTAACTCTACTCCAACAAATAAATCAGACAAAAAGGAGAGATAGATTTGCCATGCAGTGCCTAACCCTTCTCTGGAACAAACTTCCTCTCCAAGTTAAGCAATGTGATACATTGTCTGCCATTGAAAAGGAGCTGGACAACTGGATTGGTGTTCATAAATTCACACTAGTTTTGACTGGCCTGGCCCTCCTTGAAAAGAGAGGCGAGGCCAAAGTGTGGGTACTGGCAAGGTGGAAATGGCCTCATAGCTCAGTTGCCTTGTAACTCCTGTGGTCCTATGATGTTATATGTTAAATATTTCTAATAATATCGCATACAGTTGTTACATTACTAGGGTAAGCAAAAATCTGAATGTACATGTGTGCAGTTTCAAATAAATAGGCACTACAAATTTATTTTGATGAAAAAATGGAATTGCTTCTTTGTATCTCAAATTCATGACATCCTTAATGATTTTATCATCCTCTTCTACAGATTAACTCCTATTTAGGAAATCATATTTCATGGTCCTTATCACAACATCAAAAGCATCTTCATTAGTAGTAAGATGTGACATTCTTGTGAAATGACCCTTTATCATATTAACATCAACATTCACAGAGTTAGTGGAACAAATATTTCTTCACTGGACATCAGATGTTAAGTTGTCAATCTCGCCTTCATTCTTGCTGGATGGGTTCGGAGCCGATCCGACTCAGCACTTGCTAAGCTCCAGAGCTAATTTTACCAGCTTGAGGCAACCCTATATCCCATGATGCAAGGCGGAGATTACCCAGATCTCGTTTGCCGCTTCGCTAACAAGGTGCCTTCTTTTACCAGCTCCAGGTAAGTGAATAGATTTGAGACTTTTCGTCTATCCCCCTTTAAATTTATATATATTTTTATTTTTTGTTAACCTTAACGACTTACTTTAACCCTATTCCCGTTAGTGTTCCCTTTTTTTTCGAGTTATTTATTCCCTTTCCCTAGTTAGGCCTTAGGCCTTCCCCTCCCTAAATTTTTTCCTGTCAGGGATTGTTTGTGTATGACTGTGTGTTATCCCTGTTTATTTTAATTTGTTGGATTGGGTGTTTTTTTGTGTGTGTTACTGTATTGTGTTTCCTCGACACAATTATGTCGAAGGACACTAAGGTCTCAGGCTTCAAGAAGTGTGACTCGTGCTGTCAGAAGATGTCTCTGACAGACGGTCACACTTCTTGTGTTTATTGCCTGGGACCTTTGCACCTGCAGGACTCTTGTGCTATCTGTCATGCCTTCAGCCCAAGAGTCCTGCAGGAGTTAAGAAATAAGCTAATATTAAGGGGCTTATTAAAGCCCGAGAGCTCCCCGACTAAGTCGGCGCCGGGGAAGCCCTGGAAACCTGTTAAGCCTTCGGCTCAGAGTTCCAAGCCGTCGGCTTCTGGTTCACCCTCACCAGGGTCGAGATCGGCTCTGGCCGGAGACGATCCTTCCACCTTACCAGTCTCAATATCGGCTCCATCCGGCACCGATACTGCCCAATCCAGACATTCAGTGTCGGCTCCGGCTGGAGCCGACGTATCTTCGGCTCCGTTGGCTCCATCGATCTCAAAAAAGAGATCTCGATCCCCTTCAGTAGAGTCCATAAATTCGGCTCCGAGATCACCCTTGCTCTCGGAGCGGAGTCATCAGAGCCGTTCTTCTCGGTCATCCAGGCTGTCTGATCATGACCTCGAGAGAGTGGTGAGTAGACTAATAAAGTCTCAAGCATTAGCCCAAATATTCCATAGCCCATCTCAACAGACGGTAGCTATTTCACATCCACCAAACATTCCTCCTTCGACTCTTTTACAGAGCTCGGAGCTGGAGCTCCTCGGAACCATCACCGTTGTAGCTTTGGAGCCGATACCACCCCTTTCGGCTCCATTGTCCTCTGCTCTGATTTCCTCCTTGAGGCCTTCATTGGAGGGATCTGGGTGTCTGCTCTCTCTCATTGGCTCTGAGGGGGCAAGTGGCATCGGACCCTTGTCCGACCCCGTTCTCCCTCTCGGAGCTTCGGCGTTGGTGAGGTCGGCCCTGACATCTGCCTCGGAGCCTTCCCTCTCGGTGAGGCCTGGGGTTCCTATCTCTTCGGAGCAGGAACTTTCTGGTCTCTCTGACAGGGGAGCCTTTGAGGTGATGAGGAGTGTACTAGCCCCTGGGCTTAGTCAACGGACAGTTCCATCAGCTCCTCCCACTACAGTGCCTGCTGACGTCTCTTCCCACTCTCTTGCTCCCGGACCCAGAGATCCAATGCCTCAGGTTTCCCCATTGGGAATATCTTCCTCTTCCGAGGTTTCTCCTGATCCGTCAGGTGAACCCCCACGTAAGAGGACATGTAAGAGGAAACATCTAGACTCCCCTGAGTCTACTACATCAGATACTGACCTGGATGTGTCGGAGGGATCCCCAAGGTCCTCCTCTGAGGATGTCTCATTCTCAGACATCCTTGAACTCCTTAAGCAGAGGGGGAAATGGCCCTCCCTTAATTCTTCCGAGGACGAGTCAGTATACCTGGAGGCATTCGCATCTCGACCTTCCACCTCCTGGGTGTCTCCGCCTTTCGACCCTCTTATGGAGGTAGTGGCTTGGAAGGCGTGGATGGCTCCGGATTCGGTGGAACCTATCCCTAGGAGGCCTTCAAAATTAATTACGGCCCCACAAGATAGACAATATTTAACAAAGGGTGTCCCAGTTGATGCCATGGTGGTGGCTGCTGCCACCAAGAAGGAACTAGCTGATCCTTCAGTACTTGTCCATCCTCCTAACAAGGATTCTAGGACTATGGACAGGTACGGCAAGCAGATTTTTTCTTCAGCGACTTTTGCCATGAGATCGCTGAACTACTTATGCCACTTCACCCGCCTTCAAAGAGATGTTCTTAAAGAGTTGGGAGAAGTTTTACAGGATCCGTCAGCTGCTGGGTCTCAGGATAAGATTAGCTCACAGCTAGGAATTCTTAACTCCGTTGTTAACTCCTCCATGCGGCTCATTTCTTATGCAGCCGATGGAGCGAGTGGGGCCGCAGGCACAGGAGTGGCTTTAAGGCGTCAGTCCTGGATGCGGCTTTGTAATTTTGCAGACCCCTTCAAGGCATCCTTCACAAACTCCCCCTTTGATGGTTCGACCTTGTTCGGACCTCAAGTGAAAGACACTTTGACTAGATGCGAACAAGATGGCAAGACTCTTTCTGCCGTAGGAGTCCGTTTCTCCACCACTTCAAGACCTTACCCCAAAGGACAGAAGGGAGGGAAAATGTGGTTCCGCAAATCTCAAGGAGTCACACCTGATGCACAAAGTCAGTTTACCCCCAGAGGCAGAGGGGGTAACAATAATAGACACCGCCCTAGGGGCAGAGGGGGTCCGCAGAATCAGGGTAGCAGAGAGCCTCTTTCTGACAAACCCTTCCAGCATCCCTGAGATGTTGCCCGATTGTCCGCCTTCGGAGGCAGTCGGGGGAAGATTATCGCTGTACCCAATAGCCTGGCTTTCCCTTTCCCAAGACAAATGGGTACAGTCAATTATATCCGAGGGTTACAAAATTCCCTTTATTCAAACCCCAATTCAACAAAAGGGAACCCTTCCAGACATTCCACCCGGTCTAAGGGAACTAGGAGTACTAGAAATATCAAAACTGCTAGTAAAAAGAGCCATCCAACCAGTCCCAGCGGACCAAATAGGATCCGGAATCTACTCAAGGTTCTTTTTAGTTCCAAAAAAGACAGGGGACTGGAGACCAATATTAGATCTGAGCAAACTCAACAAGTTTGTAAAGAAATCAAGATTCCGGATGGTCACACTTCAGTCCATTCTGCCCTTTCTGGGCAAGGACAATTGGATGTGCTCGATAGATCTTCAGGATGTGTACTATCACATAAAAATTCACAGACACTCCAGAAGATTTCTCCGCTTTCGGCTGGGGACCAGTCACTTCCAATTCAGAGCCCTGCCCTTTGGACTCACTACAGCCCCCAGAGTGTTCACCAAATGTATGGCAGTGGTTACGGCTCACCTGAGACGTCAAGGATTCCAGGTGTTTCCATATCTAGACGACTGGCTCCTCACTGCCACCACCAGACATCAGCTTCTCCAAGCCAGAAATTACACCATTCACATTTGCAGAGGGCTAGGAATTTCTATAAATTTCGAAAAATCTGCTTTGTCACCTTGTCAATCTATTACTTTTATAGGCGCAAGATTAGACACCATACAACTTTCAGCAAAGTTAACAAACCAAAGGATCTTGGACATTCAAAGACACGTCCAGGTGATTCTTCTCAGCAACAAAATTCAGGCCAGATTTGCTCTGAAGGTATTGGGTCTTATGGCGGCCGCCATAACACTTCTTCCCCTTGCCCGCTTTTACATGCGTCTTCTACGATGGATGCTATTCACCCAATGGTCCTTTCTACAACTTCCCATGCATCACAAGATCATAGTAACTCCAACTTGCAAAAGGCATCTGACTTGGTGGATATTTTCCCCTCAAATCCATCAAGGCAGACCTTTTGTTCCTCTTGCCCCGGTTGCCATGGTTACATCGGACACCTCCCTGATCGGGTTGGGGGGGCATTATCAGGGCAGAATGGTCCATGGCACTTGGCAACCTTTCGAGTACCATCTGCACATAAATGTCCTGGAGATGAGAGTGGTGCTTTTAATGTTGCAAGCCCTCAACGACTCTCTTCCCCTGGGAACTATTGCAATCCAAACGGACAATATGTCCGTAGTGTGGTATATAAACAAACAGGGCGGAACCAAGTCCTATCCACTGTGTCGAGAGGCTCTCAGACTTTGGCAATGGGCAATCTCCTCTCACCGGTTTCTGATAGCAATGCACATCTCCGGGAAATCCAACATCATAGCGGACAGATTGAGCAGAGCTATTCTCATGCCTCACGAGTGGTCTCTCAAACAATCAGTGACAGAAGAGATTTTTCAGAAGTGGGGCCTTCCTTGCTGCGACCTTTTCGCTGCACCTCAAAACAACAAATGCCCAGACTTCTTCTCTGTCTTCCCCTTTCCAGGCCATCCCCCCAGAGACGCTCTAACCCAAGATTGGCCCCAGGGACTTCTTTATGTTTTTCCCCCTTTTCCGCTGATACCTCAGCTAATTCAGAAAGCAACCGCCTTGAGAGCCAAGTTGATTCTCATTGCCCCTTATTGGCCTTGACAGATATGGTTTCCGTTCCTACATCATTATCTCTTGGTACAGCCATGGCATCTGGACCCGGTTCCAGATCTTCTGACCCACCAGTCGGGTCAACTGCACCAATCCATACCTTCTCTCAACCTCACTGCTTGGTTGCTCCACTTCCATCCTTAGCCAGGCTTCCTATGATTTCTAATCCTGTCCGGGATATCATAGTAGCTTCCCTAAAATCTTCTACCAGAAAGATTTACACTAGTAAATGGTGACGTTTCTCTTTCTGGGTAAAAGCTAGGAACATAGACCCCTATACTGCTCCAATTCATTCGGTATTGGACTTCCTAGCTGAGATTTTTCATTCAGGATCCTCTTCTTCCACAGTGAAAGTTCAACTGGCAGCCATTTCAAATTTTCATATAGGCCTTTTGGACCACAACATTATGTCACATAAACTTTGCAAGGCATTCCTTCGAGGTATCTATTTACTGAAACCTCCAATTAGAGACCCCCCACCACAGTGGGATCTAAATTTAATTTTAACATCCTTGATTCTTCCCCCTTTCGAACCTGCAGCTGCCTGTTCTTTGAAATTGCTTTCTTGGAAAACACTTTTTCTAGTCGCCATTATTTCTGCCAGGAGACTATCTGAGCTTCATGCTCTCTGCATTCGTCCTCCCTATTTAATATTCCACAAAGATAGGGTATCTCTAAGGACTAATCCGTCTTTCTTACCAAAAGTGGCATCGCAGACGAACCTAAATCAATCCATTGATCTTCCAGTGTTTTTCCCGAATTATTCTGATAGAGCGGAACAAAAGTTACATTGTCTTGATGTTCACCGCCAGCTCAGATATTATCTGGACAAGACTAAAATTTTTAGGAAATCTGATCAACTGTTTCTATCCTATGCAGAGAGCAGGAAAGGCCTTCCAGTTTCCAAGGTAACTTTATCTAGATGGCTGTCTTCTGTGATCACTTACATTTATCAGCTCAGAGGCAAAGAGTTGATTTCTAAGCCAAAAGCCCATTCTACCAGAGCTCTAGCTACATCTACAGCTTTTCAAGCTAGACTTCCTATAGACACTATTTGTGCAGCAGCCACATGGGCCTCTCCTCATACCTTTGTTTCACATTACAAATTAGACTTGGCCTTCAGAGACAGAGCGAATTTTGGTTCCACCGTTCTCAAGAGTCTGTTCCATTGAGCCACCCAGGATAGAGGTGCTAGGGACGCGGTCCCATCCAGCAAGAATGAAGGCGAGATTGACAACTTAACATTTAGAAGATATGTACCTACCATAACGTTCCATGTTAGTTGTCTTCTCTTGCCTTCTTTCTTGCGTCCCGCCCTCCATCCCCCTAGCCTGGTCAGACCGAGAAGATTATGCATCTTCTATTAATAGGTTATCCCCTTTTTCTAGCCGTTCAACTTCTAGTGTCACTAGATTAGGTTGATCCTTTCTAGAGGGTTTTGATGTTATTTAGTATTGTTATTTTTCTTCCTCCTCATCAGTTGGAAGAAAATATTATTATTTCTTTAGCTACCAAACGAGATCTGGGTAGTCTCCGCCTTGCATCATGGGATATAGGGTTGCCTCAAGCTGGTAAAATTAGCTCTCGAGCTTAGCAAGTGCCAAGTCAGAGCCGAGGATCAGCTCTGAACCCATCCAGCAAGAAAGAAGGTGAGAGAAGACAACTAACATGGAACGTTATGGTAGGTACATAACTTCTAATTTGTTGACAAAATGTATTTTTGTTTCTGTTTTGTTGATATGTCTTTATATGGGGGAGGGAATGAAACTATATTGCCTGACTTTGTTGAATGTTTACAATAAACTAATTGTTAAGCTTTTCTATAATAGTTCCACTAAGTCTGTACATTTTTAGTTCTTGTCTCTAGAGATGCTGATGGAATGATGCATAAAATATTTACAGAAAAGACTGTAAAAGGAACTCTTATCTATCTAGAGATAGCATGCACCCAGAATTTATTCATACAAATGAGTTCTGATGTATAAAATTAGTATAGAAAACTTAGACAATGAACAGAGCATCTTAAACAAAGGCAACACAAATAATAATAACCAAATGTAGTAAAATGAAAAGTATGCAAAAGAGTAACCCATATCTCTAAAGCTGTTCAGTTTGTATACCTGTTGCAAATAAGATTTTAGTTGCTTTAAAAAAATGTTACCTAGGTCAATTTGATTTGCTGGAAGAGTATTCCAGGTTGCAGGGGCCAGTTTGCGAAAAGATCTTTGACAAGTGGCTATGGTAAACTGTTGTGTATTAAGTCTTGCATTATTGCTACAACACAGGGAATAAGGTGTGCTATGAACAAGTAGTGGGCTATCTAGGGTTGGACAGTAGTGCTGTTTAAGGAGCTTGAAGTCAAGAGTGTTAAATAGGAGGGTGGCTCTAACTACCACTGGATAACATTTAGCTTTTTGAAAAGTATAACAATGCTGTTTGGATGGTTTGGGGAGAGTTGTGAATCTGAGAATCCTATTTTCTGTTTTCTGTTGCAAAAGGATGTTTTGGCAGGAGTTGTGAATCTGCGAATCTTATTTTCTGTTTTCTGTTGCAAGATGATGTTTTGGCAAGAGTTGTGAATCTGAGAATCTTATTTTCTGTTTTCTGTTGCAAGAAGATGTGTTGATCATAAAGGCCCGCTCTAAGGCCAAAAACACAACATCTATGGGACCTGATATCATCCCAGGCTGCGTTCTACATGGGTCAAACAAGAATTAGCAACACCACTGGGTGCTCTTTACAATCATAGTCTAACTACCGGCTTCATCCCAAATGAATGGAAAACGGCCATCATTATTCCCTTGCACAAAGGTGGTGCTTCCACTGACTCCAGGAACTATAGACCTATTAGCCTGGTTAGCCTTATCTGTAAAGCCATGGAGTGAATCATCATGGACCTTGTCAACAAAGATATAGGTAATCTCCAATCACTTGACCATACTCAGTTTGGATTTGTCAAAGGAAGATCATGCCTGTTAAACCTGGTGGACATCTTTGAGACAGTCACCAAGGCCCTGGATGAGGGGAAATCTGTGCATACAGCCTACCTAGACGTAGCCAAGGCATTTGGCACTATCCCCCACTCAGGTATCACTGACAAACTCACCCAGCTAGGCATCAAACCTTATATTGTTAGATGGGTCACTAACTGGCTCACTGACAGAACACATATAGTCAAAAGAGGGGAATCCACCTCCAGCAGCAGACCTGTAACCCATGATGATCCACAGGGATCAATCTGGGACCTCTATGTTTTGGAATCTATTTCTCCAAAGTACAAGCAAAAATGAAAGGTCTGTGGCTGACAAAATTTGCTGATGACTGTAAACTGGGAGCAGTCATAGAATCTCCGAATGATATCAACATCCTCCAAGAGGGTCTTAGACAGACAAATGATTGCTGCCAAAGTCATGGCCTTAAACTCAATACAAAAAAATGTATTGCCATCCCATTTGGTAAGAGCGATGTTCCTGCTAACTACCACATCGATAGCAACATCCTAAGTATGCACTCAATAGTGAGAGACCTTGGCACACAGGTTGACAGCAATCTTACCTTTGATCACCAAGTCTACATAGTGGCAAGAAGGGCATTCTATATCACTCATCTCATAAGTAAAGGCACTGCCTCCAGAAAAAAAGAAATTATAACCTCCTTGTACTCTTCCCTCATCAGGCCAGTAATTGAGTATAATTCCCCTATTGGTATGTACCTTTCCAGGCACCTATAGCAATTGGAGAAGTCACAAAGGTTCCTCACAAGGTAAATTCAAGGTCTTCAGCATCTGTCCTATGTGGATTGTCTGAAATCACTGTTACTTTATTCTGTTTCATACAGACTACTCAGAGGCCATCTCTTTCTTGCATGTAAGGCAGTCTCTGACCCTGCTTTATTGGAAATGCTGCATATCCACAAGTCAAATGGTACATGGGTTACTTGCTCTAAAGACCTTAACCTGGTATGTGACATTAATAAAACCTGCTAGAGGGACAGATTTGTCTCCTAGAGGTTACCACACCTTTGGAACAGACTCCCACTTCATGTCAAACAGGGCACCTCACTGGCCCTCTTCAAACGTAATCTGGATAATTGGATAGGTAACCATAAATTCACCTTGGGGGTTCCTCCTGTATCCCTCTCAGACATGGGCATTAGGTGCTAATCATGGAAACAAGGTAGAACTTCCTATGATCCTATCCTATGACTTGAGAGACAATTTATAAAAGGTAGAACATATTCAATTCTGGAGATAATCAAGTTAATGTTAATAGATTTCTTAGCTTTAGGGGTCAGCAAATGTGATATTCTGTAGGTAACTTTAACTTGTATTGAGACTTTCATAGTATATTTTCAGTGTTATCATCACATATATTTTTCCACAGGGCTTATGTCTGATCTGGAGAACAACTGTAACTCCTCTACATAATCTCTGTTGACCCAGGTAATTATAGGTCTATCATCCTAGCCAGACTTGCATGCAAAGTCATGGAACATATCATAACGGAACTCATTTATAGAGACATAGACAACATAACTGGTCTAGACCCCAATCAGTTTGATTTGTGAAGGGCAAGTCCTGTCTCCTGAACCTAGTAAGCTTCTTTGAAAATGTCATGTCATGCACACTGCTTATCTCAACTTGGCCAAGGATTTTGACACTATCACACATGATGATATTATTATAAATTAGACAATCTTAATGAAAATCTCTACGTTGTCTTCTGGATTGCAAATTGGCTAGCCAATAGATCCCACAATGTGAAAGTTGCTGTTATCCCCTCTGAACATAAAATTGTAACTACTGGGGTGCCACAGTGATCAGTTCTGGGCCTTCTCCTGTTTGGCATTTATTTTGCAGACATTCAAGCCAATATTCCAGAAGTGTGGTTGACCAAGTTAGTTGACGACTGCAAGCTGGGCACTGTTATAAGTAACATGTCGTGAGTGGCATCCACTGATACTAAACAGCTTCAAAAAGGGCTGGAATATGCACTTACATTGTGACAACACACAGTCTCAAGCTAAATGCAAAAAGTGCAGTATAACAATGTTCAGCAAATAAGCTTCTGCCACCTCTTCAGACAGATATGGTCATAAAAAACATGGGTATCTATGTGGGCAACTCTCTGTCTCTCTCTCATTTGATCATCATATTTAAACCATAATCAGGAAATCCTATTTGGCCCAGTTTATTTCCAGGACAATATCCTCAAGATCCAAAGCAACCATCTATCTACTATAATCTTCCCTTATCAGACCCATCACTAAATCCAATGTTCCCTTTGATATGTTCACATCCCAACATATCACTCAAAAAGGCCCCAAAGAAGAATTAGGCTCATAGGTGGGTACCAGGCTATCTGCCCGAAGGCATTTATAAGCCTAGCCAGAATGTGTTGGCTTTCGCCGTCCCCTTAGATTAGTTCCCTGTGCCTCTGTCCAGCAGAGCCACTGAAGTGATCCCCGAGGTAAACTTTCTGTTTCCCATCCACTCATCAAGGTTTCTTTTGAAGAGTGTTAGCGAGGAGCTCTGCCTAATGTAGATTGGGATCTTGTTTCAAAACATGGGAATTCTCTGAGACAGGAATCTATCCCTCCAGCACATCCTATTTATTGTTGTGGTGAGGTTTAGATCCCTAGAGCATGTGGCTTGAGGGGATAAGGTTTTCTTTAGGTGGAGCATGCCCATCAATTCTGGGTTGGACATGGCCTTGTATGTCAGGCAGAGATCACCTCTGAGTAGGTGGTATGCAACCGAGTACAACTGGAGTTTCTTCAGTCGAGCTGCATAGGGGATCTGTTTGAGGCCATTGATCCTCTTGGTGAGGCACTTCTGTCGTCTTTCCAGCTGTTGCATGTGTCTTGTAAGGTACATCCCAAATGGGCATTGTACTCTAAGATAGGTCTGATGAGTGATGAGTAGAGGGGCACAATGACCTCTTTTGATATGGATGTGAACCCTTTTTTTTATTAGGTGGGCCATGTAGAAGGATTTTCTAACCACTTTGGCAATGTGATTATCAAAGGTGAGATTACTATCTACTTGGGTCCCCAGATCCCTTATTACATCTTCTGTATTTAGGGGACTGCCACCTATGTGGTAGTTTGTGGGTACTTTGTTTTTTCCAAAGGGGATGACTATGCACTTTTTGGCATTTAGCTTGAGGCCATGATTTTAACACCAGGTATCCATCTCAGTGAGACCCTTTTGGAGGATGTCTGTGTCAGCCGGAGAGTCAATTATAGCCCCTAGTTTGCAGTCATCTGCGAACTTGATCAGCCATAGTCCTCCTGTGCTTGCCTGTACCTCTGAGAAGTATATGCTGAACAGGAGGGGTCTAGGACTGAGCCCTGGGGAACACCACTTGTAACCAGTTTAGAGACGGACCTAGCTCCCGCAACTGTCACCTTGTGGGTTCTGTCCGTGAGCCAGTTGGCAACCCATCTTGTGATGTAGGGGATTATGTTCAAGCTGGTGAGCTTATCTATAATATCAGAATGGGGAATAGTGTTAAAGGCCTTAGCAAGGTCTAGGTAGGCTTTGTGTACCACCTTTCCCTCATCTATAGCCTTGGTAACTGTCTCAAAGAAGTCCACCAGGTTTAGGAGGCATGATCTGCCCTTAACAAAGCCAAACTGGATAGGGTCCAGTGTTTGGAAGTTCCCAATGTCTCTGTTAATGAGTTCCATGATGATGCGCTCCATAGCCTTGCAGACCAAGCTAGTCAGGCTTATAGGTTGATAGTTTCCGGGGTCTGTTTTGGCTCCAGCTTTATGGAGCGGAATAACCATTGCTGTGCGCCACTCTATGCGTATGTATCCTGTGGAGAGGCTGAGTTTGAACAGTGTGTTTAGCTGAGGGGTTAGTTCGTCTTTGAGCTCGTGTAGGATGCAGCCTAGGACACCGTCCTGTCCCATTGATGCTGAGTTTTTGGCTTTGGAGATGGCTGTTTTAACCTGAGTGTCTGTGATTTCAGGGACTCTACATTCTTCTGGTATGGTTATGGGCCCTTTTGGGGGTGAGAGGGGGGGTGAAGTTTGCACTGAACCTTTCTGCCAGGATGTTGGCGATATCAGTTGGTTCAGTGTATTTTGTGCTATTCTGCACTAACTCTGAGCAGATCTGAGCACTGCCACTTAGATTCTTGACATAGCTAAAGAATGCCTTGTGGTTATCTTTGGAGTCCTTGGCAATTTTTCTTTCAAAGCTCGCCTTGGATGATTTTATGAGGGATCGTAGTTTCTTGCTGATACTGATCAGGGATGTCTTCCCTTCTTGGGATTTTACTCTTTTCTGTACTAGTTTCCTCCTTCTATTGTATAGTTTGTTTATGGCAGGAGTCCACCAGACCAGTTTCCTTTTCTTGGAGGAGTGAGTCTTGGTTTTGCTTGGGATGGCACGATCCATGCATTCTTGTAGCTGCCCGTAGAATGCATTAGTAAAGGATTTTGCAGCTTGGACAGTGTTATCCTTCAGCATGGGGCTTTGAAATTTTCCACCTCAGTCTTAAGTAACGTGAAGTTTGCTTTTGAAAAGTTTTTCATGGTGGCATTTTTGTCCGAGGGTGGGGGCGGAATATGGATATCCAAAGTGATTTGTTTATGGTCAGATCTAACCAGCGAGGGGGTTGACCTCTGGTGTGGAACACCAGTCGCCCATGTTGGTGATGACCAGGTCCAATATGTTGTCACCTCTGGTGGGAGTGTTGACCAGTTGAGCCAGGGCATTTGAGTTTATAAATTCTAGAAAAAATTGGGCAAGGGAGTTAGTATTTGAGTAGTTCTCCCAGTTAATGTTTGGGTAATTGAAATCACCCAATATTAGGGTGTTTGGTAGGACCATTATGTTTCCCAGTGTTTCCAGAAACATGGAATGGGGGTCCTGGGACATGGTGGGTGATCTGTAGCAAGCTACAATTTGAATTGCAGTTTTGCCCATTGTTAGTTGCACGTGGATGATGTCTGAAGCATCGTGCTATGCCACTAACCTGGAGGTGTGGGTATCCTTGATGAATATGGATACGCCACCACCTTTTGTTTATCGGTTTGGGTTCCATGGCCAAAATGTATGGTATGAGTTGTAGCCTGATAGTGCTCGGGTGCTGTCTGGAGCCTTAAACCAGGTTTCTGTTACTGCACATATATGGATTTTCTCCATACCAAGGAGTGCCTCGAGTGCGTGCATTTTGAGGTTTAGATTTCTGGCATTGAGTAGCATTACTCTTAGTTTTTTGTTACTTGTGCTATTTACGATGGTGGGTTTGTCTTTTGAGCCTTGCCTAAAAAAGGCACTATGGGGGTGGCAAGAGCCTTGACAAGTATTCGAAAGCCTAAGGGTGACAGGTGCAAGCCATCTCTAGCGAAGCAGCGTGGCTTGTTGAGCATGTTATCCCAGGTGGACAGACACTGGATCCCCTCTGAATGACACCAGAAACTTATCCAATTGTTTAAATTGAGAATTTTTTTCTTTATACCTTGGTATCATTCTTGGTGAGGGCATGATGCTGCTCAGGGTCAGGGTCATACCGGTCTGGGCTACATGATCAAAGAGCTCTTCCATGCCTCTTTTCATGTAGTTCAGGGAGGTATGGCTCAGGTCATTCACACCAACATTGACAATGACAGAGTCATATTTGTACTTGTTCTGGAGTGACCTGAGTGCTTTTGTTATGTGGCGGATCCTGGCACCCAACAGGCAGCTAACAGTAACCTTCTCCTTATTCAGCCTAATGAGTGGGACGTCAGTGTGCCTGACTATAGAGTCACCTATTACTAGTATGTTGGGTATGTTATTTTGCCTTAAGGGCTGTGATTGCATGGCATACTGGTTTTGTGAAGTATGTGTTTCAGGGATTGTGTTGGGGGGTGGAGGTTGCTTTTATGTTTGCTTTGGAGGTCTCTGTTGGTTTTGCAGATTTTTATTTAGAGCCTCCGAGAATGTTTTTGTGTATTTATGTGTGTTTTTTGCCGGTGCTGGTTTAATGAGTCTATGTAAGACTGGTGGTGTGATGCAAGTATTTGCTTCTCCTCTTGACTGTCTGATCCAGTCTTGGGTTGAGATAGCTTAGCCTCTAGTTTGGCTGTATAACTGCATCTCTCGCATGTATTAGTATTTGGTGGTAGGAGGAGGGGGTTGTCTGTGTACATGAGGCAGTTGTAACATTGCCTCAAAATGCCCAGATTCACCAGTTGGACTGGAGAGTACACCTGAGACTGCCCTTTGGACATGCCTGGATAGGTACATGGAACTGTTTTACTGTATGGCTGGTAAGGTCGAATATAGAGCCTTGTCCTTCTGTACAGTACAGTACAGGAGGGTCTAGTGCTAGGGTTTATAAGTGCTAGTTATATGTTTTGAGCAAGTGCTGGGCTGAGAAATGAGTGGCTTGAGTGCATAAGTTGAAAGTTTGTCTAGTTCCAATTATTGCAACTTTCCTTATACTCAGTAGCTTATTGACTGCACCAAGGAGGCCTGTGATTCGACTTTCAAGCCATGAAAGACCAAATCTTATTTACCTTCCTATTTCTTTACAAAGCCAGTGATTCTACAAATACCCACACTAGGGACCTAATTCTATATCAAGAAATATATAAGGCTAACTGGAGGGATGGGTTCCTATCTAACGTAATGCATTCCCTGTTTATGCAATAAGTTACCACTGCAGGTCAAAGTGCAATTTTGCCTCCTATTTAAGCAAGTGTTGATGACTGGATATATACACACAAAGTTACAGCAGAGTTATGCTGTACAGCACTCCTTCATTTCAGAGGTTAGCAGTATTAAGTGCTTGAAAGTATAGCAAGAACTTGTAAGTGTATCTGCTTACAGATGTATATGGCTAGACATCTTACAGTCCCTGTGATTGCTTGCCTACTATTGTTTCTGTACTCCAGTTTCCTTCATTTGTTGATTACCCACTTAATCCAGTACAGGGGTTGTAGGAAGCCTATCCAATGCACACAGGACAGAGAAGCCAGTGCTGGAAAGAGTACCAACCATTTGCAGGATGTTCACACAGACTCTCTCACCTGTGGCATGTGTGCCTATGGGCATTTGAGGAGACTGTTAATTCATCCACACAATAACATGTTTTTAAGATATAGGGAAAAAACAGAGAAACCTGCAAAAATCTACTAGTGTATGGAGGCCATGCAAATTTTTCACAAAAGGCATCCAAGTCAAAACCAAACCAAGTACTGTGAGGCAGCAATGCCAAATGCTGTGCCACTTTTTCTGCATAAACATTATGCTATCCTGGAGAGTGGGTAGAATACTGACACTGTTTGCATGTCTAGAAACACAACCAGATGTGTGTGTTAGAGAAGTTGAATCTGTAACAGTGAACAGGATTAATCTGTATTTTTTGCATTAATTTGGCAGTGCAATTATTGAAAGGCATGCTATGGAGATGGCCACCTTTAGTAATATCTTCATGAACAGGGTGTGCTGCTGTGTATAGATGGAAGTAATTGCAAATATCATCAACTTCTGTTGTGCCTCTGCTATACTTACACGTGATTTTAGGATGAAGCCCTTACAAGACTTGCGGCTAGTTTAATTTTTTTCCTGGCAGAGGATATCCATCAACCATGACAGGCACTGATAGTCTTCCTAAGGTACTGATGAAATTCCAAGGGGCTGTGTCAGATAACTACATTGCTCAACATGTTTTACGGACAAGGCCATAAAAAGACACCATACCAGTATTTCTCTATAATATAAAACAGCATATAGTCTCCACCAGCAAATCATAAATGAAGAGTATAAATACAAATGACTGTCTGCTGTCACCACTACAGCTGACAGCAATACAAACTATGCTTTTTTTAGGTCATAATGCATTACACAATCAATTATATCAGGCAATACCAGCGTATAGGCTTGCCAGAGATATAAAATAATACAAATAAAACCATGAGCAAGACAGGCACCTATTCAGAACACAAAGGATGCCAATATACAAATAACATACTTGTTGCCATAACATTTATCAGTTTTATACAGACTCCAGATAGGGTAGTCATCATATCATAGTGCAAAGACTGTACACAAATTGTAACTTCATTCTAACACAGTGTGGCACAAGGCAAAGAAGGATAAATCATTATAAAAATCTTAACACATTAAATCTCAATGAAACAATACTAAACAAAGAGCAAAAATGAGGAGGGGAAATTAATGCAGGGTCAAAATGAAGTTAAACGTGAAATAATGCTACAGAACAGAAATTAAGTAAAATGTTATATAGCATGCTGAGTAATCACATAGTTTTATGTAATTATTTCCTTAATTTCTGTCTCTACAGTCATTACATAAGTGCAGAATAGCAAGGTATACAGCTATATGATGGGAGGATGCCACCGATAACATTTCCTTAGGGGTTATTGTTGCACAATCCTCCAAGAATGACAGCTCAGCTTGTAAAGATTTGTGTATATATAAATGAAAGACCAAGACATATCCTGACATTTATTACCAGCTGAAACTCATCTAAACTAAGTAGCCAAAGCTGTTTCTCTACTAGTTGAATCTGCTCTGAAAGGTGTCCCAACAGGCATTAACACAGTCTTAACAAACCTGTTACAGTTGATAAGACAGTTGGAAATAGCCTATTGTCTCACATGCCCTCCTCCCATTTTGTTTTGAACAGATGAAGCAAAAACATTATTGCTAGTCCTTCTAATATCTTTCATATAAAAGTAAACTACAAGTTTCCTTCTGAATACATTAAAGAGAAAACTTGCCACTAGGTTATGAGGCTGGTGCAGAAGAATAGCATGTTCAACCAGCACCAGTTAGATCTATGACCCCCAGCTCTTGTATTCAAGAGCCAAAAAAAAACACAGTGGATATTTCTTCTTCAGATACACCAACCAGGTGTCTGGATGTACCTCCTGCTCCAGCAATTCAGGTCCTGTTTCTGTGTCCCTGCCCCCAACCCTCATTCAGCATACCCTGTCTGCATGGAGTGCTAGAGTGCTCATGCTTTAGATTAAACAAAAATCTCCTTTTTAAACTGTAGCAAACAATAGCTGCAGCAAGTATTGCCAGATCGGTTGATCTCATCCCCTTAATACTATGCACCTGCAACAGTTGCCCCTCTCGCCCTGCCTAGCTACACTATTGGGTTGGGGTAAAGTGCATGCAACTAAATCTTCTTAAAGAGCAGTGTGGTAAATATAGGTTCTCATAAAGGATGGCTTCTTACACAAAGCTGCACTGTACTTATGAAGTACAACATATAGAGGTGAGCATGGTGCATGCAGTCCAGATGCTGTCTTGTCGGAGGTAATGATCAGCAATAAAATTGTTTTCCAGTTAAGCAACTTCCAGGAGCATGAGAACATTAGTTGGTCTAAAAGAAAGTTCATTACCCAAGTGAAAAGGTAACTTATGTTGAAGTCTTCCACTGTATGACAGTTGTAAGGAAGAATTTGAATCCAGGGAAGGCTCCCAAGGAAAGTAAGCTGCAAGTGAGTCTGAATGGATGAATAAGAAATAACTGAATTCAAGAAATGGTAATGTAGTTAATACACCCATTCTCAAGGGATTTTTTTTGAATTAGGGAAAAAATCCTTTCAGATTAAACAAAATAATATTATTTAATGATAGGCTTTCTCTTTTTAAGTAATACATGCCGTCACTGATTAATATGATTTGATATTCATTACCAAAATGCCCTGAAATAAGTGGAGGAATCAGATTATATTCTCTAACAGAACGGAGAACCATGGCAGTCCTGAGCAGCAAAAAGCCATTAGAATCAGTTTGGCTTTTTTACTTCATGTCTTTAGCAACATTTTTTAATAACAGAAATTGAATGGAACACATAAAGCAGATTCTATGTTCAAGGCTGTAGAGGAGCACCCTGTGACTTACAGTGGTAAAAATTACTCCTTTCCAGGACTCTGCAGAATGATATTAAAAGAGCAAACAGTTCAAGAATGAACTACTATGCATGAACTAAAAGTGACTCAAGTGCTAGTGTACTTTGTCCCCCCACCAAATGCATCACTATCCGGTGTACATTCAGGGACAGAACCAGATCCCACAGTTTTATGTCCATTCTGCCAAACAGGTGTTAATGAGTACCTCTATACTTAGTTATATACCCCACAATTGTAGTGCTGTTAATAACCACACAAAAAATTATTTGCTTTAGACATTTCTTAAAGTCAAAAAGAAATATGTGGGGGGTTGACTTAATGGTTAAGGTATTTATCTCACAGCCTCATGGTATAAGGTTTGATTCTCAGTTTTGAGAGGGAAATCCTTCAGGCTTAAAATGATCCACAAGGGCAGCTAGACTAGTGCTTGCCTATGAAACATCTTCTTTATGTTGACATGGAGTGGAATCTGCACAGGGACTAGACTTCTTAGCCTCAAGACGAGAGTCTTCTGGGTGTTTCCACAGACATCTCAAGAAATGTTAAGTTCTTTTGGTGGGCTCTGGCATTCTGAACCACAATTGTACTTGCCGGCATGTGACCCAGGCTGGTGATAAAGGCTATGGCATCAACCATGACTGAGACAGCATACAGTGAAAGAGGGTCACAACCTCTTATATCCTATATAGAGTGGAAAGTGAAATTTCTTTTACTAAATATACGTGGATTCTAGAGGTATTTTCTTTTAAAAAGGACATAGATCAGTATTGTTTTTGTTGATGGTCTGTCTCAGAGCATCACGAAGAGGATAGCAAACTGTAGTTGACTCAGTATCTGCTGTTGTGACTATGTATGAAATAGACACTCATTCAAACAAGGATTAATTTAAATGTGTTTTAGTCTGAGGGCTGATACATCCACTGTGATATACTTTGTAAAGACATTGGGAATAGATGTCATACCAAAAGGGAACTCTTCTACTTGAAGCATCAGAATGCCCTGCAAAGCATCTTTTAGGTCCAGGATGATCATTTATGTCACTTGGGAAGGGAGGGAAATCAACGAATGAAGGATTATCATCCTGAACCTTTGCCTCCCAAAATGTTTATTGTGGCTGGAGATATCCAAAATCAACTTCCACTGACTTCCTTTCTTTGGTTATGGAAAGGATCTAGAGAAGAGTCATGTTCTTCAGAAAGAAGAAAGAATATTCTTTATGAGTAGTTTAAAAATTCCCCAGAAAGTGACTTGATCCTGGAAAGGAGTGAATTACATGACTTCATGATACACCAAAAAAGAAACTATAGTGAAAATTCTGCCTTCCAACTCATTTATAAAGATAGAAGGAAGGGAGAAATGTATTAGAATTGTTCTAGTCAGAGACCTAAGCACCTCTCCACGTACTTCCTGACCACTTCCAAAAGAACGTGCTTCAAAAGCACTGACCCATCAAGGTGAGCACTGTCCAAAATACATATTTTTACATAGAACATCCTGACGTTCATCTCAAAGCAGAATATTCCCAGAAAACACTGAAATAAAATAGCATCCTTACTTTTGACTTTGAAGACTAACTCTCAAAGCAAAACACCTGCTTTTGCTCCCAAAAGAATCCGCAAAACAATAGCAGTTTTTCTAAATTTATTTTCACATCTCAGTGTAGGGCTATCATGCGTGTTACATATGTATGTCCCCTGGACAATAATAATGCATGCTGCTAATTTAATATCACAATAAGCTGTAGGACTGAGAAACTTGTAACCCTTTGTAGATAATTCAAACACAGTGTTCAAAGTGCTTTATCACTTTTCTGTTGTAATCACCCACAGTTATGGCTTATAATAGTACAGTAAACAGCCAATTGTGTCACATTGGTACATAAACATAAAAAACAGCAATTCAAAGATTTAACACCAAAACAACCTGCATATTTTCTTTATCAGCATGTCAAGCCCCTTTGTCTCCTTGTCTAGAGGTATAGCAAATTTAACCATATCGCTTTGTCAAATTCTGTAGTTAAGTAAATCATTTTGTTGAAACTCACAGGGGAGGGATTTGAGCCAGTGATCAGAGCTGTCATGCACAGTATAAATTATGTCTCCTGTATTAAAGCCTTTAAGAACAACATCAGGTTTAAAAATAAACTCCCTTTCTTTATACTTTGAATACCTCTGTAAGTGATGGGCAACTGAAGATATGGATAAGGAAGAGAGATAACTAATCATTTCATAAAATATTTCATTCTCTTCAAGTAACTTCACTTCCCTACTCGAAGTGTTCAATTTTCAGTCATTAAAAAAATCACAGTCTAGGTCAGGCATCATCCTCTTCATCCCAGCTGAGCTGCCTATTTCCATAATCAGAGTCAGCATCACTGCCTTCAGTGAAGGAAAGACAAATATCGTCTGACAGATGACTTATTTAAAGATAGTAACAATAGCGAATTTGTCTTTAAAACATTTTAGCAAATGTTCTAAATTTTGTCTCAGCATTCATCTTCCCAAAATCACTACTTTGGGCAATATTAGAATACTCACAGCCATTTTTGAGAGACCTGCATAATTCTGAAATTTCAAGACACAGTACGATCAGGTAAAATGGCAATGCAAACTCATTTCTAAAGATTTTTTTTTTACCTCCATGGTATTTTCAGATACACTTCTCAACAATGAAAAATTAATCAAGTGTGACTCAGTTGCGAATGATTCAGTTGAATACAGGGAAACCTATTTTCACTGAAGGAGCTTTGTAGAACTGACAAACAGCTTCATAAAACAATGAATGAGAAATCAAATGGAAAAAATAAAAGACTTGGTACTTTCATTTTCTCATGCACACAGACAAAAATGATCTCAAGTGGCACTTTCTGAATTACAGCAATCTGTGACTATGCGACTCTGCATATGTGTATTCAGTCTTTCATAGTGTGAATTTGTTTCATCATTCATAACTTCTCAAAAATAAAGTAACCAAAATATTAGTAGAATTTATTTACTTGAGTACTATGATCTGATCTGAAAAAGGATCTTGTATAACTTATTTTGAAATTCAAATTTAGTAGCATTTAACCAAGTAATGCCTCCCAAATGCAGAAAATATTAACAATGTATGAACATGATCAGCTAATAATTACACCACCAAATATAAACTTGAAGTCCTTTAGCCTATTTTAATCTCACCTGCAAACATTACACCTTGAATCCCTGAAACTGTTAAGTCTATGAATATGATTAGCATCTTTATCTGTGCTACACTAAAAAAGTGTTTTGCAGGAACCTGCACCCCCAAACACCCATCTTTCTAAATTCAGTAACTCTGAGATCATGCAACATTGCAAATACCGAAACATTTCCTTACTCCTATACTTCTATGATCTTGCTGAAATCAATGTATAGTAGTTGAGTAAAGATGGGAGTTGATTTTAAAAACTGGAATCAAATGCAGTTCACACTTGCTTCCCTTTGCCTTCTATCTCAAATTCTTTAAAAGTATCTTCAGACTAAATATTGCACTCTGCACTTATCTTTAGTTGAAATTCAGGATGTTGCTTATTTTCAGCATTTTCTGCCAACAGTCTTGAATTGCATACATTTTTTAGTACATCGCAATACATTTTCAGGTTTCACTGTATCAATTCTTTTACTTTAGTACTACCAACAAAGGGCTTGTTTTCATATTTCTGTTCAACACTTGGAATTTTTTTTCAGTGCACTTGGTTTTTCTTTTACACATCTTTGAAAATGCCTTTTCCTGATTCATATTCCACAAAATGTATTAAAATCAGAACAATGATTTCTCTCATGCTTGTAGCCACACCTTGCATATGACACCTGAATTTGAGTTATATGAACTTATTTTCATTGCTGCTGCAGTATAGGGAGGGGGTTGGCATAAATAGGGTGTGGGTTGGCATAATGGTTAAGGTACAAAAACAAACTATTGATTGTAGAAAAACTGTAGCAAAGAAAACAGGTGGAAACTGTTCAGTAACCCACCGGAAGCCTTGGACAAATCACCCAAAACATTGAAAACGGAACACAAGTTTATTTAAGCTCAGAACTCTAGCTTTTTGTCAGTCACAAAAAACAACTTCCTCAGAACAGATACAACGTCATAGCAATTAAACCCCTTCTTATATTTTAGCCTTTCTCTCACATGATCAATGAAAAACATATGTCGAGAATACATTACTGTTTTAAAAACCATCTTAAAAAACTATCTTCGAAAACCATACTGGTCATATTAAAGGCAATGTCTTTTGTTGAAAATGTATATGCCCTAAACAACATGTACTAAATAGTTGTATTGATGCAATAAAATATGATAAAATATGATAAACTCATCACAGAATATGTTACTTACACTAAACTGTTGTGTTTGAAAAACTCATTTAGTAGCATAAAATACTGTCTGTTGAATAAAAACACTGTTACCCTGAGCTGAAGCATCAGTTAAAATACGTGAAAATAAAAAACATATTTCACAAAACACTTCTCAGCACGCATTTATAACACAGAAAAAATATTAAGTTTCTGTAACATATAAATGCACAAATACAATCTATAAAAATCTGAAACTATGAAACATAGTATCGCAACACATTTCCAGCACAAGACTACTCAAATTAAGACACATAACGTATGACATAGAACCCTATGTGATCTTATTGTATTAATATATCAGACTGAACTATTTAAAATATACTGATGTTGGCCCCACAACCATCCACATTATCCTACTTCTTCTAAGAGGGAACTACCCCTGACTATTAAGTGACTTGTAACCAAAACTACAATATATCAACAAAATATGTATTGAAACGTTAGTGAAATTATACGATAACTTTATCTATTTAAACTTTTACGTTTTAATAAACATGTAATCGATGACATACCATTTATGCCAGGATAATGGCAGGCAGTTCATGCTTGCTTCCCTTTGCCTTCTATCTCAAATTCTTTAAAAGTATCTTCAGACTAAATATTGCACTCTGCACTTGTCTTTAGTTGAAATTCAGGATGTTGCTTATTTTCAGCATTTTCCTGCCAGCAGTCTGAATTGCATACATTTTTTAGTACATCGCAATACATTTTCAGGTTTCACTGTATCAATTCTTTTACTTTAGTGCTACCAACAAAGGGCTTGTTTTCATATTTCTGTTCAACACTTGGAATTTTTTTTTCAGTGCACTTGGTTTTTCTTTTATACATCTTTGAAAATGTCTTTTCCTGATTCATATTCCACAAAATATATTAAAATCAGAACAATGATTTCTCTCATGCTTGTAGCCACACCTTGCATATGACACCTGAATTTGAGTTATATGAACTTATTTTCATTGCTGCTGCAGTATAGGGAGGGGGTTGGCATAAACAGGGAGGGGGTTGGCATAATGGTTAAGGTGTTCACCTTACAGATACAAAGTGCAGGGTTCAATTCTCACATGGGTTAATTGGCTAGGTTTAAAAAATGGCCCACAGGGGCAGTTAGCCTAGTATACTAATCTATGAATCTATGAATCTATATTGTCATATATCTCTGTTTTCATATCCATTATTTTATGGCGTTCTTGTTTAGCTCCCCACTGCTAATCAACAGCTGCCACCATCTCTTATTCTCAGTCACCTGGTCTAATGGAGCCACCTTAGCCTCCCCCAGACCCTACCTGATCCTCATCTTTGTGGATGTGGAGATCAAGGATGCTGATGCAGCCTTACGTTGCTATCAAACAGAATTTTTTTTTGTTATGTCCTAAGGTTCCCCCCACCATGAACTCTTGTTGAACATCTGCAGGAGGAATTGCAATGGGAAAGTACTGGCATATTGTCCTGTCCCTGTAGCAACTCAATGTCCCAGGCAAATTCACTCTTAGGAGCAAGCCCCCTTATGCATCCTCAGCCTTCACGGTTGATCAGCCACATGTAGCAAACGTGTATACCCCCCTCTCCTGGACTGGTACGTCCATACTGCCCTGTCAGCTCCTAAGGTGCATGAATGGCCAATTGAACCCAGGTCATTTGGACCATAGTCATGGCTTTATCCCAATACACCAAGTTGCTGGCTTTTGAAATCCATTACTGTTGGAATACATTTTGCTTTCACATTTAGCCTTTTTTATTTGGCTTACAGTTTTCTTACACAGTCTTTTTTTTCTCAAGTTAATTATTTTACTATGAGACATTTCCTATCAAGCTACTTTAGCGCAAGTGTATTGTTCTGTAGTTCATCAAAAATGCAAATGCTTGTGGGAAGGCTGCCAGCCCGGCTAGCTGGAATTTTGTAGTTGGGTCTATGTTATTTGTGAATGGTAGTATGGTTTGTATGCTTGTCTTGCAGGTGTAAGAAAACTGTATGTTGTGTACTTAGCTTCAGGAATGTAACCACAGTGTACCCTACTGGAAAAGAACAGAAATGTATATACTTGTGCAAATGTATGTCTTCATGGTAGAAGTTGGAACATACAGAGTTGACTTGCAGGGCTCTGAGAAAATGGGTTGAAATTGTTTGCGACTGTGCTATAGAGTTAGTTAATGCAAAAAGACTGGATGACAGATAGAGGATTCTTTCTGTTGTCTGGAAACAGAAATAATTACAGATTTCAAAGGTAAAAGTATTTAACGGTTTTACGGTTTTCACTTTCAGTCAAAACTTCTAAGAGATAAATATTTTTGACACAGATGTGTCAAATAGTGATGTCATCCAGCTAACCCAGCAGTAATGTGTATTATTAATTTAAGAACTATCTCTCAGAGAAAGTCTGTGCATTTTGTATTTGTCTTTGGACCTAGGAACATTCTCTCATCAGCACTTCTTATCTGTATTTGCCTGGCTCTGTAAGTAAGTACTAGATTACAGTGATTTCTCTTAGAGATAGATAGGAATATAACAAGATTAGTTTAGATGTTTTCTGTATTTATGTGAGACTGTCCTGCAATGATGTTTTAAATTTTTCCTGTGATTATGAACTCTGTTGTGACTGTGTTGAGTTATTGAGCATTGTCTTGTGCTTCTATTATTTATTATTAAATATACTTAAACCTTTTAATTGGTCACCCTTTGTAAGGGCCTTATAGTAACTGGTAAAACGTGATTGGTGGCAGCTGGTACTGCCTTATAGTCTGGGCAGAAGGAGGCATAACTAGTGAACCTGTGCCAGCCTTCCCCAGGAGTGTTTGTGTGTTTGCATATAAATCAAATCTCAAAGTGAGTGTGTGTGAGTCAGCTACTTTGGCAGGGACATGAAGGTTGGACAGAGATGGTGCTGGAGGTTTTGGCTTGACCACTCAGCTGAGATCTTAACCCTATAGCTGTGCCAGTGGGGAGCCTTATTGAGGATCTGGAGAGAGAGGATGAAACCAGCCCCAGACTGACTGTGATCTATGTGTGCTCTTTAGGGAAATTATACTTTATTGTGTGTGTACTTGTCATCCTCCCATTGTGCACATCCCTCACTGGTGATAGTGGTGAGGATTGAGGCTCCTTGATTACTGGGCCATTACAGCTTGTATGGAATGAGCTGACAGCGCAATACAATATTTTATTTTTTTTATTTTTCCCAGATGTAGTGTGACAATGAAATGTTCTATATATGTAAGTTTAATAAGTTAGGAGGTTGGGGACAAGATCCCCACATTGGAGGGGGCTACAGGGAGCTTATACCCCTGCAAAAAACATTTTAACTTTCCATGGTATTTTGAGTTACACTTCTCAACACTGAAAAATCAATCAAGTGTAACTCAGCTGTGAATGATTCAAATGAATGTAGGGAACCCTATTTTCACTGCAGCAGTGCACTAGACTCAGCTTTTTAGCTTTTGTGAAAATGTTTCTTCTTTTTTTTCTCATAACATGACATCTGAATTCCATTCAAACACCAACAAGTATGAAACTGTAGGGAAACCTGGTAGAGAATGAGAAAAGTCCTGGATTCAAATATCTGAGCTGCAGCTTATTGTGAGTGGCCCAAGGAACAAGATAGAGATTGTCCCGAGAGCCATGTTTCTTCATATCAGAGTCATAAAAGTGTTTATTACTCCTTCTTCAAGGAAGAGAAACTAGGAGAAACAATTTGGCAATATTGAAAAGTAAATCCCAGGTGTTACAGCAAAGAAAACTTTAACCTATCTAAGATGCTTTTTTTCGCTAAATGTAAAGAAGTCCATTACAGTATTGATGCATATTCTATTATGTTGTGACAGAGAGCATGACCATGAGTTTGGGAAACTGACTTCTTAATCAGAGAAAGAATAGTGTGTGAAATAAGAAATATGTTAAGAGAATCTTATTTAGTACTGGAAAAAGCTGTAGATGTGTATCATGCAAACAAATTATTAAGTGTGCATTTGGACCATTATATTCCTAGACATAATGCACAGTGCCTTAAAAGTGTTGTATGCATTGTGCATGGTATGCAGATCCGAGTGTGAGGATTCATAGGTTCATAGATTTGTAGGTGTATACTGGGCTAATGATCACTGGGGCCTTTACAAGCCTACCCATGCAACCCAATTGTATCCCACAATTTATTGTACCTTAGAGGTTATTTTAAGAATGTATGTTAATTAGGGCATGATTTAACAGCTACCTTTGTCCATCATTGATACATGCCTGTTCCTCCAACATGTCCTATTTAAATTTCAGGCAAAGTTTAAATCCTTAGACGTAATAGATCTGGTGCTATTCATTTTGTGGATATACAAAAGGTCCTTCAGACCAGGATCCAAGCATGCCTTGTATGCGAGGCATAAATCGCCTCTCATTAGTCTGTAAGAGACAGAGACTAGAGATAGGGATTTGAGGTGATCTGCACAGGATATTATGTTTGCGACCTGAATTTTTTTGAGGAACCACTGTGGAAATTCTAGTTTTTGCATTTGTCTGGTCAGGTACTTACAGGAAGTGGAGTTATACTAAATGATGGTTCTGATGATGGCATCTCAAAACCTTAGACACATGTTGGTTGAAGGCCAGGTGGTGTGTCCCCAAACCCTGACACCTATGTTTACTTTTATGTGTGTTTTTTAGTAAGGTAGTTTCCCTGGGTGGCCAGTTTCCCAAAATGTACTGTTACATATTTTATTGGCATGGAGTTTCAAACAGTGAATTTGGCACTAGTCATTTGTCTGTGTTAGATCTTCCTGTAAGATGTTAGTATCTTGCAATCATCTGCAAATGTGGTAAGCCAGAGTCCCTTGATATTGGCCTTGACTTCTGAAAAATAGATGCCGAAGAGTAGTGGACCCAGCACAGAGCCCTGGGGGACGCCACTGGTGACTAATCTCTTTGTGGACGTGGACTCGCAAAATCCTAGATTCCTGGCTCATGTCTGTGAGCCAGCAGCCTATCCAGCATGTCACATAGGTGTTTACAATGCCTGGGTGGGGTATTGCATCATATGCCTTAGCTAGGTCAAGATAGACATTATGCACCGTTTAGCCATCATCCATTTCCTTGGTAATCTTCTCAAAGAAGTCAATCATGACCTGCCCTTGATGAAACCAAAATGGGTTGGGTCCAGTGTCTGTAGGTTTTCTATGTCATTATTTTATCATTTCCATTATAATTCTTTCCATGGCTTTATATATGAGACAAGTCAGACTAATTGGTCTGTAGTTCTCGGGATTTGTTGATAGTCCATTCTTGTGCAGAGGGATGACCATTGCAGTCATCCATTCACATGGCATGAAGCCTGTGCAGAGGCTGTGGTTGAATAGTGACATCAGTGGTCCTGATAGGTCATATTTCAAGCTATTTAGGAAGCATTCTAGGATATTATTGAGGTCTGTCAAATTATGTTCTTGGTCTTAGAGAGTGCATCTAAGACCTGGTCCCTGTGATATTTGGAGGGATTATGTTAGATGGTATTCTCAGAGGGACAGCTGGGATGAGGGTGGGGGAGTAAAACTGGAAATTAATTTATCAGCCAGAAGATATCCTTTATGTTCCACTTCCATGAATGTGAGTCCATTTACTAACAGCTCAATACATTGTTGTGTGTTGCCTTTGAAGTTTCAGACGTAGCTAAAGAAGGCCTTATGGTTGTCCTTGGCGTGGGATGCTATCTTAACCTCAAAATTTGCTTTGTTGGACTTAATTAATCCTCTTAGTTGTGTATACAGTTTGGTGAGAGAATTTTTATTTATATATTTATTTATTTTTTTGGGTCTTACACTTCATTATTTTAGTTATGAGTTTTTTTTCTTTTGTTGTACAACTTGTTTAATTTTGGATTCCACAAGGATGGTTTGTTTTTTCATTTAGGTGTGGGCTTACTTCTGCTATGTACATCAGCCTCTACAGACTCATTGACATGGTTGTACAGAGCTTTGGTGAATAATTCCCCTTAGGCTGCTGTGTTATCTGGGTTTGGAGGGGCTTAAACCTTTGACAGATTATCACTTAATAAAAGGTAGCTTGCCTTGGAGTAGTTTCTGTTACAGGGTTTGTTGGGTTTACAGAATTAATTCTTATTTTGAAGGAGACTGCTTTGTGGTCTGACCTTACCAGATAGGACATGGCACTGTGGGTTGGGTAGCATTCTGTCATATTTGTACGCAGTCCAAAGTCATTGTACCTCCTGTAGGCATATGCATTAACTGGTCCAGGGTATATGTATTTACAGGAGTCTAGGAGTCTCTGTTCCTGCAAATTTGTGGTCAAGTAACAATTTCATTTTATAGTGGGGATAATTGAAGTCCCCCATGAGTATGGTATTTTTGAATGGTGAGTGCCTCCCATAGGTCTAACAATGAGACATGGTTTTCATTTTAGTTTTTCATGCATGATTATATATGTGTGTGTGTGTGTGTGTGTGTGTGTGTGTGTGTGTGTGTGTGTGTGTGTGTGTGTGTGTGTGTGTGTGTGTGTGAGTGTTTATGAATGTGTATGTATTTTTGTCATTATTTTGTATTTAAAATGTTTCTATATATGTATTACTACTTTACAATTTTATCAATATTTATTAAAGTTTGTTTTAAAAGGATGTTTTATAGCTTTAACATTTGTATTGATTAATTAATTATGTTGCATTTAATTAGATGGTCTATATAATGCAGGTAGTTATGCTGTCATTTGGTTCTGAAGAAGTCCTTAGAAGTTAAAAGAATAAAAGCACTTAAACTTAAATAAAAATTTGACAAATTTTATAATATCGCATGTTCCGTGACTTCTGGAGGTAATTTTGTTGTTAGATGTTGAAATATAGTTGTTCTTAGTCAGAAAGTGAATGTTGCTGCAAATTTGTTGTAGTGCTAACCTGTTAAGTGAATGAGAGTAATATTTAACAATAATTGTTTCCGGTTTTGGACATTTGTTTAAACATTATTTTTCCTTTGTCAGCATTTCTTATGGGAAGAAGTTGAGAGATATGTGTAATACTTATTCCCATTTTATGGGATATTTTGCCTTTTCTACGAGTGGGTGCAAACATGGAGTTGGTATTTTTATATTTGGGGGTTATGGGGGTGTAGAATGCTTGCCCAGTGGGGAAAACAACACTTTTTTCATTATTACAATCTGTGGCTTTTACATGTTTTATTTCAGTTAAATGATAGGTGTAATATTTTTAGCAATTTTTTTCAATGCTTTGATTGTTGATATTGTTGGTATTTGCTACTAGCTGACAGAATCATATATCTACATCTATACCTCTATATCTCTATATATATATCTATATATATATATATATATCTATATCTATATCTATATATATATATATATATATATATATATATATATATATATATATATATATATATCCAGGGCCGGCTTAAGGTGGGTGCTATTGATGCTGCGGCATTAGGCCCATTCCTGAAATAGGCCCAGATGAAGACAGACGAGAATTTTCCGGAAGCCGAACAGTTTTCCTTTGCTATATTAACCTCAAAATAATTCTTCGAATGAAATTTGGATTCTGACTTTCAGACGCCTGTACACAGCGTTACTTATTATACAGTTACTATTATTCTTTGCACTGTGACATAACTATAACGTCGTTGTGTTTATTGTTAACCGAAGATTTCAAGTTAATGCTATCAATTTTACATTAAACAGTTTACTTTGTGATATCTTTTTTACTGTTTCGTGCATGCTTGCTATGGAGTCTCAACTCAGTGGATGGGATAAAGCGAAAAGAAAAGGAAAGAAGCAGCAGAACAAGAAAAGCTTTTGGCAAAAATTCCAAAATTGAGTTAATACTTCGGCATACGAGCATCTTCTTCTCAATTGTCTGCATTGGATGTGATTGCGAGTTTGAGTGCTCCTGAAGACTAGGCCAAGCAAGATGAACGTGTGGGTGAAATCA
This sequence comes from Protopterus annectens, assembly GCF_019279795.1. Classification (NCBI taxonomy): domain Eukaryota; kingdom Metazoa; phylum Chordata; order Ceratodontiformes; family Protopteridae; genus Protopterus; species Protopterus annectens. Next base: position 1,049,537,028 of record NC_056735.1, read on the forward strand.
ACGTTAACACAAGAATATTGGGCCAAGAAAGGTCCAAAAGACTGCCAACACACTGACTCGAAGTTTGAAGAGAGTGCCAAACCATACCTAGGCGGGTTGTTCCAACATCGATGCACAAAGACCTTCATGCGTATGCATCTGCTGAATGGCGAAAAATCCTGTAGACAATGGTTGTGCTACTCGTCTTTGACAGGGAAGGTGTTCTGCTTTGCATGCAAGTTGTTCGGCGGCAGTGCTGTTCAAGCGACCAAGTTAGTTTCTGGCGGTTTTGACAACTGGAGGGCAGGCTAATCCAGAATAAAAATGCATGAAAGCAGCAATGGTCATTGCGAGGCTATGCTGTCCTTTGCGAGCCGACAGAGAGAGGCTAGTCATGTTGACTACCTAGCCACCAAACAGGTCGAGGAAGAGCGGTGATTCTGAAGCGGCTCATCGACGTTCTGATATTCCTAGCTGAGGGTGATCTTGCTATAAGGGGCACAGATGAGATCATAGGTTCCGCTCATAATGGTAACTACCTTGGCATCATTGAGCTGTTGGTGGAGTATGATACTCTGCTGGCTAGCCATATTAGAAAGTATGCGAACTGCGGGAAAGGTCACATTTCCTATTTGTCATCCACAATTTGTGAGGAACTGGTGAAGCTCATGGGACAAAAGGTGCAGGACACCATCTTGAAAGACGCCAAGGAGGCAAAGTATTTCTCTGTCTCGATTGACTCGACACCTGATGTATCATGAGTCGATCAGCTAACGATTGCTATCTGGTACGTTCTGCTGTCGGGCCCAGTTGAACGGTTCCTGACATTCATGCCTATGATGATGAGACACATGGCGGAGCAGATGGCTAGCATACTTCTGAACTTTCTGAAGGAAAAAGGCTTGGATATTGCTAACTGCAGAGGCCAGTCATATGACAATGCGTCAAACATGTCAGGATGGTACAATGGTGTCCAGGCAATTGTGAAGTGAGAATGTAAATATGCCACTTTTATTCCATGCTGCAACCACAGCCTAAACCTGGTAGGAGATCAGGCTGTTGAAAGCTGCGGTGGCTGTACCAATTTTTTTGATTTTGTCAATGGACTATATGTATTACTGTCTGACTCAACATATTGCTGGCAGCGACTAAAGAATCACTCCACGCTGACGCTCAAGGGTTTGCCTGTTACCCGATGGTGTGAAAGTGCAGATGCTGTCAAAGCGCTGGTAGAAGGGTGGAAGAGCATTCAGGAAGTCCTGGATGAGCTTGCGGCAGATAAGGAGCAGAAGACAGATACGAGAAATCAGGCCGAGGGATGGATGAACTTGAGACAGCAGTTATGGTGACTGCCTGGAATGATATCCTTGGCCATCTCAACAGTATGAGCATTATCCTCCAAGATCCTATAGTCAGCCTGAATACGGCAACTGGCTTGATGGCATCACTGGTTGACATGGTTCAGTTTGCATGGGACAGATTTGACGTGTATGAGCAGATGGCAACCAAAAAGGTTCAACACGGCGAATACAAGGCTGAGCAGCGTCGAGGCCATAAGCGAAAGCGAATGCCTGATGAAGGAGCTGCAAACAAAGCAGACCTCAGCCCAAGGGAAACGTTCAAAACTCAGATGTATCTGGTCATGATCGACAGTCTGTTAGCTGAACTGGAAAAGCGGATGAAGACGTATGACGATATTTGTAAAACATTCGGATTTCTCTCAGAGCTAACGTCATTGAGCATTGAGCAGATCGAGGACAAAGCTAAGAATCTCTTTTCCTTGTGTCCAGATGACTTGGAAGACACACTGGTGGCTGAGCTGATACAGTTTGCTGTATTTATGCGCACTCAGAAACCAGTGACTGTGAACAAATCAGCAGAGCTTACCATGTACAAGCTTTTGTCATCGTTGAATATTTCTCAGACATTTATAAATGTTGAGATTGAGTTACGCATCAATTTGTGCATGATGGTGTCCAATGCCTCTGGCGAGCGGAGCTACTCAAAGTTGGGAATAGTCAAAGGAGAGCTGAGGTCCTCAATGGGGCAGGAAAGGCTAAGCATGCTGGCACTTATGAGCATTGAGCATGAGCTGCTGCGCAGCCTTGACTTCACTGACACGATCGAAGAATTTGCACTTGCTAAGGCTCGAAAAACAGCAATATAAGTAAGCAGCACTGGCACAGTAGTAAGAGTGACAATATGCCTAGGTAGGCTAGGTTAAGTTGATCTGTTTTAGCCGTTTCTGCATTAAGTGCACTTTTCAGACAATTGCTATTGTATGTTGATGTTACATAGCTTGATGTTAATCTTGAGTTGTTACAATAATACATCGACACGTCGTTATTATTATTCATGTTCAATAAAGGTTGGCTGGTTGTGTCGCAAGCATTTAAGGCTTCTTGGTCGGTCTGAGTGCGCATGTATGATGAGTGTCGAATGCACATGCACCAATGCCGAGAAAACATAGGCCCTTTTTGCGCTGCAGCATCAGGCCTAATTTGGTCTTAATCCAGCCTTGTCTATATCTAT